>NW_027361925.1:2607500-3157500 GCF_039654945.1 Dendrobates tinctorius
TCATGCTTCACTGTAGGCACCATGCATTTGTCTTTGTACTCCTCAGCTATGTGATGCCATACAGTTTCGAAGCCATCAGTTTCAAAAACATTTATCCTGGTCTCATCATGAGTATTGAGTCCAAGTTGCCTTCATATTTTTCAGCCTTGGCCATGGCAAATTGTAGGTGGGCTTTTTTTGTCATGGGCTTTAGGAGCGTCTTCCTTTGTGGATGACACCCATGCTGCCATTCTTCTGCAGTGCACACCATATTGTGTTACGGGAAACACTCCCCCTGGTTTGCCTTTCTACTTCTTTTTCTAACTTCAGTAAACTTGTCATTTTACTTCAACCCTTCTTGTCAGAAGATGCTCGTGTTTAGGTGTTAATCTCCTTAATGTCTTAGAGTCCATGGTCGCCCTGCACATCTCTGTGATGGCCTCTGCTCCACCTTTGTTACATTTTTGTATCTCTTTTGCTCCAGTATGTGACTGATCAGTAAAGCTTTGGTGATTGTCTTGTAGCCTTCACCATTCTTGCGTAAAGTAATGATTTTCTTTCTCAGGTCTTAAATTAATTTGTTAGAAAAATTTTTGGAGTTTACAAAATAACTCATTTTGTTTGCAATGAATCGCCCACATGCAAGCAATTCTCCACAAAAACGCACAATAGTTTTCAGGCATAAACAACCTTGCTTTTCTAATTAAAGGCGCTGGAGACCTTTTTTTATTATTATTCATATATTTTTATGCAAATAATCAATATTACTCATCCATTGATGAAAATAGGTCTAGTGTTTACATTTGAGAAAAGTTGCTGCTGTATGAATGAGCCCTAAGGCATTAAAATGCATTAAAACGTTCTATTAAATCAGCCCCATGAAAAAAGAAAATGTAAAAATGCAATAATTGTCAAGGCAGAAAAAAACACTGCAGACAAAATGCAAGGTCTTCAGGAACATGACATAAGGCTACATTCACACATCCAAGTACAATTGTTTGTTTTTTTTTGTGGATATAACTTTTCCCCTATTAATCTACGGTCCGTTTCACATTTACACCTATTTATGTAAAGCAATGATTTGCAAAAAGAGCATGGTGACATGTCCGAGTCTGCAGCCCACCTTTCCTACTCAAGGTAACGGGTCTGCACAGTAAGGACCGGCAGATGGAAGTGATTCCTATTGCATCCGTGTGCTGTCTGTCTTTGTCCTGATTGATGGAAGGAGAAGCCTGAAAACATCAGGGAGGTTTTGACTCAGATGGGAAGAACAGGTAACACACTGATGGTAATGAGGAACACAAGAAAAGAACCCCAGTGACAATCAGATCCAACGCATTGGTGACACTCAGTCGAGTCTTTGGCATGTCATTCTGATATGGGAATTTCAAATTCAGGCTAAGTTCACACTTGGCAATGTGAATTCACTGGTATGTGAATTCATCCCTGTAAGTTAGGTCAGTTGGTTATTAATTAGTTTGTAAAGATAACTACACACCTAAAATCATGGTATACTTTTCAGTCATTAAAAATCGTGTATTATTTTCCATTCTATAGGAAATATCAATGGAGTGACAAGCAGTGAGCAACCTCCTGTTCCACCAGATTCCCCACCTACAAAATCGGAGTCCTCCCATGGGAGACACCCAGGAGGAAGAGCAGCAACACCTCATCCTCAGCAGTTGCCATTAAGAAAGACTTTCAGTGATCTTGGCCACATATTACAATCACCAAGCAGTATGGATAGTACAAGTATAGTATATTCTGCTGCTCCGTGTAATGGATCCAAGGACTCTGGAAACTATCAGGGAAATTTATTCAACTATATGACACCATCTAGTCCAGTAAAAATTCAACAGGCCCATTCCACGGAGCTGGCAAAAAGTTCCAGCGCAACCATGGCATCCTGTGGAATTAGTAAAAGTGGCTCTTTTAAAATAAGGAAAGACACCATGAGTACCAATTTAGTAAGCTCTTGCTCTACTGGAACATTTCCATCACCGTCTGTGGAACAAAAAAAGACAGAGAAATCAAAATCAGTTTTTTATCCTGGCCATACAGTAGTAAGTAACATGACTAACTCTTCAACTTTACCCACATCTTCAAACGAGTGCACATTCAGAGAAAGGTCACTGTCAATGCCCACGGACTCTGGTTCAATGTCTTCAGTAGACATTACTTACACAGAAAACAGAAGAGGGAGTGGAGACTATGCCCTTAACTATCCCAGTGGAAGCTCTGAGGAAAGCACCAGTACAGAAAATGTTTCTGCTGTAGCTGAAGAAAACCTAGAGCGTAGAAGATCCAGAAGTATCTCACTGAGAAAGCCAAAGAAAAAGCCTTCTCCTCCTGCACGTAGTGTTTCCTTGATAAAAGATATGTCTGGTCAAAAATTACAGCCCACTGCTACCATGCCAAAGGACCAAAGACCTAAAAGCCTCTGCATTGCATATGATAGTCAAGGAAATAGCTATGTCCAAACATCAATGCAAGGTAACGCCACTATGCCCACTTCAAGAAGCATGCATCTTAATCAGAACTGGAATTTCAACGACTGTAGATCCAACGACTTGCATAGGACATTATCTGGCTCTAGTACCGCAACGGGTACCACAGTGATAGAATGTAAAAGGGTACAAGGGAGTTCAGAGTCACTTTCATCTCTATATAATTCAAGGGCCACAACTCCTTCCCAGGTTTCCACAGAGACAGATTCTAAGATGTCATCACCTGGGAAGCCTCCAGGCTTGATGTCCCCATCTAGTGGTTACTCAAGCCAGTCAGAGACTCCAACCGCAATACCAACATCATTAATTTTAGGGCACTCTCCTTATCAAACCAACAAGATAAGGCCCATGGTACCTGAAAGAAAATCATCTCTTCCTGCGGTTTCTCCAATAGATAGAAGTCCGAATTTTCGACAGTCTTTTGATTTGCCTATGACTCCACCCACACATCTGGATTTGACTGGAGGAAGAAAGTCTTCAAAGAATAAAGGGAGGAGTAGCAGAAACCAATCTGAGTCAACTTTTAGCTCTAAAACTCAAAGTCAGAAAACAAGTCCAGTGCAACCCATAATGCCAATGGTAACTCAGTCTGATCTACGTTCAATTCGACTTAGATCTGTCAGCAAATCAGAAACAGAAGACATGTTGGATATTGTAGATCACATTGATGAATTGACAGATGAGGCTTTTCCCTTGCCAGAAAAAAAGGCAAAGCCACCAGTTGCCGAAAAACCTCCAATGTCAAGAAGACCTAATAGCCTTTCCTACCGATCTACTGCTGTGACTCCAGAATCACCTGTGATGTCTCCATCTTCACCTGGAAAATATCTTAGAGATCAAGCATCTCCTCAAGATGCATACATGGTGATTGGAACAATGCGTCCTAAAAAGAATTATGATAATGAAACTCGTGTGGAAACACCACCTTCTTTAGACCCGTCCCCACCTCCAGAAAGTTACTTTCAAAGAGCAGAAATTAGAAGTTTCTCACAGAACAGTGCAGATGAAGATGAACTCATCAAGGGGAAACTATTTTCAGAAATAATATCTCTTCATAGCTTGACATATATGGATAAAAAAAGAGTAAAGGTCCCACCACCTATTCCAAAAAAACCTTGTGGGATACATTTGCCAGTTGCTAGTCCACCACCTCCAAGTCAAATACCATCTTCTTCTGAACAAAGATTATCTCCTGTTGTCACTATGGGATTCGGAGCCAGCTCATTTCCTGATATTATCGAGTTCCAGAAATATTGTAATGAGGGAGTCTTTCATGCCTCCCAGCCAGATTTGGTATCGGGTGACACCTTCACAGGTAAGCAACATTGCCAGTGAAAGATTGAAATGTGATACAAGGAAATCTGCCATAGTTGTGGGGTGGAGGAGTGTGAAGAAGAATTGGGCAGGGTAGAATTCAGTGATACAGCTCTGGAAGATTGGTAAATTAAATTGACTGTATTTTTGATGACTAGTATATATTTTTCTATAATGTGAGGTTAAGAGGAAGGAGAATTATGGCTGCAATGGGACTCCATAAAGGAATATTTCCATGCTACAGTATGTCCACCCTTGATGTCTTCTTTGCCTTTTTTCAGTTTCTGATTCAATGCTATCTGTCCATAATTTTATGTATAGGTGAGAGGTTACTACTGTGAAGTGATCACAACAAAACAGTAAGTGCCCAGAGGGAAGACTGCACGATTTATGGACTATTTTTAACACAGATTGTTGTGACATTAAAAATAAAAAAAGCTAAAAGTTGATCTAAGAAATAGGTACACTGAGAGATGAGCAATTGGTTCCATTATCTAGCCCGGTCATCTATGGCAGCCGGTCATTTGTTCTGTACACTGTATCCAACCTGATAACTTGTGCTTGTGCTTGGCCCCACACTATCAGGAAAAGAGCCTTCTTCCACTTTATTACTCTGTTGAAAAACATCTCCTTTCTCCACTTTTTCAGACTTTAAAGGGAGTCCGTCAGTAAGATCGTCCTTCTGAGCCGTGTATAGGGGCACACAGGTCATAGGAAGCTGAAGAACATGACACCTTGATATCTGCGATTTGATGTCTTATTCCAGAGAAATCCACATTTGTCTGATATGTAAATGAGCTCTTCAGATCTCTGGTCCGGACATAGATCTCCCGGAGGATCCGCCTCCAGAGCTTATTGCAAATGACAGGGGGCGTTAGCAGTGTGAGACATGTAATGACTAACAGTCTCCTCTCCTAATCTACATGTCTCACACTGGTAATGCCCCCTGTCATTTACAATAAGATCTGTAGGCGGATCTTCATGGAGATCTCTGTCCTGCCCAGAGATCTGAACAGTTCATCTACATATTAGGAAAAAACATGTAAAATGAGCTGTTATGATCTCTGGGCCAGATATAGATCTCCCTGAAGATCAGCCTCCATAAATTATTGTAAATGACAGGGGGCGTTACCAGTATGAGACATGTAGATCAGGAAAGCGGACAGCTAGTCATTACACTGGTATCGCCCCCTGTCATTTATAATAATCTCTGGAGGCAGATCCTCAGTGAGATCTATGTTCAGCCCAGAGACCTGAACAGCTCATTTACATATCAGAAAAATGTGGATTTCTCTGGAATAAGAGATCAGATTGCAGACATCAAGGTATCATTTATTCAGCTTCCTATGACCTACATGCACATATAGACGGTTTATGAGGGTTAATCTGACTGATAGATCCCTTTAAGTTTTAATTCCCTGCTTTTATAAAAGAGCAGATAAATGATCTGAGAGTTATATTCAACTGATAACATTGAGAGCAGGAGCCGGCTGATGGGAGTATTCATCAGCCGCCGCCTGCTCTATAAATAAAAAAAATGGCGTGGGTTCCTCTGTATTTTTGATAACCAGCCAGGCAAAGCTGACAGCTGCGGGCTGCAACCCTGAGCTGTCAGTTACAGCAAGGCTGATTATCAAGAATAGAGGGGTCCCCATGCAGTATTTTTTAATTATTTAATTTAATAAAAAAACACACGTAGAATACCCCCATTTTTGACAACCAGCCTTGCTAAAGCAGACAGCTGGCGACTGGTATTCTAGTGCTGGTAAGGGGCCATGGATATTGCCAACCCCAGCCTAAAAATAGCAGACCTGGGACGCCTAAAAAATGCGCATCTTCTAGATGCCCAAATTCTAGCGCTTTGCCCGGCTCTTCCCACTTGCCGTGTGGCGGTCAAGTGGTGTCCATATTTGTGGGGTTGATGTCACCGTTGTATTGTCAGGTGACATCAAGCCCACGGCTTAGTAATGGAGAGATGTCTATAAGACACCTATCCATTACCAATCCTATAATTATATGGTAAATAAAGACACAGCCAGAATAAAGTCTTTTATTAGAAATAAAACAAAACACACTTTTACTATTTTTATTTAAAAATAACAAACACAGTTATACTCACCTAACACATATTCCACCGAAGTCCTCGTCTCCTGTAATATGCCTAAAATATAAAGCAACCACATCCCTCACGTCTCTGTCGTTTTGTCCCATGCCGTAATCCATGTCTGCGTATTTATAGTTTTTAACCTGGAGGGTGCCAAGATGTGACCGTATACTGTCCGTGTGCTGTCTGTATACTGTCCGTGTGATGTCCGTGTGCTGTCTGTATACTGTCCGTGTGCTGTCTGTATACTGTCCATATACTGTCTGTTTGCTGTCTGTATACTGTTCGAAAAATATTCAGAACACAGCCAGTGCACGAACAGTATACAGTAAAGATATATATCTTTGTACCATATTAACCAGTAGATAGAAAAATATTCAGAATTGAGAGTCCTCAGTGGTTGAAACCTTTTAATGGCTAACTGAAAAGATGGTAACAAATTGCAGGCTTTCAAGACTACTCAGGTCTCTTGATCATGCATTGACTAATACAAAATCTGAAGTATCACATATTTATGCACAACTCAGCACAGAAATAATGCAATAGATAAGGCTAGTTTCACACTAGCGTAACCAAGCACAGGGCCGCTGCTAAACTCTGCCCTCCAGTCAGCTCCTACTCTGGTCGCATGACACTGCATGCGATCAGCGTACCCTATACTTAGCGTTGGGTATGCTGGGTGTGCGCTGGTATGTTTGTGCCGGTGCATGCGCCCATTTTGTGCTGCGCCCACGTGTACCAAACGCACTCTGTTGCATTTTTGTGCGCTCGGCACATCGCAAAAATGGCGCATGCACCAGCGAAAATATACCAGCGCACGGCCAGCGTACCCAACACTAAATATAGGGTACTGTTATAAATGGGTCACTGAGGAGGATAGCAGGCCCAGGCTAAGCCACAGAAAACCAGAGAGGTTGGAAACTAGGCGAATTGCAGACCCCTGATCCTGTCCACACAACTAGCAGTAGCTGTGTAGCGCACCTACGATGATCCTAGACACCTCGGCACAGCCGGAGAGCTAACTAAGCCTAAAGCAAGAAAGGGGAAATCTAAACTGCCCTGGAGCAGACCCCAAAAGGAATAGATAGCCCCCAAACATATATTGTCGGTGAGACAAGATGAAAACACAAACGCAGGCAGAAAAATAGACTGAGCAAATGATGGGGCCCACACTGACTAAATAGGACAGAAAAGGAAAGACACTGTATGCAATCACGCAAAAAACCCTGCAAAAAGTCCAACACGTCTGATGCACAAAAAACACTGAAGTCGCACGACTTCGCCCCCACTATATCAGCACTCTGGTATATTCTGAAAGCAAAGCAAAAAGAGACCAATATAACAGGGGACAAAACAAACTGGCACATGCAGCAACATATGGGCGGTGATTCAGCACAGCCCCAGCCGGAGCTGGTTGACCCACACCAAGCAGAGATAGACTAAACCAGATCAAATGCAAACAGAATAGCAAATGAACCACGTAGCTGAACCATGCAGGGAAAGAGCAGGAGACATCAGACCTCAGAAGGCACAGGCAGAAAATCACCAGCAGGGATAGAGGGAGTCAGCTGTCTTAAATCCCAATGAGAAACCCCAGATCTCCAATCGTCTTCCTCATTATCAGGTGGCAAGCCTCTGTCAATCAGATCAGCTCCACTACCTCCAGTAACCACCAGAGGGAGCCCAGAAAGAGAACTCTCAATATGACCAGCTCCACTACCTCCAGTAACCACCAGAGGAAGTCCAGAGAGAGAACTTGCAACCCCTCTGTCAATCTGACCAGCTCCACTACCTTCAGTAATCACCAAAGGGAAGCCAGAGATAGAATTCACAACAGGGTACGCTGATCACTTGCAGCGTCATGCGACCAAAGGAGGAGCTGACCGGAGGGGACGCAGCCGGGGGCAGAGCTTAGCGGCTGCCCAGCACTGCGCTTGGTAACGCTAGTGTGAAACTAGCCTTAGACAAGTGACTTGAAGCAGAACTATCATTATGGGAGAGTGATGGACAGTTCTGGCCATAAATATTGGAACAGTTCATAGATAAGGAGTATGAAAGTTTTATTGTCCTCTGATTGGGGTCTGGTTCTGTGTTGTGATGCCCCCACAAGGTCTTAGGAGCAAATTCCTTAATTGATGTAGAAAGACATAAATCCATGCGACACATTTATTCCTGCACTGAGTGTGTCAAAGGTCGTCATGAGTTTGTACTCAGACTCTTCTGTCTCTCTGAGATGTGAAGTTACCTTTCAATACCAGTAATTTTAGGTCCTTGGTGCTGTGATCAGGCATACAAAAATGTTTTGCCACAGGTAGATCCATTCTTTTTTCTCTTATTGTGTGACGATGAGCATTCATCCTTGTTCTAAGCTTTTGCCCTGTCTCCCCCACATACAGACCCCCAGTTGGACATTTAGTACAAATAATTAAGTACGCCACATTAGATGTGATGCAGCTGAAAGTACCTGGGATCTTGTAGTCCTGATGTGAATTGGGGATCTTTATCTTGTCTGTGGTCATTATGAATGGACAGGTTTTACATTTTTTCTGGTTGCAAGGAAAGGTTCCTGCAGCTGTTGGAGAGGACAGGGAGCTTCTGAAAATGATGCTTCTTAGATTTGGAGGCTGCCTAAAACAAAGTAGTGGGGGGTCTGGAAATACGGATTGTAATCAGGCATCTTTTTGTAGTAAAGGTTGTAATTTCTGTGCAGCTCCCCTTAGCACTTCCAGATTTGCATTGTGCTGTCTGTATACTGTCCGTTTGCTGTCCGTATACCGGTCGTGTGCTGTCTGTATACTGTCCGTATATTTTTGGTGTGCTGTCTGTATACTGTTCGTGTGCTGTCTGTATACTGTCCGTGTACTGTTTGTAATATTTCCGTACAGTATGTGATTTTTTTTTTTCTTGCCCTGTACCGATTTCAGAGTGAAATCGCAGCACGCCGAATACAGCTGAGAATAAATCCGCAGATCAGTGTGACCTCACTGAATGATATTGGTCCGAGCACAATCTGATTTTTTTATCGGATTGCACTCGTCCAATTTTTAGGCTAGTGTTAGCGAATCTTTATGTTTATTTTGTCTGCAATATTATTATTAATTAATCATTATGCAGATTATTATATTTGCAATAAAAATTAGCATTTATGTAGAGGCTCTGCCCAAAGTGCCCCCCATCAGCACTAGGGGAGACACAATGAGATTAAGGCATTTAAGCCTTCTCACTGCCCATTTAACTGCTTTTATATTCAACGAGATAAATACTGTGCTGTATGTAGCACAACAGATCAGATGATAGCAGGTTCAAGTCCCCTAAGAGGACTAACAAATATGGTGAAAAGTAAAAAGAATGTGTTAAAAAATATAGGAAAAAAAGTTCAGCTAACACCCTTCTTCCCTCTTAAAAATTCAGTAAAAGAAATACACATATTGGTATGACTACTTTTGTAAAAGTCCGATCTATTTAAATATAAAATAAATTAGATCGGTAAATGGATTAATGAGAAAAAAAATCTAAATGCCAGATTTGTGGCTTTTTGGATCTGCAACAAGATAAAAAAAATGTAATAAGAGGCAATCAAAACTAGAGTTGAGCGAATTTGCTCAGGTCCCTGCTTATTTGACAAGCTATAGCGTTTACCGAGTGAGCTGTAGAGCAGGGCTCTCCATACATGTGTTGTGACTGTGACACAGCCGTGACACATGCAACTGTGGCGCCGATCAGCTGATCAGCCGGTGCGATCCAGGAAGCCGGGTTCCCTCTGCAGCTTATTGGGTAAGCACTATCTATAGCTTGCCGAAGAAGAAGGGACTTGAGCAAATTCACTCATCTCTACTCAAAACATCATATCTACCCCAAAATGATAGCAATAAAAACATTGGCTCAGAACGCGAAAAACAAGTCCTCACACAACTCATTATCTCGGAAAACGGAGACACAAGCTAATTTTTTTTACAAATCTCTGAATTTTTTTCATTACCTAAATAAAATAAGAATCATGAAGGTTTGGTGTTTCCGTAATTGCATCGACCTGGAGAATCATATTGCCAGGTCAATTTTGCCGTAGAATAAATAAAAAAAAAAATAATTGCAGAAATACGATTTTTTTTTTTTGCTATATTGCCACACTTGGATTTTTGTCTTCCCTCTTTCCAGTTCATTACATGATAAAATGGTTGGTGTAGTTCATAAGTACAACTCATCCTGCAGAAAACAACACCCCCACCAGGATATGTCGACGGAAAAATGAAAAAGTTATGGTGAAGAGAGTTAAGGGGAGGAAAAAATGAAAGTGCAAAACTGAAAAATCTACCCAGTCTTTAAGGGGTTAAAGAGGCCTTCCTGGCTAAATTATAAAACATTGATATATATATTTATATATATTGGGCATACCAAAACTCAGATCACAAAGTTCAGAATTCTGTTAGGGTCCTTTCAGAACTCAGTGTATCCAGGACGTGTAGTGACGGCTTTCACATCCACCGGAGAAACTTACACACGTAGACCCATTCAAGTGAATGGGTCTGTGCACATGTCAGCGTACTTCCAATGACCGCGTGTCTGTGGGCAAAACACGCTGACATGTCCGTTTTTTAACAGCTGCACGTGCCGCAAAATGTCTCGTACATTTGTCGTCAGTGAAGCACGTACTGGCGACTGGGAATCCGCAGTATCGTTCGTGCAGTTTTCCCGGCGCCAGGTGAAGAAGACAACTCACATCATTGTCCCCTGCTCTCCCTGCGATCAGGGCTAGCAGGGGAGAATCATAGAATCATAGAATCGTAGAGTTGGAAGGGACCTCCTGGGCCATCTGGTCCAACCCCCTGCTCAAAGCAGGATTTTCTAAATCATCCCAGTCAGATGTCTGTCCAGCCTCTGTTTGAAGACTTCCATTGAAGGAGAACTCACCACTTCTCATGGCAGCTTGTTCCACTCATTGATCACTCTAACTGTTGAGAGTTGTATTCGACTTTTAACAGCAAGAAGAGACGATGGCTGATGGAATATATTAATCAGCCAGCGCCTGCGCTTTAAATAAATAAATAAAAAAATTAGTGTGTGTTCCAATCTATTTTTGATGACCAGCCAGGCAACTCTCAGCTGTTAGCTTCAGCAAGGTTAGTTATCAAGAATTGAGGGGTCCTCGCATTCTTTTTTTAGTTATTTAAATAAATAATTTAAAAAAACAGCATGGGGTCCTCCCCATTTTTGACAACCAGCAAAGTTAAAGCAGACATCTGAGGGGTGATAGTCTCAGGCTAGTAAGGGGCTATGGATATTGCCCACCCAGCCTAAAAATAGCAGCCCGCAGCCGCCCAGAAAAGGCACATCTATTATATGCGCTTGGCCCATCTCTTCCCAGTTGCCTTGTAGTGGTGGAAAGTGGGGTTCATATTTGTGGGCTGATGTCACCTTTGTATTGTCTGGTGACATCAAGCCCACAGCTTAGTAATGGAGAGGCGTCTATAAGACACCTATCCATTACTAATCCTATTCTTGTATGGTAACTAAAGACACAGCCAGAATAAAGTCTTTTATTTGAAATAAAGCAAAACACACTTTTACATTTCTATTTAAGAATAAGAAACACAGTTATACTCACCAAACACCCATTCCACTGAATCCCTCATCACCTGTAATAAAATAAAAATAAAAAACAACCAGATCCCTCACCTCTTCGTCGTTCTGTCTCACTCCGAAATCCATGTCTGGGGATGAACAGTTTTCAGTCTGAACGGTGCCAAGAAGCGATTGTCCAGGCTGAGAACCACTGGTGAATGAGCTGCTGCGAGCGCAGCATCAGTGACCAGCAGTGACATCATCGAGGTTACTGCCGGTCACTGAAGCTGCGTTCCCAGCTGGGCCCCTGAACATTGGTGACCTTACTGAGCTGAACTGCTGTGAAGTCACACATATGTCACATCTATGCCACAGATATTAAACACACGGACACTGATATCCATTACTAATTTTTCCAGTGCTGGAAATATCTGGACGTGTGAAAGAGCCCTTAGCAAGAAGGACCTTTCAAGATTTCCTCAAATTCCAAATGTTGCTTGGTTGAAACTACTCCAGATACAAATAATAAATTAACTAATCCAGATATTCTTCCAGATACACTGAATATAAAAAGTCTTCACACCCCTGTTAATATTGCTGGTTTGTCGCGTAAAAAAAAATCCTATCAGGAAGAATGATTTCAGAACTTCTGTACAATTCAGTTGAAATAGTTTCAGGTGGAAAAAGAAAAATTAATATATAAAATAATATGTTTGCATAAATTTGCGCTCCCTTACACTAATACTCTGTTGAAGTAACTAAATTTAAAAATAGGAAGGTATATATCATCAGTTCACAGGAATAAGAGGACATCAATAGTGGGTGCGGAGCACGGGCAGCTCAAGGCTGGTTCCTGGCTGAACATGAGCAGTAAAGATTAGATGAAGCCACATCTGCAAATGTCAGATTCTTTAGGTAAAGCTTGCAAATTGCCTCTTCAGAGAGGAAGAGGACTAGAACTCTATAGCGCCACCTGTTGGAAGCAGCAATCCTACAAGTCACTATCAACTCTTTATCGAGTCTTGCCATATGACTTACAGTAGGATAAAAGCCAAATCAGAATCTCAGTTTGCAGACATGGTGTTTTGGGCTATTGCCCCTCATCAGTGTAAAGGATGAGATCTGATATAGCTAGGTGAGAGGCTCTGGACTGGGGTCTAAGGGGTAAGGTTTCTCCTTGTGGAGAGTGACATACCATCCCTGGCATGCCAGTGTAAGGAGGCTTATTTTTTGTGTATTGATCCTCTGGGAAATTACATATGCATATTTCTTATTCAGTTACTCCTTAGACATAAGTCCAGAGCCTCTCACCCAGCCAAATCAAATCGCACTGTGCACTGAAGAGGGGCAGTACCCCGAAACACTATGTCTGAAAATTGAGATTCTTGTTTAGCTTTTATCCTAAGTCATGTGGCGAGACTTGTTAAAGGGTTGATAGTGACTTGTAGGATTGCAGCTTCCTACAGGTGGTGCTATAGAGGTCTAGTACTCTTCTTCTCTAAAGAGGCAATTTGCATATTTAATTTCCCAGAGGAGCGTTTCGTCGTTTCTTTGGCATGCCAGAGTCGGTTAGTCACTCTCCACAAGGAGAAACCTTACCCCTTAGACCTTAGGTAAAGCTTCACATTTATTAGAGAAGCTGTACTGTAAGAACTGAATACATTGAAAACATGATGATATGCATCGGGAGGCACCGAGTCTACGCGGCTCACCTGCTAGCTCTTTGTCATGACAATGTATGTAATGAAGGAAGAGGTTATTAAAGGAAAACCATCCTGGAAAGGGATGGGGATGTGTATACACCTCCAGAGGAGGTCCCACATGACAATCTGAGAGATCGATGTCCAGTGATGAAGAATTGTACTCACAGGAGGAAGTATTCACTTCGGCTTGTTGTTCAAGTCGCCTGTGAGTTTATGGCAG
Source organism: Dendrobates tinctorius (assembly GCF_039654945.1). Taxonomy (NCBI): domain Eukaryota; kingdom Metazoa; phylum Chordata; class Amphibia; order Anura; family Dendrobatidae; genus Dendrobates; species Dendrobates tinctorius. The sequence continues at coordinate 2,620,887 of NW_027361925.1, forward strand.
CGTTCAGTGTTTTGGGTCGGGATCTATCAGCACAGCACATCGAGAACTGGCGATCTTTTCCCACTCTTCCTTACAGTATCTCTCTGAATCTGTCACATTGCGGGGCATCTCTTGTGTACAGCGCCCTCTTCTGGTCACCCACCAATTTTGTATTAGATTCAGGTCTAGGCTCTGACGGAAATGATTATTCTTGGTATGATTTTTTAAACTGGTGTGCTGACTTTTTCTATCCACTGTACCTGTCGCCTGCCTCCTTTTCCCCTTCTCTGTTTCGCATCTTCCTTCCTATTGCCCTTTGTTAGCCTTTTTTCTTTCTCATTTTCCCCCTTTATGATTAGCTTCATCCCATGGTCTTATAGCAAAGACACTGCCCAATATTCTCTTTAGATTTCTTTATCAGCAGCTTAAGGGTTATTATGATACTTTTTTTCAGTCGTATTTGGGTGGGTCCACTCTGAAAGCCCCAGAGAGCAATAAGAATATGCTCAAAAGAATATTAATTTCTATGTAAAAATGACTTTCTGCTCATTTGTTTTGTCTTTGTAGCGTCTTTTAACCCCTTCACGACAAATTACATACATTTATGTCCAGGGTCAGACACTGACACCTTGTGACCCCTGTGCAAGAAATGTGTCTGGACCCCCCTCCTTTTATGAGGACAAAGATATATATATATGGACCATATAATGTGGCCAGGTTAGGTCACATGGAGTGAATGCTGGGACCTGATTGGTCCAGTTTGGAAGGTCCCGTGAGGAGAAGGATCTCCTCACTAACAGCCTGTGGAGCGGCTGTGTGTGTAATGGCGGCCAGGGTCTGAGAGTCCCTGAGGAGTGAGTGGATGTCTGCAGCCTGGAGAAACAGCCACATGGGAACCCTGACGTGGGTGAGATAACCCTGGGGCTAAATAGCCTGTTTAATGGACGCTATGCTGTAATGTGAAGCTATATAATGGACGCTTGGACGCTACGCTGTTGTATATTGCTGCTGTGGTTTATGATGACAAATAAACCTCATGGACTGTTATGGCTTATGAAAACCCGAGCTGGATCTGATTGTGTGGCTGCCAAGCGAGTGTCCCCCAACCTTGAATGACAGCGCTACCTCACAATATATATACTGCTCAAAAAAAATAAAGGGAAAACATCCTAGTACATTGTGTTGTTTAAGTGTTTCCTTTATTTTTTTCAGCAGTATATATACCAGCCACATCCACACACACATACATGTGTATACATTACATAGTATCCTTTTTTTATGTATATTGTCATCCCTTATTACACAGTGCTGTCTCTTATTATGTACAACACAATCTCTTACATATGGGATTATTTATAGTACCCCCTGTCGTTATTACATACTGTCCACTCTTGTTAGATGTATAATGGAATGACTGCTGATGGATCATTGGAAAGCATATTTCGTAATGGAGGACCTGATAGACTGGTCATCTGGTCACCGGTTGCTCCATCAGCAGTCATTTTATATTTAACAAGAGAAGGGACTATGTAATAAAAGAGGGCTCTGTGATTAAGAAAAATAACAAGCATACACTATGTAAGGTACAGCACTGTACATAGCAGCAGAGGAAGCTATATAATAAGGGATGGCACCGTATATACAGTGAGGAAAAAAAGTATTTAGTCAGTCAGCAATAGTGCAAGTTCCACCACTTAAAAAGATGAGAGGCGTCTGTAATTTACATCATAGGTAGACCTCAACTATGGGAGACAAACTGAGAAAAAAAAATCCAGAAAATCACATTGTCTGTTTTTTTTTCATTTTATTTGCATATTATGGTGGAAAATAAGTATTTGGTCAGAAACAAGCAATCAAGATTTCTGGCTCTCACAGACCTGTAACTTCTTTAAGAGTCTCCTCTTTCCTCCACTCATAACCTGTAGTAATGGCACCTGTTTAAACTTGTTATCAGTATAAAAAGACACCTGTGCACACCCTCAAACAGTCTGACTCCAAACTCCACTATGGTGAAGACCAAAGAGCTGTCAAAGGACACCAGAAACAAAATTGTAGCCCTGCACCAGGCTGGGAAGACTGAATCTGCAATAGCCAACCAGCTTGGAGTGAAGAAATCAACTGTGGGAGCAATAATTAGAAAATGGAAGACATACAAGACCACTGATAATCTCCCTCGATCTGGTGCTCCATGCAAAATCCCACCCCGTGGGGTCAGAATGATCACAAGAACGGTGAGCAAAAATCCCAGAACCACGCGGGGGGACCTAGTGAATGAACTGCAGAGAGCTGGGACCAATGTAACAAGGCCTACCATAAGTAACACACTACGCCACCATGGACTCAGATCCTGCAGTGCCAGACGTGTCCCACTGCTTAAGCCTGTACATGTCCGGGCCCGTCTGAAGTTTGCTAGAGAGCATTTGGATGATCCAGAGGAGTTTTGGGAGAATGTCCTATGGTCTGATGAAACCAAACTGGAACTGTTTGGTAGAAACACAACTTGTCGTGTTTGGAGGAAAAAGAATACTGAGTTGCATCCATCAAACACCATACCTACTGTAAAGCATGGTGGTGGAAACATCATGCTTTGGGGCTGTTTCTCTGCAAAGGGGCCAGGACGACTGATCCGGGTACATGAAAGAATGAATGGGGCCATGTATCGTGAGATTTTGAGTGCAAACCTCCTTCCATCAGCAAGGGCATTGAAGATGAAACGTGGCTGGGTCTTTCAACATGACAATGATCCAAAGCACACCGCCAGGGCAACGAAGGAGTGGCTTCGTAAGAACCATTTCAAGGTCCTGGAGTGGCCTAGCCAGTCTCCAGATCTCAACCCTATAGAAAACCTTTGGAGGGAGTTGAAAGTCCGTGTTGCCAAGCGAAAAGCCAAAAACATCACTGCTCTAGAGGAGATCTGCATGGAGGAATGGGCCAACATACCAACAACAGTGTGTGGCAACCTTGTGAAGACTTACAGAAAACGTTTGACCTCTGTCATTGCCAACAAAGGATATATCACAAAGTATTGAGATGAAATTTTGTTTCTGACCAAATACTTATTTTCCACCATAATATGCAAATAAAATGAAAAAAAAACAGACAATGTGATTTTCTGGATTTTTTTTTCTCAGTATGTCTCCCATAGTTGAGGTCTACCTATGATGTAAATTACAGACGCCTCTCATCTTTTTAAGTGGTGGAACTTGCACTATTGCTGACTGACTAAATACTTTTTTTCCCCACTGTAACTAGAGAGGATGGTACAGAGGATAAGAGACAGTATTATACATAATAAAAGAGGAAACTATGTAACAAAGGACGGTGTTATACATAATAAGTGAGTACACTATATACTAAGGGACTGTACTATACATAATAAGTGAGTACACTATATACTAAGGGACTGTGATATACATAATAAGTGAGTACACTATATACCAAGGGACTATGCTATAGATAATAAGTGAGTACACGCTATACTAAGGAACTCTGCTATGCATAATGTCAGTACACTATATACTAAGGGACTGTGCTATACATAATAAGTGAGTACACGCTATACTAAGGAACTCTGCTATGCATAATAAGTCAGTACACTATATACTAAGGGACTGTGCTATACATAATAAGTGAGTACACGCTATACTAAGGAACTCTGCTATGCATAATAAGTCAGTACACTATATACTAAGGGACTGTGCTATACATAGTAAGTGAGTACACTGTATACTACAGTAAGTGACTGTGCTATACATAATAAGGCTACATACCTGTATCTGTGTGCAGTGTCGGTGTGCTGCAAGCTTTTACAGATGCATTGAGCATGTCGTATTCTGATCCTTAAAATCGGATCAGAACAGGACATTCGCTGACCCTCATGGATCTTATTCTCAGATCCGTGATTTTCATGTATGTGTGAATGAACCTATAAAACTATACGAGTCTGTGTGCCATCCGATAAAAAGACCTGGAAGCACACAGACATTTCACACAAATTTGAGAATGTAGAATAAGGGATTTTACAAAAAAATGATCACTCCACGTCACACAGTGCAGATACAGAATAATATCTACATTCAGGCACTTACCGCTGACGTCGTGTCTAATTAGAGTCGTTCATACCTTCATGTCTACATCTCCCAGCCATGACTCGTCTTGTCACAATGATCTTCGCAGCCCTGAAATTAACAAGGTCACATACATTGTATACATACATGTGTCCCCCCCTGAATACAGATATGTACCCCATTAAAAATATAAAGTGATAAGCAGCTCTGTGCCCAACATTAACTATAATCTGACTCCCAATAATATAAACTATTCAGTCTTTGTGACTCTGCCCAATTAACTGTAAGGCTATGTGCACACAGAATATATGCAAGGTTTACAGTGCAGAAAAAGAGAATGAGATCCCTGAAGTCTCATGCACACGCTACTTATTTTTTCCTTGCAGATTTGCAACAGATTAAATTCTGCATAATGTTAATTCTTGCAGCGGATTTCACCCATACTCATGGGGGAAAATATGTAACAAAAAAAAGTATGGCAAAAATGTGAAAAAAAAATGTATTGATATTTTACGCAATTTTCTTCCTGCCAACACATTAGGATATGTAGCAGAATATTCTCCTGTAAATCCTGAACGTGTGCACATAGCCTCAGTCCCTGTCCTGTGTCCCTCCTTCAGTATAAGTCCTTGATATCATCATAATGTATTTGGGGGTGGGAGAAGACATTATCATGGAACTGAGCACCTCCCAATTCATTACAAGTCCCTGACAGCATCTTCTCCCACCTTTCAATTCATTATAAAGGGTCCTATGCACTTTATCGCTTCCTCTCCTACTCCTCAATAAATTTTAAGGCCCCGATAGCATCACAATGAATTGTGAGATGGGGAAGGAGTCTATCAGGGGCTTAGCACCCTCCTCCACCACCCAATTCATTTTACATCCATATCTAACGTCCTTCTCCCCCTATTCGTAAGTCCATTATAAGTCCCCCTTCCTCCCATCCCAATCCCCCACATCCCCAATTGTCTTCTTCCCCCCACATCCCATCCTTGTCCACCTCCATCATTGCCCTCTCCATCACCTCCATCATTGCCCTCTCCATCACCTCCATTATTGCCCTCTCCACCACCCCCATCATTGCCCTCTCACCTCCCCATCATTGCCCTCTCACCTCCCCATCATTGCCCTCTCACCACCCCTTTCTTTGCCATATCCACAGCCCCATCATTACCCTCTCGACCACCCCCATCATTGCCCTCTCGACCACCCCCATCATTGCCCTCTCACCTTCCCATCATTGCCCTCTCACCACCCCTTTCATTGCCATATTCACAGCCCCATCATTGCCTTCTCCCCCACCTCAATCATTGCCCTCCCCCATCACCTCTATCATTGCTCTCACCACCACCCAAATCATTGTTCTCCCCTACCACCCCATCAGATCGTCGTGGGACACACTCGTGGACTGCTTCGGATCATGGGTGAGTATTTTTGTGGTTTGTTATGTTAATATTTATTCCGTAAAAGACAATGGCTTCGGGGAACAATGTGACAAGTATTGGTAAGTATGTTACTCTATGTTATATGTACTGTATGTCTATGTATGTATTGTATGAATGTATTGTATGTAGCATGCATGTAGTATGTATGTAGCATGTAGTATGTATGTAGCATGCATGTAGTATGTATGTAGCATGCATGTAGTATGTATGTAGTATATATATATATATTTTTTTTTAAAACATTTAACACATTAGCCGGATGATGGGACTACTACTGTCCCATCATTGGCTAATGTGTCAATCACTGTCATGGTAGCAGGCATCGCCAGATGGGACTTGTAGTCCCATTGGACGATGCTTGCACAGACCCCCGGACATCAGCACAGCCCCCCGGCAGGCCGGCACAGCCCCCCGGCAGGCCGGTACAGACCCCGGGCAGTCCACACAGCCCCCCCGGCAGGCCGGCAGAGACCCCCGGAAGGCCCGAAATGACGGCGCATCATGATGCGCACACACCGCGCATCATGATGACGTCATTTCGGCTGTCAATCAACTTTGAACTTCCGATTCCGATGCCGATGCCCGATATTTAAAAAATTTCGGAAGTCGGTATCGGAATTCCGATACAGCAAGTATCGGCCGATACCCGATACTTGCGGTATCGGAATGCTCAACACTACTCCCTACCCAACGCACATGAGGGGCAATCTGGCCAGGGGCCCCCGGATTCTCAGGGCCGGAGAAACAAGTTAGATTGCCCTCAGTGTTAGTAGCGTCCCCCATCTACCTCCGGGCCCCGATGCAGCTGCACATGCGGTATGTCTGCCCCTGTTTACGTCATATTTCATGTCACTGCATTTGATGCGGGCTCGCACACCGAGCCCACATCTTTCCCCGCACATGATGGCTGATTTAATCTGAAAAAAAACAAGCCCTCATACGCTATATTGATGGAAAAATGATAATGGTTCTGGCTCTTGGAAAAAGGGGAGGAAAAAACGAAAACTGAAAATGTTCATGTCATTAAGGCTTTAACACCTAAATGTTTCCAAAGATGCCACGTGTTTAAGAGAAGGAACCTGACTGTTGTTCAGGTGTCTTCTGCTCTGAAGTTGCATGTCACTGTACAACACGAGTCAATGGAAGGCTAAAAATGTGCACAGAAGACGTCTGGACATCTTTTTTTGAGCATTTTATCAGCATTTTTGCTTGAAAACAAAAAAGTTTTCAGATTCTTCATTATTCAATAGAGTTAGAGAAAATCCAGAAAACACCAGCAAAAATCTCATCAAAAACACTAAAAAATGCTGTAGGTAAGAAACGATGAAAAATTGCTCCTGTAATAATGGTAAAAAAACACTAAAAAATACTTCAAGATAAAAAAAGTCGGAATTTTGTGCAGTGGCTTCGACTTGTAAACTTGGCATTTCACACTCCCCAATACAATGTGCAGTTTGTCCATGTAGCCTTCTGGAGGAGTATGGCGGTTCAACACACGGCTCACCAACAAATTCTCCGTGTATCCATCCAGCTGGAGGGTCATGGCGGCTCCGCACAAGATTTCCCTCTGTGCTTTATATGGTTTATAATATTGGGTTCAGTCGGACTTTGCCTACTGTAATACGTCATTTCACTGTGTATTATAGGAAACCACGTAGAAATGCAAGAAGGAAACAAATGTGTCTCCAGTAAAACGGCAGACTCCATCATTGAGGATGACGATGAGGTGTTCGTGAGCTCCAGGACCACTGAGGATTTATTCACAGTCATCCACCGGTATGAGTTCCAGTCGTGTCGGCACAATCTGTCCCAGACACTCCTTATATATGGATAATGTAAACTTTGCTTCTTTTCTTTGTTTTCTCAGATCAAAAAGGAAGTTACTTGGTTGGAAAGACTCCGGAGACTCATTTGGGAGCAGACAAAGTTCGGTGTCACCAGTGAAAAATTCATCAAGCTCAAACACTGACTCTGCGTATGGCACCTTGAGCTTGTGTCGGACTTCCAGCAAAAATGAAGACTTTAAGGCTCTTCTCCAAAGGAAAGGCAGCAAAAGCAGCTTGGGTAGCCGACCATCAGCCGCAGAGCTGCTGAAAACCACAAACCCTTTAGCCAGAAGGGTGATGAATGAATTTGCCCCAGAAATGGAGAAAAATGGCAACACGAAAACCTTGCCTTGATAACGTTCTCAAAGTCCTGAAGAAGCTGCAGTTTGTTCTTGGATAAGAGACTATATGCCAAAGGTGGGATGTACTTACCATGTGTGGACCCTGGCCCTGCACCGTGCATGAACTCAGTGCGGAGGCCACGTTCAGTGGAGGATAGCTGATTACACAGGATTACACAGGATCCGGATCCTCCTGAATTTAGCTTATGGGATCTAAATACTAAGGACAGACCACAATCCCTCTTGTGATACGCCGCCACTTAAGAGATAAAAAATGTGACAGAGACATTTCTCTCCGGAGTTGTACAGGAATAAGCGCATGGAATCCAGATATTATTTTACAATTACTATTCGCTTTGCATTTTGAAGTATGTATTTTATTTTCTATGTACTTCTCCCCATCAAGGAGGGAGATTGTGAACAAACATTACAGCCATTTATTTTATGGAAAATGTACAAGTAGTGGAACATGACAGACTGAAATTGCGGAACTCTATCTACCCTAAATATCAGCAGTTTACTGTGAATATAGTCCCATTGACATAAAGAGGAACCGCCATGTTCTATTTTATCTCATAAATCAATAATACAATGTGAAAACAAACAACTTCATACCACAACTTATGAGAAAAATCTGCCTCTTTCACCTCCAGGACTGTTGTTTCACGCTCCATTCATGGGTACAATCTGTATTCAGTGAGCACAGATTTTCCCAGGAGTTGACAGTTGGTGCTTGTAAAACTCTATGGAGAAGGGAAGGAAGAGCTGAGAGAAGCTAGAGGCAGACACAGACATACCACGACAGACATAGTGCTCCATAGAACCTTCCGAGCATCAACTGTCATATCCAATCACAGCAATGGAACAATCTTTAGTCACTGAAGACAGATTGACAATTTTGAAAAATGAAATGTCAGGCCAGGAGGAGAAAGAAGTGAATTTCTCGGATAAGATGTATTACAGTGTTTCTTATTTTCACTGTTGACTTATGAAACAAATTCAACATTTAAAAAATTCCCACAAAAATGATATAATGGAAACATTCTATTCTGTAGCCATCATGGGACACCGTCCCCTCCGCATACTGTATGCATCTATGAATGTAACCATTGCTCACTTTAATATACCTTTTAGTAGTGGTGGTCCGTCACATGCCGGCTTATTACACGTCTCATGGTTCAGTCTCTAGATTTAGTGGCCTTTAATCTATATACAGTGAGGGGAGTAAATGTGGGCGATATCAGACAGCCTTTCTCTGATGCCCATGGAAGTCTTCAGTGTTGGAGCTCATATGGCAGTGCCGATAGGATTCAGGACATGTAGATACTGGGAGCGCCCCCTCTGATATTGTCATGTATTACAAGTTCCTATATCTTCTCACCTTTCCCCTACGGAGGAGCCACGACATTGGCCATTGCCAGGACAGCGATGTTAATATAATATCATCTGTGAATTGACAATCATAAGTGTGAGATAAAGTGCTGGTGATATCATGATCATGGCAGGCATGTATATACTGTACGGCGTATATTGTATGGATATGGACTATAAAGGATGACATTATAAGAACATGATATATGTGGGTCATCATTCTCCTGACACCTCAGATAAGGTGACTACATTTCTATATGGTGGACTTTCATCTTCTACATCAGTCCCTTAGGGACCTACTAATTATGGATCCGTTCTGTTCTCATGACTGGGAAAAGATCACAATATATGTACTAAATGGAAGCTATGGCAGATAAATATCCATCATCCAAGCGGTAAGGGCAACAGATATCAGTCACGTCATCAGCATTTCATGCTATGATGGATTATGGGTGAAGTGGCCACTAAGGCGTCTGCTTAATGTAACCATCATCTGTGGACAGTAATTGCAGAAGTTTAATGGATGTCATGAAAGCCTACTGAGAATGGCCCACGTCACCAACTATTGAAAATGCCAACCAATGTGCCCCATCACCAAATATTGAAAATACCAACCAATGACAGCCGGTCACCAACTATTAAAAATGCCAACCAATGTGCCCCATCAGCAACACCAACTACTGAAAATGCCAACCAATGATACCCATCACCAACTATTGAAAATACCAACCAATGATACCCATGTCCAACTATTGAAAATGCCAACCAATGACACCCATCACCAACTATTGAAAATGCCATCCAATGACACTCGTCACCAACTATTGAAAATGCCATTCAATGACACTCGTCACCAACTATTGAAAATGCCAACCAATGACACCCATCACCAACTATTGAAAATGCCATCCAATGACACCCATCACCAACTATTGAAAATGCCATCCAATGACACTCGTCACCAACTATTGAAAATGCCAACCAATGCCAACCGTCACAACTATTGAAAATGCCAACCAATGTGCCCCATCAGCAACACCAACTACTGAAAATGCCAACCAATGATACCCATCACCAACTATTGAAAATGCCAACCAATGATACCCATGTCCAACTATTGAAAATGCCAACCAATGACACCCATCACCAACTATTGAAAATGCCAACCAATGACACCCATCACCAACTATAGAAAATGCCAACCAATGACACCCGCCACAACTATTGAAAATGCCAACCAATGTTCCCAATCACCAACTATAGAAAATGCCAACCAATGGCCCCGTCACCAACTACTGAAAATGCCAAATAATGACACCCGTCACCAACTATTGAAAATGCCAACCAATGGTCCACTATTGAAAATGCCAACCAATGTCCCCCATCACCAACTAATGAAAATGCCAACCAATGGTCCACTATTGAAAATGCCAAACAATATGCCCTGTCACCAACTACTGAAAATGCCAACCAATGTACCCCGTCACCAACTATTCAAAATGCCAACCAATGTTCCCCGCTACCAACTATTGAAAATGCCAACCAATGGCCCCGGTCAAAAACTATTGAAAATATCAACCAATGTGCCCCATCACCAACTATTGAAAATGACAACCAATGACACCCATCACCAATTACTGAAAATACCATCCAATGTCCCCATCACTATTGAAAATGCCAACCAATGACACCCGTCACCAACTATTGAAAATGCCAACCAATGTGACCCATCACCAACTATTGAAAATGCTAACCAATGGCCCCGGTCACTGACTATTGAAAATGCCAACCGATGACACCCATCACCAACTATTGAAAATGCCAACCAATGACACCCGTCACCAACTATTGAAAATGCCAACCAATGACAACCGTCACAACTATTGAAAATGCCAACCAGTGTGCCCCATCAGCAACACCAACTACTGAAAATGCCAGCCAATGATACCCGTCACCAACTATTGAAAATGCCAACCAATGATACCCATGTCCAACTATTGAAAATGCCAACCAATGACACCCATCACCAACTATTGAAAATGCGAACCAATGACACCTGTCACAACTATAGAAAATGCCAACCAAAGTGCCCAATCACCAACTATTGAAAATGCCAACCAATGGCCCCCGTCACCAACTACTGAAAATGCCAAATAATGACACCCATCACCAACTATTGAAAATGCCAACCAATGGTCCACTATTGAAAATTCCAACCAATGTCCCCCATCACCAACTAATGAAAATGCCAACCAATGGTCCACTGTTGAAAATGCCAAACAATATGCCCTGTCTCCAACTATTGAAAATGCCAACCAATGTGCCCCATCACCAACTATTGAAAATGCCAACCAATGGTCCACTATTGAAAATTCCAAACAATGTGCCCCGTCACCAACTATTGAAAATGCCAATGTGCCCCATCACCAACTATTGCAAATGCCAACCAATGACACCCTTCACCAACTATTGAAAATGCCAACCAATGACACCCGTCACCAACTATTGAAAATGCCAATCAATGTGCCCCGTCACCAACTATTGAAAATGCCAATGTGCCCCATCACCAACTATTGCAAATGCCAACCAATGACACCCTTCACCAACTATTGAAAATGCCAACCAATGACACCCATCACTAATTATTGAAAATGCCAACCAATGTGTCCCGTTGAATGAAACAGATGTGGTAGCCAAAGTATATACCAAAAATGGACCAGGCACCACACAATGGTGTATCAATATTAAAATATCAAACTTTATTGAAATTCATAGAAACAGTATGTGTAAAGAGATACTGGAATAAAATCTACCAATTACATCCTCAAATAGTGCAGATGTCATCACAGAAATCCACATAAACCAGAGGCGCCTCCCGAAGAAGCAGTGCGAAACGCGCGTCGGGGCAGAGGTGACAGCCGGGGCTCCTCCTCCAGCACATACTGGTATGTTACCTTGCAAATATTTTTACTATAACAGCTAATTTAACTTAGGGCTTTTTGGGGTATGGGCTAAGTTAGTACACAGCACACTTTATTAACTCACTGGTTTATGTGGATTTCTGTGATGACATCTGTACTATTTGAGGATGTAATTGGTAGATTTTTGCTTGCCCTATGTCATTTGTGATATTTATACCACGCGATTGTGTGGATTGTATCAGATTATTGTGCTGTGTTGTGGTAGGAGGTTCCATGGTTCAGTCCCTCCTTTTTAGTACAGTACCTCTTTGCACATACTGTTTTTATGAATTTCAATAAAGTTTGATGTTTTAATATTGATACACCATTGTGTGGTGCCTGGTCCATTTTTGGTATATACTTTGGCTACCACATCTGTTTCATTTATGTTCTGTGGGATATCACCTATTTATAGGTTAAATATAATGCAAGTGGGCATTTTTGTGATATATTTAATGTGCCCCGTTACCAACTATTGAAAATGCCAACCAATGGCCCCCGTCACGGACTATTGAAAATGCCAACCAATGACACCCATCACCAACTATTGAAAATGCCAACCAATGACACCCGTCACCAACTATTGAAAATGCCAACCAATGACAACCGTCACAACTATTGAAAATGCCAACCAGTGTGCACCATCAGCAACACCAACTACTGAAAATGCCGACCAATGATACCCATCACCAACTATTGAAAATGCCAACCAATGATACCCATGTCCAGCTATTGAAAATGCCAACCAATGACACCCATCACCAACTATTGAAAATGCCAACTAATGACACCCGTCACCAACTATTGAAAATGCCAACCAATGACACCCGTCACAACTATTGAAAATGCCAACCAATGTGCCCAATGACCAACTATTGAAAATGCCAACCAATCGACCCCGTCACCAACTACTGAAAATGCCAACCAATGACACCCGTCACCAACTATTGAAAATGCCAACCAATTGTCCACTATTGAAAATGCCAACCAATGTCCCCCATCACCAACTAATGAAAATGCCAACCAATGGTCCACTATTGAAAATGCCAAGCAATATGCCCTGTCACCAACTATTGAAAATGCCAACCAATGTACCCCGTCACCAACTATTCAAAATGCCAACCAATGGTCCACTATTGAAAATGCCAAACAATGTGCCCCGTCACCAACTATTGAAAATGCCAATGTGCCCCATCACCAACTATTGAAAATGCCAATCAATGATACCCATGTCCAACTATTGAAAATGCCAACCAATGACACCAACTATTGAAAATGCCAACCAATGACACCCGTCACCAACTATTGAAAATGCCAACCAATGACACCCGTCACAACTATTGAAAATGCCAACCAATGTGCCCAATCACCAACTATTGAAAATGCCAACCAATCGACCCCGTCACCAACTACTGAAAATGCCAACCAATGACACCCGTCACCAACTATTGAAAATGCCAACCAATGGTCCACTATTGAAAATGCCAACCAATGTGCCCCATCACCAACTATTGAAAATGCCAACCAATGGTCCACTATTGAAAATGCCAAACAATGTGCCCCGTCACCAACTATTGAAAATGCCAATGTGCCCCATCACCAACTATTGCAAATGCCAACCAATGACACCCTTCACCAACTATTGAAAATGCCAACCAATGACACCCGTCACCAACTATTGAAAATGCCAACCAATGTGCCCCACCACCAACTATTGAAAATGCCAACCAATGGCCCCGGTCAACAACTAATGCAAATATCAACCAATGTGCCCCATCACCAACTATTGAAAATGACAACCAATGACACCCATCACCAACTACTGAAAATGCCAACCAATGTCCCCATCACTAACTATTGAAAATGCCAACCAATCGACCCCGTCACCAACTACTGAAAATGCCAACCAATGACACCCGTCACCAACTAATGAAAATGCCAACCAATGGTCCACTATTGAAAATGCCAACCAATGTGCCCCATCACCAACTATTGAAAATGCCAACCAATGGTCCACTATTGAAAATGCCAATGTGCCCCGTCACCAACTATTGAAAATGCCAATGTGCCCCATCACCAACTATTGCAAATGCCAACCAATGACACCCTTCACCAACTTTTGAAAATGCCAACCAATGACACCTGTCACCAACTATTGAAAATGCCAACCAATGTGCCCCACCACAAACTATTGAAAATGCCAACCAATGGCCCCGGTCAACAACTAATGAAAATATCAACCAATGTGCCCCATCACCAACTATTGAAAATGACAACCAATGACACCCATCACCAACTACTGAAAATGCCAACCAATGTCCCATCACCAACTATTGAAAATGCCAACCAATGGCCCCCGTCACTGACTATTGAAAATGCCAACCAATGACACCCGTCACCAACTATTGAAAATGCCAACCAATGACACCCGTCATCAAGGAATGCCTGCATGGTACACGTATTGTACTGCAGGGCAGATTAGTCCAGGCTATAGTATTCACAGCCATTTTTGCATTACACTGACATATTCTGACACAATTTTGTGTCTGACAATTGGCACACATTGAACATATATAAGGAGACAGAAACATTACGGAAAAGGCGGAAGTGATGTGTTGTCCTAAGGTTGGGGGAGTTAGTTCATTTACGGGTTTACAGTAGGGCATCCGTCCATACAATCAGCTCCACAGCAAAAGAGACAAAACCACAAGAGTTTACAGCAAACTGCACCTTTTAAGGCAAGTCCAGGTGAGACACAGTAAGAAAACCTATGGGCCTGTTTCATAGTTGCATTTTCACCTTTTTTTGTCTGATTTCTGATGGTTTTCATTTGTGCCTAATTCTTCTTATAATTTGCACCTTCTTAATATCTATTTTACATTTGCTCACTGTTTTTTCTGTTCGCCGTTGTGGACAGATTGTGTTGCAAATATACACTAGTCCCCTGTGGTGATAACTGTGCACCAGATATTTTACTTTAGACTTTAGCGTTACTTTTTGTTCTAAAAAGTCACAAAACCAGTCGAAAATAAAAATAAAGAACATGTTTTATTTTGCACAAAATTCATGGAGCATCATTCTGAAGAATTTGCAGGACGATTACAGGCCAAAAATGAGAAATGCTTTACAAAACATCCGCAAATGATGAATTAGGCCCTGTGTGCTTCACCTGGACTTGCAGTAAAACACAACATTAAAGTCTTCTGTTACATGTTATCTGCTTTGGAGACTCCCTAACTGGAATTATAAGGTGACGAGGAGGAGAAACCCAACGATCTGTATTATGTAGGAAAACCTCACTGTACGTGTTCATGTTCCCTGTAGGAATTATTACATAGAACCTGCTCAATGTCTTGTCATGTGATGCAGGACAGGATGGTTCCTCCTGGGCAGAAGATGTTCTTGGTGACCACAGTCCACTCTGAGATAAGAATCGGAGCAGGAATTACCTAACGGGAAATACACATTTATTTTAAGCACCATTCTCGATAACCCCATTAATCCAAAATTATCGGCTTACACAGATAGACTTCATTGAGACGTCCGTTTTTCATGTACAATATTCAAAAGTTTTAGGCAACTGTGGAAGAAATGCTGTACAGCAAGAATGATTTCACAGAAGTGGTAATAGATATTGTTATGAATTAGCAAAACGCAAAATGAATGAACAAAAGATAAATCTAAACCCATCAATGTTTGGTTACTACTTTGTGCGTCAAAACAACAACTTGTTTGAGAAGCGCATCTTGAAATCCCAGTCTTTGAAATCTTTGTATGGGAGAGATCTTGCTTAGCAGTATAACTACCTTGTGTCTTGTTGCTGCACCCAGTCTTGCCATGGTGTTTGTCCTGTGATGACACTGTCTTCTACGACCTCACCCTGTAGCAGAGGTTGTCTGTTCCTCACCCAGTTAAAAGCCCCCCCGTGCACAGCTGTTTTGGATTTAGATAATGACTGTGCTTCAAAGAACATGATGCTTTTTATCACCTGTTTCGTATAATAAGTTACTCATACCCCGGACTATTATCTTACAAAATCCCTGACTTTGTGCAGTGCACTGTATGTGTTCTCTGTGTTTCACAAATAGGACATTTACCCATAGTAGTCTATGTGACCGTTCAAATATCTGTGTTTTTTTGATGACCAAGTATCCTGAAAAAAGGAACTATACTGTGAAAAATTCAGAACGCACACTGATGGCAGTAATAATCAGGCTGCAGATACAACTCCTTCAATATTTTAGCATATGAGAAAAAAAATAACAAAACTGACCAAACACTGATGGAAATTTGATCCAGCATATTTATGAAAATTGATCTGTTTTTTTTTTTTACATACAAGAAAAATACGGACGTCTGAATGAAGCCTAACAGATACACAGTTTTACATTCTAATAACATGAGCAAGAAAGGCCGCGTGCCTGGAGCTAAAGCCATCCATTTCTGAGGTTCAAGTGTCCACACATCATGAACATCCATTTTCCAACTGCCAGCATTAAAGAAGCTATTTTCTAGCACCACTCCAGTGTTCCTTTGTTTGTTTTAGCCCTGGAGTGGCGCTTTCAATGTGAGCCACCTGCTCCCTTCCTATACTCGCCTTCTAGCGACTTCATTTTTTACAGACGCCACTCTTTTCCTGCAGCTCCATCTTGTACCAGTAACTTCTGACTGGCCTGACAATATAAGTGTCTGAGAGGCAAAACGAGGCACCCATAGACTTGTATTGAAAAGCGCACTCCATAAAAGCTGCCAGCAGGTCACTTTATGCAGGAGACCGACTGGAGCAACGCTGGAAAAGAATGAAAGCGGCGGAAGCTGACTGTCGAACAGTGGGCAGGGGAATTACATATAAAGCACCACTCCAGAGGTGCAATAGAAAACGCGATGGAGTGGTGCTTTAAAGATGAGTTTTGTTTGCCTTATAGAGCCACAAACCTAAATATGAAGCCAGAAAACTGAATATTTTCCCAGAGTCATTGACCTTTTGTAAGATTTACATCACTTTTTGAAGCCCCCCCAAAACAGTAATGGAAACATTTATGCAATTTGTGTTCATCCAAAAGCTCTTAACGTTTGGCCAGTCCCAATTGGCTTAGTGTAAGGCATTTCCATAAAACAGCGAAGCCTGCGGAAGGCATTTGGACTCGTGATCTGTACAACTAATGTACAAATGGCCGTAATTTCTCGGTAAAAAGATGTCACTTTCTACTGGAAACCTTGGAGCTTTCTGCCATGATGATGTTTCCGATATATGTATTTTCATACTCTTGCAGTGAAGCGGGAGGTGACTTCTCTCCGGCCCACCTGGTTTCCCTTTGAGCACCAGATGGAGCAGCGTAGGAGCAGGACCCTCGATACCTGCTTTGGCGGGTGTCTCCCGTGTTGAGTGCCTGATGGTGGGGGTGACACTTCAGGGGTCTTATGTTATCTTATTCCAGGATTGTTTTTCAGATGTGAGGATGTGGCTTTGTGTGTAATTATAAATGTATTCATTCTGCCTTTTATTTTGCATCCAGGTAATAAAATGTATTGTTTTACTGATGATATATTCATATTACTTTTTTATTTATTATTATAGCGCCATTTACAGTGGGGAAAAAAAGTATTTATTCAGCCACCAATTGTGCAAGTTCTCCCACTTAAAAAGATGAGAGAGGCCTGTAATTGACATCATAGTTAGACCACAACTATGAGAGTCACAATGAGAAAACGAATCCAGAAAATCACCTTGTTTGATTTGGCATGATTTATTTTGAAAATTATGGTGGAACATAAGTATTTGGTAATTAACAAAAGCTCATCTCAGTATTTTGTTATATATCCTTTGTTGGCAATGACAGAGGTCAAACATTTTCTGTAAGGCTAGTTTCACACTAGCGTTTCTGCCGTCTGCGCATGGCCGCCGATAAGCCCCGCCCCCTGTCGCGCCCCCTCGTGACATCACCGCCTATTATCGCACATGGCCGCATGCGATCTGCGGACCCTATCTTTAATATAGGGTGCGCAGACTGTGCGCTGCCCGTGCGCTAGTAGGATTTTGCGCACTTTTGTAGGTGCGCTGGTGTGCGCCGAACACAGCATGTTGCATTTTGGCGCGTTCCGCGCACCTTCAAAAGTGCGCAGCGCACTCAAAAATCCTACTAGCGCACGGTCAGCTCACGGTCTGCGCACCCTATATTAAAGATAGGGTGCGCAGATCGCATGCGGCCATTTTCGATAATAGGCGGTGATGTCAGGAGGGGGTGCGGCAGGGGGCGGGGTTTATCGGCGGCCGTGCGCAGATGGCAGAAACGCTAGTGTGAAACTAGCCTGAGTCTTTACAAGGTTGGCACACACTGTTGGTGGTATGTTGGCCCATTCCTCCATGCAGATCTCCTCTAGAGCAGTGATGTTTTGGGCCTGTCACTGGGCAACACAGATTTTCAAATCCCTCCAAAGGTTTTCTATGGGGTTGAGATCTGGAGACTGGCTAGGCCACTCCAGGACCTTCATATGCTTCTTACGAAGCCACTCCTTCGTTGCCCTGGTGGTGTGCTTGGGATCATTATCATGCTGAAAGACCTATCCACGTTTCATCTTCAATGCCCTTGCTGATGGAAGGAGGTTTGCACTCAAAATCTCACGATAAATGGCCCCATTCATTCTTTCATGTACACGGATCTGTCGTCCTGGTCCCTTTGCAGAAAAACACCCCCATAGCATGATGTTGCCACCCCCATGTTTCACAGTAGGTATAGTTTTCTTCGGATGCAACTCAACTGTCAAGTGTAGCAAGAGTGGACCCTCTGGATCACGGTACCGGGATCCCTGAGGCGAGCTGGCCAGGTGGTGCCGACCCCTATACAGGGACCGTAAGGAGCAGGCCCGAAGGAGTCGACTACCGCGACAGCTGATACCAAGAGGGGCGGCTCAGAGGCGGATGAGACAAACAAGGCAAAGGGTCATTAGCGACTGGAGTCAGGAGTGACCGGAGTCAGGAGCGACAGGAGTCAGGAGTGACCGGAGTCAGGAGCGACTGGAGACAGGAGTGACCAGACGGGGCCAGAGTACCATACGGAAGACACACGATAATCAGACGCCTCCATGGGGGAGGAGCCGCCTGATATACCTTGTGCTGGAGCTTGATTGGTAATCACTCCACAGGGCAGGTGCAGCAGGGGTTAACTGAGAGGAAGAGCACGCGCCCGTGGCCTAAGGCGCATGCCCGGGACAGGAGCAGAGGAGGAGGAGGAAGCCTTGTGCAGGGCTTCAGGACGGGAGACCGGGGGGTGCCGTGCGGCTGTAACGTGAGCGGGGAGACCCAGGGAGCAGGAGCAGGCAAGCGGGACCTGGCATGACAGTTGGCGCCGGCCCCGACCTGACAGGCGGTGCCTGTACCGACCTGACAGGCGGCGCCGGCAGTGTGACAGTTGGCGACGGCCCCGACCTGACAGGCAGCGCCGGTACCGACCTGACAGGCGGCGCCGGCGGCATGACAGTACCCCCTCTTTACGTCTCCTTCTGAGGTTGGCCATGAATCGGTCCATGATGCGCGGAGCATCCACATTCTCTCGCGGTTCCCAAGACCTCTCCTCAGGACCGAACCCTCTCCAATCAATGAGGAAAAAGATCTTTCCCCTAACCTTTTTCATGGCCAAAATATCTCCTACTTCAAAGATGTCGTCGGCCCCTACTGGCTGAGGAACTACAGGAGGCGCAGGGCAGAACTGATTGAGGATGTCCGGTTTCAGGAGCGAGACATGGAAGGCGTTATGGATCCGGAGTGAAGCAGGCAGCCTCAATCTATAGGCCGTATTGTTGATGCGTCCAAGAATCTCGAAAGGGCCGATGTACCGGGGACCCCTTATAAGAAGGGATTTTCAAGCGGATGTGCTTGGTCGACAGCCAGACTTTGTCTCCTGGATGGTATAGTGGGAGATCCCTCCGCCTCTTGTTGGCATGTTTTTTCATCCGCGGCTTGCATAAGAGCCTCCTTGGTCCTCCTGCAGACCTGGGAAAACTCTTGGGAGAGGGCATCAGCGGCGGGTACGCCAGAGAATGAAGATACTGGGAGAGGTACACCTGGGTTCTGACCAGTGACCACAAAAAATGGAGACTTGGTGGTGGATTCATTGGAATGATTGTTATGGGCGAACTCTGCCCATGGAAGAAGATCGACCCAATTGTCATGATGGACGTTAGAGAAGTTCCGCAGGTAGGAGTTCAAGACTTGGTTGACCCGTTCGACTTGCCCGTTGGTCTGTGGATGATAAGCAGAAGAGAAATCCAGAGATATGCCCAAGAGTTTACAGAGTGCTCTCCAGAAGCGGGAGGTAAAATGTACCCCGCGGTCAGACACGATTCGCTGAGGAAGCCCGTGTAATCTGAAAATCTGATGAATGAAGATTTTAGCCAATTTGGAGGTGTGGGCAAGCCGGGTAATGGAACAAAATGGGCCATTTTGGAAAACCGATCGACTACTACCAGAACAGTCGTACATCCAGAAGAGCGGGGTAAGTCGGTAACAAAATCCATGGCGATGTGTTACCAAGGAGCTTTGGGAAAGGCAATGGCTGAAGGAGGCCGGAGGACAAGCTTCTAGGTACCTTGTTCCTGGCGCAAATTGAGCAGGAGGCCACGAAGTCTAACACATCTTGGTGGAGAGAAGGCCACCAGTAATAACGGGAAACCAGTGCAAGGGTCTTCTTGATGCCAACATGTCCAGCGATCTTGGAGGAGTGGCCCCAGCTTAGTACTTCTACCCTTTTGCCTTGCGAGACGAGGGTCTTGCCAGGCGGCACGGAATGAAGACTCACAGGAGCTACCGTGATAAACCAGGCAGGATCTATAACATGCGATGGAGCCTCTTCCACTTTGGGTGACTGCAGGGACCGGGAGAGAGCATCTGCTTTGGTATTTTTGTCACCGGGTCGGAAGCGGAGCTCGAAGTCGAATCGAGAGAAAAACAATGACGACCTGGCTTGTCTGGAGTTGAGTCTTTGAGCCGACTGGAGGTAGGCCAAGTTTTTGTGGTCAGTGAATATGGTGAAGAGATGGACTGCCTCTTCCAGGAGATAACGCCACTCCTCCAGCGCCATCTTTATGGCCAGCAACTCTTGATCCCCAATCGTGTAGTTACATTCTGCGGATGAAAATGACTTGGAGAAGAACCTGCACGGGGCCAAGCGCCCAGTAGATGTCTTTCGGGAAAGAATCGCCCCAGCCCCAGTAGAAGATGCGTCTACCTCCAAGACGAAGGGCTTGCCGACCTCTTGCCGATGCAAAACCGGAGCCGTGGCAAAGACCCGCTTCAGGGCGAGAAATGCGTCTTCAGCCTCCGAGGGCCAGATGTTCGGTCTAACTCCCTTCCAGGTAAGGGCAACAATAGGCTTGGTTAAAGCAGAGAAGTGCGGGACGAATTGCCTGTAGTAATTTGCGAAGCCCAAGAATCGTTGAATGGCTTCCACTCCGACAGGTTGCGGCCATTTGAGCACCGCGGACAATTTCTCTGGGTCCATTCGCAACCCAGAGTCCGTGATGATATACCCCAAAAAGGGTAGGGAGGTCTGCTCAAACAGGCATTTCTCAATCTTGGCATAAAGTTGATTCTCCCGCAGGCGTTGCAAAACCAGGCGAACACTCCTCCTGTGAGAGGACAGGTCTGGTGAAAAGATGAGGATGTCATCTAAATACACCACGAGGCACGAGTACAGAAGATCCCGGAAGACGTCGTTAACAAATTCTTGGAAGACCGCTGGGGCGTTACAAAGTCCAAAGGTCATGACCAAATATTCATAATGGCCATCCCGCGTGTTGAAGGCGGTCTTCCATTCATCTTCAGCATGTATTTGGACCAAATTGTAGGCCTCCCGTAGATCCAGTTTGGTAAAGATCCGGGCACCACGCAGGCGGTCAAGCAGTTCGGGGATAAGTGGTAGAGGATACCTATTCTTGACCGTGAAGTTATTCAAGCCTCGGTAGTCAATGCAAGGTCGAAGGGATCCATCCTTCTTACGAACAAAGAAAAACCCAGCCTATGCTGGAGAAGACGACTTCTGGAAAAAACCCCTGGCCAAGTTCTCCTGGATGTACTCCGTCATGGCTGAGGTTTCTGCAGGCGACAACGGGTATATTCTTCCCCTGGGAGGAGTAGCTCCAGAAACTAGCTCGATTGGGCAATCGTAGGCCCGATGCGGAGGAAGGCTCTCAGCTTTTTTCTTGTTGAAGACATCCGCAAATGAATGGTAGGCCACGGGAAGCCCCGGAAGGTCCACGGACACTTGGCACAGACTGGTACGGGTAACAGGCAGCAGACAACATTCTGGGCAAGAGTGACCCTAGCGGAGGACTTCCCCGGAGCGCCAAGCAAGGACTGGCTCATGCGACCTGAGCCAGGGTAGGCCAAGGAGCAGAGCGCGAGACAAATTAGGCAAAACATGAAAAGCAATTCTCTCCCGGTGTAGAGCTCCGATCTGCATTTCCAGCTCGAGAGTGACCGTGGTGACGGGAACAGGTAATGGCTTGCCATCCACCGAGGTGATCACACGCGGCTCTTCAATGGTGACGACAGGAATCCGAAACTTGTCCACCTCTTCCATCCGATGAAGTTGCCCGCCGCACCCGAGTCCACATACGCCTCCACAGATCTACGCTCCCGACCTAGGAGAATTAAAGCTGAGATAGTAAGTGGTAAGGGAAACAGAGTCACCTAGAAAGGCCTCTCTTACCTGGCCTAGGTGGACGGGTTTCCCAGCCTCTCCGGACAGAAATGCAAAAAGTGGTTGGTTGCACCACAATAGATGCATAATCCTTGCTCTAATCTTTCCCTGCGCCGCAGCTCCGATAGCTTAACGCGATCCACCTGCATGGGCTCCGGTGCAGAACTACTGGCAGGCTTGGACGAATGAGGACTGAAAGCTGGGTTGAACCTAGACGGGCCTCTCTCCCTGACTGTCTTGCGGGAGCGTTCCTGGAACCGTAAGTCAATACGAGTAGCCAGGGATATAAGGTCCTCTAAAGAGGTGGGGGTGTCCCGACCAGCAAGCTCGTCCTTGATGTTCCCCGAAAGCCCCCTCCAAAAGGCCCCTACCACGCCTCATTATTCCACCCCAGCTCAGAGGCCAGTGTCCGGAAGCAAATAGCGTACTGTCCCACGGTAAGAGTTCCCTGTCGGAGATTGAAAAGGGACTCCGTGGTGGAGGCCAGACGCCCGGGCTCGTCAAAGACCCGGCGAAAAGTATCCAGGAATTCTTGTAGGCTGGATACCACCGGATTATCCTGCTCCCACAGGGGGTTCACCCATGCCAAGGCCTCCCCCTCGAGATGGGACACGATAAATGCCACCTTAGCCCTATCAGACGGGTATTGCTGGGGCAGCAGCTCGAAATGTAGGCGGCACTGGTTAAGAAACCCCGGCACAATTTGGGATCCCCGCTATACCTTGGAGGCTTCCCCAAACATGGCGGTGGGTGAGGTGCAGGGTCGCGGGGCGGGGCAGAGGCCACTGCGGACGACTGCAGGGACTGCAAACGGTCATCAACAGACGCCATGTAATTTAGAATATGGGACTGGGTATCCCGCTGCTGCGCGAGCTCCTGCTGGAGTCCCGCCAGCAGAGGGGCGCTCCCTGGATCGGAGATTTGAATGGCGGATAACCGAGTGTCCATGGAATTCATAAAAGCCATAATCCGGGTTTGGTTCTCCCGCAAAAAGAGTAGTTATTTTTGGGTGGCTGCCGAGGCACCAGCGGGGTCCATGGCCTGATTATACTGTCAAGTGTAGCAAGAGTGGACCCTCTGGGTCACGGTACCGGGATCCCTGGGGTGAGCTGGCCAGGTGGTTCCGACTCCTATACAGGGACCATTAGGAGCAGGCCCGAAGGAGTCGAATACCGCGACAGCTGATACCAAGAGGGGCGGCTCAGGTGCGGATGAGACAAACAAGGCAGAGGGTCAGGAGTGACTGGAGTCAGGGGTGACCGGAGTCAGGAGCGACAGGAGTCAGGAGTGACCGGAGTCAGGAGCGACTGGAGACAGGAGTGACCAGACGGGGCCAGAGTACCATACTGAAGGCACACGATAATCAGGCGCCTCCATGGGGGAGGAGCCACCTGATATACCCTGTGCTGGAGCTTGACTGGTAATCGCTCCACAGGGCAGGTGCAGCAGGGTTTAACTGAGGGGAAGAGCGCGCGCCCGTGGCCTAAGGACAGGAGCAGAGGAGGAGGAGGAAGCCTTGTGCAGGGCTGCAGGATGGGAGACCGGGGGTGCCGCGTGGTGCCTGTAACGGTGAGCGGGGAGACCCATGGAGCAGAAGCAGGCAAAGTGGAACCCGGCATGACAGTTGGCGCCGGCCCCGACCTGACAAGCGGTGCCTGTACCGACCTGACAGGCGGCGCCGGCAGTGTGACAGTTGGCGCCGGCCCCGACCTGACAGGCAGCGCCGGTACCGACCTGACAGGCGGCGCCGGCGGCATGACAGTACCCCCTCTTTACGTCTCCTTCTGAGGTTGGCCATGAATTGGTCCATGATGCGCAGAGCATCCACATTCTCTCGCGGTTCCCAAGACCTCTCCTCAGGACCGAACCCTCTCCAATCGATGAGGAAAAAGGTCTTTCCCCTAACCTTTTTCATGGCCAAAATATCTCCTACTTCAAAGATGTCGTCGGCCCCTACTGGCTGAGGAACTACAGGAGGCGCAGGGCAGAACTGATTGAGGATGACCGGTTTCAGGAGCGAGACATGGAAGGCGTTATGGATCCGGAGTGAAGCAGGCAGCCTCAATCTATAGGCCGTATTGTTGATGCGTCCAAGAATCTCGAAAGGGCCGAACCCTCTCCAATCGATGAGGAAAAAGGTCTTGACACCAACATTCTGTCTCCTCCAAACTCGACAAGTTTTGTTTCTACTAAACAGTTCTATTTTGGTTTCATCTGACCATATGACATTCTCCCAATACTCTTCTGGATAATCCAAATGCTCTCTAGCAAACTTAAGACGGGCCCGGACATGTACTGGCTTAAGCAGGGGGACACGTCTGGCACTGCAGGATCTGAATCCTTGGCGGCATAGTATGTTACTGATGGTAGCCTTTGTTACGGTGGTCCCAGCTCTATGTGGGTTATTCACTAGGTCCTCCATATGGTTATGGGATTTTTGCTCACCGTTCTTGTGATGATTTTGACCCCACGGGGTGAGATCTTGCATGGAGCCCCAGATCGAGGGAGATTATCAGTGGTCTTGTATGTCTTCCATTTTCTTATTATTGCTCCCACAGTTGATTTCATCACACCAAGCTGCTTGCCTATTGCAGATTCAGTCTCCCCAACCTGGTGCAGGGCTACAATTTTGTTTCTGGTGTCCGACAGCTCTTTGGTCTTCACCATAGTGGAGTTTGGAGTGTGACTGTTTGAGTTTGTGGACAGGTGTTTTTTATACTAATAACAAGTTCAAACAGGTGACATTACTACAGGTAATGAGTGGAGGACAGAGGAGCCTCTTAAAGAAGAAGTTATAGGTCTGTGAGAGCCAGGAATCTTGCATGTTTTTAGGTGACTAAATACTTATTTTCCATCATAATTTGAAAAATAAATCTTGCCAAATCAGACAAGGTGATTTTCTGGATTTGTTTTCTCATTTTGACTATCATAGTTGTGGTCTACCTATGATGTTAATTACAGCCCTCTCTCATCTTTTTAAGTGGGAGAACTTGCACAATTGGTGGCTGACTAAATACTTTTTTCCACCACTGTATTCCAAGGCACTTTACGTGTTCATACACACTGGTGTTTATTTTGTTATGTAAGTAGTAAGTTTTCAAAAGTACAACATACAGGAAAATGACAAGATCACTGGGAAGTGAACCTGTCACGTCGGATAGCACTGTTAACTTGCTGAAATAGGGTTAATTTGCAGGTCAGGAAGATGCCCGGAAACTCTACTGAAAGTGCGGCGCCCAGGAGAAAATGCACTTCATTCCTCTCGAGAGCCACCGGCTGTAAGTCATACAGGCGTGTCGGCAGTTACTGCCCACAACCGCAGGTGTAAAGCCATACCCCGGCACTTTGATTGACAGCTTGCTCTGCAGTGCATTTAGTGCAGAGCCAACTGTCCGTTAATATCCCGGGCACGCTCACAGCCGCCGCTCCAATGGAGGACCTGCAATGTGCCCCTGAGATACTCCCACCAGAAATGGTAGACTATGAAGAGGAAGAAGGTCCTATGACATTACCTCTGAGAGCTCCAGAATATGAAGAGGCGAGTCTGGTGACACTCCAAACTGGATCCAAGGGTGCCATCCGTGAAGATCAACTCAAAAGGGGAGAAGTGTCTAATCGAATGATCCACCAAAGCCTGTCGTGTCCCTGCCTGTTACGGGAACCTGTAGAAGGGGAACAGGTGCCAAGTGTACCCAGTACGCCCACTTCCATGAATCCCGTTTGTGAAGAGGAAGAATCACTGGCTTCGCTCTCTAAAGTAGAAAATTCGCCGCCCGACAGCCCCGCTGATTTTGACCGGTTGGAAGAGACGAAGCAGCCGGGTGAAGCAGAGAGTGTGGATGAAAAGCAATGGGAAGTGATGCCCGCGGGACCCAGTGAGTACGATGAAGGGCCCGGTCCACATGATCTTAATTCATCCGATCTCAGTCCTGGCAGTGCAGCTGTCAAAGAAAGGGGTGATTTGGAGAAGAATTGCCAGCACTTAGTCCACAGACTGAGGAGTCCAAGTAAGAAATCTCTAAGGTTTCCGAAGAAGACGAGAAAAAGGCTAACCATCTGCTGACAGCAAAACTAAGAAAAGTAAAAAGAAGAAAGGTGTGAAAGTGACTGATATGTTGCAGAGAAATTGGATGAGATAGAAGATGTGAGAAAAGTGACTAGAATCCCTACCACTTCTCTCAGAAGTTGGAGTGATCTCTACAAGCCTTACTGGGAGAAAATGGAGCCTGAAAGGCAGGAGGAGTTGCGAAAATTGTGGACAGCTATAGGCCCTCAGGTGACCATCCTGAATATGCGACGAATCCTCGCCCGTGGAAGGGCGAGTTAAAAGAGAGGGGGAGTGTAAGGAGATAGACCGGACCACGAGTACCTGCATGCCGGGTCCCGAACTTGAGAGGCTGCATTCTCTATCCCTGGGAGGAAGGATTAGGGAGGCGGAGCTTCGCCTGCAGTCTGGAGCCGGCGGGGAACAGCACAGAAAGCAGCATGCAGGAGAGTGGTGAGAAATTCGTATGGGTCCCTGTTATGATGAGCCACCGAAGGAGGAAAAAACAAAATACCAGCTAAGTCCAGAAAAACCAGAGAGGTTGGCAGCTATCGGATTGCAGACCCCTGAACCTATGCACAACAACTAGCAGTAGCCGTGGGGGGTTCCTACGGTGCCCTAGACCCCTCGATCACAGCCAGAGAGCTACATAGCCTAAAGACAGAAAGGGGGAAAAACTAAACTGCCCCAGAGCAGACCCCAAAGCAATAGGCAGCCCCCAACATATAATGACGGTGAAGCAAGATGAAAACACTAACACAGATAGAAAGATAGGTTGAGCAAATGATGGGGCCCAAGCTAACTACATAGGACAGGACAGGAAAGCTGCTGTCTGCCATCCGCAAAAACCCTATCAAAATGAGCCAACCGACTGATAGGAAAAACAGGCCCTGAAGTAGCTAGGCTTCAAAAGACTATATCAGCACTCAGGTATATTCTGAAGACAGAGCAAAAGATCAACAGATCAGAGACAAAAATGGAATTCAGCTCACCCCCGGCCGGGGATGGCAGAACTCCCAAAAAACAAGGCAAAACAAAAACAAAACTGAAGAGTACAAAGCAGAGCAGAAAAAACTTAGCTTTGAGACGCAGGAATCAGACTGGTCTCCAAGAATCCAGCAGGAAAATCACCAGCCAGGAAGAAGGGCGTCGGCAGCCTTATATCCAGTCCTCAATTCCAGCCACCCAGTTATCATCTAGCTGCCCAGGTGTTTGGTAATCAGTCTCACTACCTTCCTTCACCAGAGGAGGGAGTTCATCAGACCTCAATGGTGAAGGGAAAAATGAACTCACAACAGTACCTCCCCCTTGAGGAGGGGTCACCGAACCCTCATCCATGCCACCAGGACGATCCGGGTGAGCCCGATGAAAGGCACGCACCAATCTTTCGGCATGAGTATCAGAGGCAGAGACCCAAGAATTATCCTCCTGACCATAACCCTTCCACTTAACCAAATACTGGAGTCTCCGTCTAGCCAGATGGGAATCCAGTATCTTCTCTACCTCATATTCCATGTTACCTTCAACCAATATAGGGTCAGGAGGTGCCACCACAGGAATTACTGGTTCAAGAAACCTCTTCAACAAGGACTTATGAAACACATTATGAATTTTAAATGTGACAGGAAGAGCCAACCGAAAAGAGACCCGATTAATAATCTCCAAAATCTTGTAAGGTCCAATAAATCTAGACTTATCCACTACTTGGTCCCAGATCTGGTGCATTCTCTCCACCACAGTGTCAACACCTGGGCAGGCAGAAGGCTCCACCTGCCCTGAAGAAAATCGAGGGTGATAACCAAAGTTACAAAAAAAAGGTGACATCAAAGTGGCAGAACTAGCTCTATTATTTAAATCAAATTCGGCCAAGGGCAAAAATGAAACCCAATGATCCTGATCGGCAGAAATAAAACATCTCAAATACGACTCCAAAGTCTGGTTTGTTCTCTCCGTCTGCCCATTGGTCTGAGGGTGAAACGCAGAAGAGAAGGACAACTGATTTCCCAGCTTGGAACAGAAAGTCCTCCAAAATCTAGACACAAACTGAACTCCTCTGTCAGATACAATGCTCTCAGGAATCCCGTGCAAGCGAACCACCTGTTGCAAAAACAAGGGCACCAACTCAGAGGAAGATGGCAACTTAGGGAGTGGTGCAAGATGGACCATCTTAGAGAATCTATCACAAATCACCCAAATAACAGTCATTCTCTGAGAGACAGGCATATCAGAGATAAAATCCATTGAAATATGGGTCCATGGCCTCCTGGGCACCGGCAAAGGCATCAACAAGCCACTAGAGCGAGAACAAGGTTTAGACCGGGAGCAAGTCCCACAGGGCTACACAAAATTCCTGACATCACGAGACAAGGCAGGCCACCAAAAAGACTGACTCACCAGATCTCTAGTACCAAAAATACCTGGATGACCAGCCAATGCAGAGCAATGAACCTCAGACATCACTCTCTTCCTCCACTGGTCAGGAACATACAACTTTCCACTGGGACAACGCTTAGGTTTGTCCTCCTGAAACTCTTCCAGAGCACGTCCCAAATCGGGCGAGATGGCAGAAAGAACTACCCCCTCGCCTAAGATGGTAGCAGGCTTAGTCACAACAGGAGAATCAGCAAGGAAACTCCTAGAGAGGGTGTCTGCCTTGACATTCTTAGTGCCCGGAAGAAAAGAGACCACAAAATCAAAACGTGTGAAAAACAAGGCCCACCTAGCCTGTCTAGGATTCAAGCGCTTGGCCAACTCCAGGTAAATCAAATTCTTGTGGTCAGTAAGGACCACGACTTGGTGTTTGGCTCCCTCCAACCAATGTCTCCACTCCTCAAATGCCCATTTCATGGCCAACAGTTCCCGATTCCCCACATCATAGTTAGTTCGGATGGGGAGAACTTTCGGGAAAAGAAAGCACAAGGATTCATTTTAGATGTCACAGGATCTTTTTGGGACAACACCGCTCCTGCACCAATCTCAGAAGCGTCCACCTCCACCTGAAACCGGAGTGAGACATCAGGTTGCCGCAAAACCGGAGCAGAAGTGAATCTTCGCTTCAGCTCCTGAAAGGAAGAAACAGCCTTCGGAGACCAATTCAGCACATCAGCACCCTTCCTAGTCAAATCCGTCAATGGCTTGGCAATACCAGAAAAATTAGCTATAAATTTCCGATAAAAATTAGCAAAACCCAAAAACTTCTGGAGGGGCTTCAAAGAAGTGGGCTGAACCCAATCTTAAATGGCCTGTACCTTGGCCGGGTCCATTTCAATAGTAGACGGAGACAAAATAAATCCCAAAAATGAAACCCTCTGTACCCCAAAATGGCATTTCGATCCCTTGACATACAGGGAATTCTCCCTCAAAATCCGGAACACAGTCCGAACATGTTCCACATGAGAGTCCCAATTCTTGGAGAAGATCAAAATATCATCCAAATAGATAATCAAAAATTTATCCACAAAGTCTCGGAATATATCGTTCATGAAGCACTGGAAGACAGAAGGGGCATTAGTGAGTCCAAAAGGCATCACCAGGTACTCAAAATGTCCCTCCGGAGTATTAAACGCCGTCTTCCATTCATCCCCATGCTTAATGCGAATAAGATTATACGCCCCCCTGAGGTCAAGCTTGGTAAACCAGCAAGCACCTTTAACTCTGGAGAATAGATCAAAAATCAGGGGTAACGGATACTGATATTTAACAGTAATTTTGTTGAGGGCACGATAGTCAATACAAGGCCTTAATGAACCATCCTTTTTAGCCACGAAAAAAAACCCAGCACCTAAGGGTGAAGAGGATGGTCTAATATGACCCTTCTCCAATGCCTCCTTAATATAGGATCGCATAGCCTCGTGCTCGGGTACAGATAAATTGAAAAGCCGACCCTTGGGGAATTTACACCCCGGGTTCAGCTCAATTGCACAGTCATAACTCCTATGAGGAGGCAAAGACGCAGACTCATTCTCACTAAATACATCATAAAAGTCAGCCAAATAGTCAGGAACATCATGCGACTGGGGAGAGGTGGAGAAAACAGGAGCATCACTAAGGGCACACCGACAACCCCAACTCACCACAGACAAAGATTTCCAATCCAGAACTGGATTATGGATTTGCAACCAGGGAAACCCCAGAACAATGGTATCATGCAAATTATGCAACACCAAAAATCTGCAATATTCTTGATGGTCTGGGGCGACCCGCATTACCACCTGGGTCCAAAACTGAGGTTTATTCTTCGCCAAAGGAGTAGCATCAATACCCCTTAAAGGGATAGGCGTCCGCAGAGGTGTCATAGGAAATCCACAACGTTTAGCAAAATCCAAGTCCATCAGGTTCAGAGCTGCTCCTGAATCCACAAAAGCCTTGGCGGAAAATGTGGACAGGGAGCAGATCAGAGTAATTGCCAGAAGAAACTTAGGTTGAACACCACCCACAGAAAACGTGTGTGCACAACGTTTCTCTCGTTTAGGGCAGACAGAAATAATATGCGAGGCATCTCCACAAAAAAAACACAGCTTATTACGCCTTCTGAACTCCTGACGTTGCACCCTAGACAAAACTCTATCACATTGCATAGGTTCAGACATTTGTTCAACAGGTGGCAACATCTCTCGTGTAGTTTTGCGTTCACGTAAACGCTGATCCACCTGAATGGCTAATGACATAGAATCGTCAAGACCAGAGGGAACAGGAAATCCCACCATAGTATCTTTTACAGTTTCTGACAAACCCTTCCGAAAGAGGGCTGCCAAGGCACCATCATTCCAGGTAGTAAGGACCGCCCACTTTCGGAATTTTTGACAGTACAACTCTGCCGAATTCCGACCCTGGCTTAATGCCAACAGGGTCTTTTCAGCCTGATCAATAGCATTAGGTTCATCATACAACAACCCCAAGGCTTGAAAAAATGCATTCACATTATTCAGAATAGGATCATCAGGTTTCAAAGAAAACGCCCAATCCTGGGGATCGCTGCGCAGCAAAGAGATGACAATTTTAACCTGCTGCGCGGAGTTCCCCGACGAGTTAGGCTTCAAGGCAAAAAATAATTTACAATTATTCTTGAAATTCAAGAATTTAGACCGATCCCCAAAAAACACATCAGGAGTAGGAATCTTTGGTTCAGCAGCATGTGAATGAGCAAGATAGGCGGAAATTCCCCGCACTTCAGCAGCGAGCTGCTCCACACGATCAGACAATTGCTTCATCTCCATTGAGAGAAAAATTCCCCCTACGGCCTCAGAGATATAGAGGAAAAAATATGCACACCAAAAAAAAAAAAAAAAAATTCTGACACTTTTTTTTTTCCCTTTTTTTCTTTTACAATTCTCTCCTGCTATTGAGTACCCTAGGATCTGCGGTATGGCTGGTGATTCTGTTATGATGAGTCACCGAAGGAGGAAAAAACAAAATACCAGCTAAGTCCAGAAAAACCAGAGAGGTTGGCAGCTATCGGATTGCAGACCCCTGAACCTATCCACAACAACTAGCAGTAGCCGTGGGGGGTTCCTACGGTGCCCTAGACCCCTCGATCACAGCCGGAGAGCTACATAGCCTCAAGACAGAAAGAGGGAAAAACTAAACTGCCCCAGAGCAGACCCCAAAGCAATAGGCAGCCCCCATCATATAATGACGGTGAAGCAAGATGAAAACACTAACACAGATAGAAAGATAGGTTGAGCAAATGATGGGGCCCAAGCTAACTACATAGGACAGGAAAGCTGCTGTCTGCCATCCGCAAAAACCCTATCAAAATGAGCCAACCGACTGATAGGAAAAACAGGCCCTGAAGTCGCTAGGCTTCAAAAGACTATATCAGCACTCAGGTATATTCTGAAGACAGAGCAAAAGATCAACAGATCAGAGACAAAAATGGAATTCAGCTCACCCCCGGCCGGGGATGGCAGAACTCCCAAAAAACAAGGCAAAACAAAAACAAAACTGAAGAGTACAAAGCAGAGCAGAAAAACTTAGCTTTGAGACGCAGGAATCAGACTGGTCTCCAAGAATCCAGCAGGAAAATCACCAGCCAGGAAGAAGGGCGTTGGCAGCCTTATATCCAGTCCTCAATTCCAGCCACCCAGTTATCATCTAGCTGCCCAGGTGTTTGGTAATCAGTCTCACTATCTTCCTTCACCAGAGGAGGGAGTTCATCAGACCTCAATGGTGAAGGGAAAAATGAACTCACAACAGGTCCCCCCTTCCTCACCA
This sequence comes from Dendrobates tinctorius, assembly GCF_039654945.1. NCBI lineage: Eukaryota > Metazoa > Chordata > Amphibia > Anura > Dendrobatidae > Dendrobates > Dendrobates tinctorius. Next base: position 2,653,834 of record NW_027361925.1, read on the forward strand.
GAGTGTAATAGGGCAGTGACAGACAGTGCTGCACCTGAAGAGAGAGACTGGGACCTCTGTGCAGAGAGTAGCTGTGTGCTCAGCAGCAAGTCAGAGAGTGCAGAGCTGTGTGCCACCAAGCTAGAGAGTGCCAAGCCATGTGCCACCAAGCCAGAGAGTGCGGAGCCGTGTGCCACCGAGTCAGAGAGTTCTGAGCCGTGTGGAGCCAAACCAGAGAGAGCAGAATCATGCGGAGCAGTGCAGAGCTGTACACACAGAGCAGTGCCACCCAGACCAGCTTCCGCCGCCGCCCGCCGCCAACAGTGGGGACCAGGGAGAGCGGAACGTACAGTGTGTGTCCAGTGACTGCCAGAGAACCTGGTGCTGTTCCCCATGTGACCGTGAGTACCGCACACGTGCTGCACAAGATAGACCGTATACCATACTGACACTTGTGCCCTGACTGAGTCAGTAGATAGTTGCCCTGACATTTTTGACCGTATGTTCCTAGTGGAAATAGTTGTGGAGCCACGTTGGGCTCATACAGAACTGTGGCCTGTTTCTTTAATTAGCCACGTTAATATATGGACAAGGGGCAGTGGACAGTGCCGGAGACCGACCACTGTCACCAGAAGACGGATCAAATGTTTACAGCATCCTCCAGGAGGAGGCGTAGTGCCCGCCGTTGTCGGCGCTATTGAGTATGCAGCAGAAGCTGCAGAGTCAGGACTTCCTGATATACCTTTATATGCAAATTGTCATGTATTTGTACTGTTATTATTGTACTGTGCCTTTGATACCGTTTAAGTCTTTTATCTCCCTGCGAGGAGTAATTTCCCTGTAAGTAAACCTGTTAACCCCTGCTCTGCCTGCATCCCGTCACTGCATCCCGCGTCCCTGCTTGTTACCCTTTACATAGGATCGGCGTCTGGCAATGGTAAGCTGTCACTAGCGCTATTGCTGGGGGTAGGGTAGTACACACTCAAGCATAGTCTGCCGTCTGTTGGATTGCCCGCAGGGAGGGAGCAAACCTTCGCCTGCTGCAGCTCCTGTCTTCCCACGCCCAGCCCCTTTTATAATAGACCCACCCTTGGCAACAGGTTTTACAGGTCTGTCCCGGTCAGGTTCTCTGTCCCCCTGCAACACTAGTGACAGTCCCAATGGTTCCGGCCCAAAGACACCTTTGCCTCTATTGTTCTGGTCCTTCCTCCCACACCTGCACATACACACACACTACACATACACACACACGCTGCACACACACACTTCACATACACACACATTGCATGCACCCACACACTGTACATACGTAAACTGCACATACACACACACCCACACACTGCACATACACACAGTGCGCATACACAAACAAATAGTGCACATGTGTATAAAGTATACACACACATATATATACTGTATATACAGTATATATATACATACTGCACATACACATGTATGTAAGGGCAGCACGGTGGCTCAGTGGATAGCATTGCAGTGCTGGAGTCCTGGGTTCAAATCCCACCAAGAACAACATCTGCAAGGAGTTTGTATGTTCTCCCTGTGTTTGCGTGGGTTTCCTCCTGGTACTCCGGTTTCCTCCCACATTCCAAAGACATATAGAGAATTTAGATTTTGAGCCCCATTGGGGACAGCGATGATTATGTATGCAAACTGTAAAGCGCTGTGGAATATGTTAGCGCTATATAAAAATAAAGATTATTATTATACATACACACACTACACATACCATACATACTATCCTGTCTCCTCTTCAGTTACTCTAGACTCCCACAATTATAGGACCTTTGGTGACATAATGGTCACATGAACTTGAGTCTCCTAAGATAGTGGGGGCCTCAAGAAATTGCCCATTCACCTCCTCCCCATTCCGGTCCTGACTGCAACTAGGGCTTAATTTTAGAGTAGGGCATATATTTCAAGCATACTCTAAAAATCCTGGAAAACCATGCTAGGGCTTATTTCCAGAGTAAGTCTTATTTTCGGGGAAACATGGTATGGAAAACCTAACATTTATCACAATGAATGAAGCATGAATGAGTGCCAACCTTCATTCACCTACAGCTGATGCCAGTTATTAAATCATCCATATAATCTGCCTGGCTGACTGTCTTCTACTTCATCCTTCTGCTGCTACCAGGGATCATGGTCTGCGCTCAGCAAGGCATCTACTCTCTGTCCATGATGTCATCTATTCTTCAGTATTGCTGCTGATGCTGACCCTACACTGCCTGACAGGGCTGCCACTAGGAATTTCAGGGCCCCGTACTGGCAAAATTTTTGGGGGCCCCTTGAGACTCCTCCCAGGCTCCACCCCAGCCCCGCTTCCACCCCTCGAACTGTCCACAACCCCACCGATCTCTCTTGGAAAAACTCCACTTCTCACCAATCACACATTAACAGTTCACATCACCAAATCACACATAGAACTAGCAGCCTTTGTTTTGGCCAAAAGAGTTTTTAAGCTGCCACCACGACAAGGTGGACTCTTTTGGCCGGGCCCTACTCTACTCTAACCTATTAAACATTTGTTAAAATATACAATACAATTTAGGTATATTTTAAAATTTTTAAAATAACCAATAATATCACACACAAGGGACAAATACCACCGTACCATGACCAGACACAATATTACCACTGCATAGTGACCTATAATACCACATACAAAGAACAAATATCACCACACCATGTCCAGGCCACATATTAAAACCACAGTGACCGAATATCAGATACAAGGGACAAATACCGCCACACCATGACCAGACCACATATTACCACCACATGGTGACCAATAATACCACATACAAAGAACAAATACCACCACACCATGGCCGGACAACATATTACCACCACTTTGTGACTGAATACTACAATACTTATCAGTTATCAGTAATAAAAAAAACACAATACTAATATCACTATATGTGCCATTATAAACAGGAGATCTGTACTTAGTATGTCAGTGTAAAGGTAATAAAGTGATTACAGTGACATTGTACACAGGACCGCTGTATATAGTATACAGTGCATGGTATCAGTGTATAGGTAACACACTGACTCACCAGTGACGCCTTTAGGTGAAGTCTTTCATCTTCATCCAGCACAGATCGACATCACATCTTCCAGCCAGGGCTCATCTCTGCAGGAAATAACACAGTTATCTAGAGCAGCACTTACAGAATACATTACTTATTTTTTTCCCAACTTCTACACTACACCAAATGAAGAAAAATAGGCAACATAGTATCACTCTGCACAGTAACAGGACCGCCTCATTTAAAACAGTATACTCAAAAAATAAAATAAATACATCACTGCAGTAATGATATCTGTTATGAATAGGTAACCAAGGAGGATAGCAGGTGAATAGGCTAGGTAACCAGATAACCAGAGAGGTTGGTAGCTTAGCGGATTGCTGACCCCTAAACTGACGACACAACTAGAATTAGCTATGGGACGTACCTACGATGCCCTAGACGCCTCAGCACAGCCAAAGAATTAACTAAGCCTAAAGAGAGAAATGGGAAAGCTAAACTGCCCTGGAGTAGAACCCCAAAGGAATAGATAGCCCCCGAACATATATTGCCGGTGAGACAAGATGGAGGCATAAAACACAGGCAGAAAATAGAGTAAGCAAATGATGGGGCCCAAACTGTCTAGATAAAACAGGACAGAAAAGGATACTGTCTGCAATCACGCAAAAAACCCTAAGAAAAATCCAACACGTCTGATATGCAAAAATACTGAGACCACACGACCTCTCCCCCACTAAATCAGAACTCTGGTGTGAACTGGATGCAAAACAAAGATACTGATATAACAGGGGATTAGAGATAAAGAAAAGACTGACACAAGCTGTGGCATATGAAACACACATGTCCCAACAGGGAACCCGGCTGAATTCACACCAGCAGAGCAAAAATCAGAGAACAGCAAAAATGAATCAAAATGCAAAAAAGATTCAAGCAGACAAATAACTTATCTGAAAGATGCAGGACGGAGCAGGAGGCAAGCAGACTTCCAAAATGCTCAGGAAGCAAACCAAATCACCGGAAACCACTGAGGGAAGGTTGCTCACTTAAATCTCTCCAGTCTGTAACACCTGACCTCCAATCATCATCCTCAGGTGATTGACTTCTGTCAGCCAGACCAGCTCCATTACCAGCAGCAACCACCAGAGGGAGCCCACACTCAGAAGCCAGGTCAAAGGTGTTCACAACAAATACCCCTTAATTAGCCCCTATGGTAATAATATCCCCCATTCCTGGCTCCAGTCATATGTTCTCCCATCCTGCCCTCATGAGTATCCATTCTGCCCCATATGATCTCCCCATCCTGCCCCATCTGTCCCATGATACTGCCACAACTGTCTGATTATCCTGCACCATCTGTCCCATTATCCTGCCCCATCTGTCCCATGATCCTCCCCATCTTTCATCCTGCCCCCTGTCTCCATTCTCTCCCGTCTCTATTCTGCCCCCGACAGGATGGACACTTGTCTCCATCCTGCTTACTTGCCGCTTTCAATAAAAAAAAAACCTTTCTCCTTACCATGCCGTGAGCGATCTGAAAGCGCGCACTCGCCGGCGAATGACAATGAAGTCAGACGCCGGCAACATGCGCGCTGACGTCAGCTACCAGCCTCCGATTGGCTGGTGGCGGGCCCGGGCCTGCACGGCAATAGAGTGTAACTGATCCCTGCATCTTGGACGCAGGGTTCAGTTACTGCACCGGCAAAATCCTGCCGCTGGGGCCCGATCAGCAGAAGAGACCAGGCCCGCTGTGGGCCCCCTCTGCTGACCGGGCCCCATATGCCAGTCAGGTCAGTAATGCCCTAATGGCTGCCCTGCTGCTAGACATCTCCTTGCACACCCCATCCTCATTCTCTACCGTGCAACTTCTACCGCTGCCACTGTCATTGCACAATTACACATTTCTTGGCAGCACAATGTGTTTTATCATCATAGACTATAGCTAAACAAACAGCTCACATAATAGATCTAATATTTTGAACAGCTTGTTGATGACAAGTCATTGCTTCTTTACTTTGAAAACAGCTTCCCTATTTCTGATCCCACTCTCTAAGAAAAAGGATAATATTTGGAAGGTTTGTAATTGTTTGCTCATTTTAAAATAGTAAACCCATTGTGGATGCCAAAAAAAGTGATATTGTTTTACTTTGTTTGTGTGTGTGTGTGTGTGTGGTGAAATTATTGTATTTGAATAAATGTTGATTTTTTGGCTCAAGAATAAATGTGGATTGTTATTCTTGGAAAAAATAAGATATTTCCTGAAAATAAGCCCTAACCCATCTTTAGAAGCAAAAAATAATTAAGACAGGGTCTTATTTTCCTGGAAACATGGTAGTAGTAGTGGAAAACCTGGTCCGCTTGTGTGTGACAAAACCACCAACTGTGCTAAATACTATTTCAGACATTACACTGGAGGCTGGATATGACAGTACACCGATATCAAACCAGGCCAGTTCTTGGTATCGAAGAATAACAATTTTATTTACATATTCCATAGGACTTTACAATTCAGATGGAACACCTATAAACAAATTAAGATTGGAAAGTATAATACATAATCAACCCCTTTACCCCCCAAGGCTGTTTGCACCTTCCAGACGAGGCCAATTTTTACAATTCTGACCACTGTCATTTTATGAGCTAATAACTCTGGAGCGCTTCAACGTATCTCACTGGTTCTGAGATTGTTTTTTCTGACATATTGTACTTCATGATGGTAGTAAAATCTATTGAATATGACGTGTGTTTATTTGGGAAAAAAACAAATTTGGTGAAAAATTGTAAAATTTAGCATTTTTCAAATTTTAATTTGTATGAGCTTAAATCAGAGAGAGTTATGTCACACAAAATAGTTACTAAATAACATTTCCCACATGTCTACTTTACATCAGCACAATTTTTGAAACATAATTTTTTTGTTAGGAACTTATAAGGGTTAAAAGTTAACCAGCAATTTCTCATTTTTTCAACAAAATTTTTTTAGGGACCACATCACATTTGAAATGATTTTGAATGATCGAAAATATCCCAAAATGACACCATTCTAAAAACTACACCCCTCAAGGTGCTCAAAACCACATTCAAGAAGTTTATTAACCTATCAGATACTTCATGGTAATTTTTAAAATATGGAAGGAAAAAACAAACATTTAACTTTTTTTCATAAAAACGTTATTTTAGCCCTTTTTTATTTTACAAGGGTGTCAGGAAAAAATGCACCTCAAAATTTGTTGTTCAATTTCTCATGAGCATGCCAATAGCAAATATGTGAGGGAAAGCCACTGTTTTGGCACTTGGCAAGGAGCACCATTTGACTTTTTCAATGCAAAATTTGCTGAAATAATTAGCAGATGCCATGTTGCGTTTGAAGCGCCCCTGATGTGCCTAAACAGTGGAAACCCCCTTCATATAACTCCATATTGGAAACTAGATTGCTCAAGGAATTTATTTAGATGTGTAGTGAGCACCTTGAATCCTCAGGTGCTTCACAGAATTTTACAACGTTGTTCTGTGAAGATAAAAATAGATGTAAATACTTATGTCCCCCCCAAAAATTGAGAAAAGTATTCAAGGAGTGATACCTTTATTGACTAACCAGAGAAATTATATTTGCAAGCTTTCAAGGCTCAGAAGGCCCCTTCATCAGGCATTAACTGAGAAGAGATGGCAACATTTATATAGGAATTATACAAGGACATGAGAGAGGCTTGCTAGAGATAGGCCAAGGACATCAAATTAAGGTTTTTGTATAATTTCTCTGGTTAGCCAATAAAGGTATCACTGCTTGAATACTTTTCTCACATAAGTATTTACATCTATTTTTCTGGCTAAGGCTACTTTCACACATCAGGTTTTCGCCGTCAGGCGCGTTCCCGCGTTGTGCCGGAGCACCGGATCCGGCAAATGTTTTGTAAAACCGGATGTGACGGATCCGGTTTTCTGCCGGATCTGTCTTGCGCATGACAGCCAAAACCGGATCCGTCTCATCTGGTTCATCCGGTTTTCGATCCGTTTTTCGACGTATTACGCCGGATCCGGTTTTTAAAAACGCCCCTTGTGGCCTTCCGAACGGGATTGGCTACTGAAAAACTATATATACCGTGTTCCTACAGCCCTTCTTTGACAGGTTGTAGAGGAGAAAGTGCAGGTTGGAGAGAAGAGCAAGTGACTGGCGAAGATGGATGTTGTGATTGGAAATATTTTGAAGAATTTGGCGGATTTTACAGCGGAGGCGAATCGTTTGAGGGTGATTGTTCTGGAGAAAGAGAGAGCGAGACAGCAGCGCATCAGGCATCGTAGATGACGTTTGTGGATCCACCCCATCACAGCCAAGAGAATAACGCATGGGGTCTATTCTACACTCTGCATGGACCTTAGACGAAACCCGGAGAAATTTTTTGGATATGTACGGATGAAAATGGAGAATTTTGATTACTTGGTGGAGCGCATTGCACACCTCATAAGAAAATCGGACACCTATTGCCGCTTCTCTGTTTCACCCACAGAGCGTCTGAGGGTGACTTTAAGGTAAGCCACATTTATTGGATATGCTCGCATCAGAGCACACTTTCACTGGAATCTTGTTGGTGGTAGTTTGTATCTCCAAGTGTTATAGCTGAGTTTTGGTATGTAATGCTGTGATTTTAAACTAATTGATTGTTTTTTAATTCCCCACAGATTTCTTGCAACTGGAGAATACCTTTCGTCACTGCATTTCCAGTACAGACTCGGGATTTCCACCATATCTGGAATAGTGAAGCACACATGCCGTGCACTGTGGGACTCCTTAGCTGAAGAGTTTTTACCAGAGCCCACAACAGAGAGGTGGATTGAAATTTCTGAAAAGTTTCAACAGATGTCGGTTTCTGAACTGCTTGGGCGCTGTGGACAGGAAACATATCCGCATTGTAAAGCCAGCCGGATCGGGATCGGAATTTTTCAATTACAAGAAATATTTTTCAATTGTCCTCATGGCCATCGCTGATGCGGAATACAAATGTATTGCTGTTCATATTGGGGCCTATGGTCGCTCAAATGACTCTTAAGTTTTCAAACTGTCTGCAATGGGGCGTAAACTGTATGGAAACACCTTCCAGTTCCCATCCCCTAGACCGCTCCGGCAAACATCTGGTCCACCTATGCCATTTGTCTGTGTAGGGGATGAAGCCTTCCAGCTGTCAGAACACCTTTTGAAACCGTACGGTAGCAGAGGATTGTCAAGAACAAAACGCATTATTAATTACCGCCTCACAAGAGCAAGAAGAATGGTTGAATGTACCTTTGGTATTCTGACAGCCAAATGGCGGGTCCTATTGACTGCGATCAACCTCAAGACAGAAACTGTGGACGAGGTGATCAAAGCTTGCGTGGTACTCCACAATTTTGTTATCTGCAAGGAACCCATTTCCATTGAGGACACCTCTGAAGAAACCACCTTGCAAGATTACCAGGACATTACCACTAGAAGTTCTGTGACGGTTTCAGTAATGGGGGACAATTTTGCACTATACTTTATGTCACCTCAAGGCAGAATACACTGGCAAGATGACAGAGTGTGAAAGATTTGTGCCCTTAACCAAACTTGTGTACCTTCTGTACCAACAGTATATACCTTTGCCAACCAAAGTTGGCTATCTTGTCATGGTCTTACTATTTTTACCTTTAGGCCACAGGTGTGTACCTGGTTGTGTTTTATGGAAAGTATTTCACCTTTTAACAAAAGTTGTGTACATTGTTAGGAAATCACCAACAATAAACAAACACAACTTTTTAGGTGAAATACTTTGCTTCAAACACAACCAGGAACACAACTGTGGCAAAAAGCTAAAATTTACCCACAGTTATATACCTGGTTTTGAATACCTTTTTACCTTTTAAATACCCTGTATTTAACCTTTTTTTAACATATTTCGCCGCAGAAAGAAATGACAAGCAACCTGTCAGAGACACCGTACTGCACTTGCTCAAAGAGCCAGTGCGCGTGTCCTGAGTACAGAAGCAGTGCTGAAAGTTACCTGTAGAGACGGGCAGCAGAAGTGACCATGCGTGCTTCAGGCTAATAGTGTCAGGGTCCAGTCAGCGCTGGAAAGTAAAGAGGAATAGGACCTGCGGACACTGAAACTGAATAGTCTGCACGGGACCTATGGTCATGTGACTGCAAGGGGGCGGGGCTTAGCGTCCTGTATTCAGATAGGACAGGGCACCATACAACAACTCAGAGTCAGGCAAAACAGAGGTCACAGCAGTACGGGCAAACGAGGTACAGGAGGGACAAACAGACGGGTAGTCAGACAGAGCCAAAGGTCATACACAAGAGGGCGACGTGGTACCAAGGGGATGAGCAGAGAGAAATCGGGTCACAAGCAGAGAGTCATACACGAGAGGTAGCGCAGTACAAGAGGGTCAGGCAGAACTCGTAACAGGGACAGAACCAGATCACAACCGAACAAGCAAGATATCAGGCACAAGGCACACGTATACAAGAGGTCACTTAACTCAGCCGAGGGCAGGAGTATAACTGACACCGGACCCAGGTCCAGTGTGCACTAAATAGCCTCCTGCTGCCAGAGAGAGGCAGCACAATTAACCCATAGTCTAACCAGGACGGGTCAAAGCGAAATCCCGTCCCCGCCTCTCAATGGGGGGGCCACCGGACCCCCAGGTCTCTCAGGGTACTTGGCGTGAAAGGCTCGGATCAACCGATCCGCATGAACTGATCGAGCAGGAACCCACGAGCGTTCCTCAGGACCGTAGCCCTTCCAATGTATCAGATACTGAAGGGCGCGATGGACCAACCTGGAGTCGACAATTCGTTCCACCTTGTACTCAGCCTGCCCATCTACCAGAACCGGTGTCGGGGAAGATGATGATCCCTCCCCACTGGACCTCACAGGTTTCAAAAGGGCCTTATGGAAAACATTAGAGATCCTTAGAGATGGCGGAAGACTCAACCGAAAAGCCACCGGGTTAACTGCTTCGGTAATTACATAGGGACCTATAAACTTGGGTCCAAGCTTCGCAGAGGGGACCTTGAGCCTTATATTTTTGGTGGATAACCATACCTTATCTCCGACCTGAAACACTGGACCCACGGATCGTTTTTTGTCTGCAAAAAAATTTAAATTTGTCTTGGGCCTTCGTAATGTTATTCTGGACCTTCCGCCATACCTCCCCCAACCGCTGGATCGTCTCGTCCGCCCCAGGACACCCAGAATTCAAGCGGGAAAATTCTCCAAAATGAGGATGAAACCCATAATTGCAAAAAAAAGGAGATGTACCCGTAGACTGGTTAGTGCGGTTGTTAAATGCAAACTCAGCCAATGGTAACACAGAACACCAATCATCCTGTCGGGCTGAGGTCAAACAACGCAGAATTTGCTCCAGAGACTCATTGGTCCGCTCAGTCTGCCCATTAGTCTCTGGATGGTAGGCGGATGAAAAGGACAGACCAATACCCAACTCCTACAAAAAGCTCTCCAAAATCTGGACACAAATTGCACTCCCCTATCAGACACCACATTCAGGGGTACCCCATGCAACCGCACCACATGCTCCACAAACAATCTGGACAATGTTTCCGCATTAGGTAGAGCTGCCAAAGGTACAAAATGTGCCTGCTTACTAAACCTGTCCACTACGACCCAGACCACGGTATTACCCTTGGAAGGGGGAAGGTTGGTGATGAAATCCATGGACAGATGAGTCCATGGTCTCTCAGGAATTGGCAGTGGTACCAATTCCCCGGCCGGCCGGTTATGGGGAGTTTTCGCACGGGCACAAACCTCACACGCAGACACATACTCCCCAACATCAGAGGCTAAAGAAGACCAGCAGAATATTCTAGCAATGGCCTTCCGGGTCGCTGAGATCCCTGGATGTCCACCCAGAACTGAGTCATGGAACTCCTGGAGGACCTTGAGACGAAACTGAGCTGGCACAAAAAGTTTATCCAACGGCTTAGCTGGAGGTGCAAGAGCCTGGGCTTCTCGAATCTCCCGTTCCAACACATTAGAAACCTCTGCCACCACCACCCCAGGCTGAAGAATGGAGGATGGAGGTTCCGGGGGGGACACCGGATCAAGACTGCGTGACAATGCATCGGCTCTGATATTGTTGGATCCTGGTCGAAAAGTGATCGAGAAGTTGAATCGGGAAAAAAAAAGTGACCATCTAGCCTGTCTGGTAGTCAACCTTTTAGCTGACTCAATGTAAGCTAGGTTTTTGTGGTCCGTGATTACCGTTATAGGATGAACAGCCCCCTCCAAAAAATGCCTCCATTCTGCAAAAGCCAATTTTATGGCCAGAAGTTCCCGATTCCCCACATCATAGTTTCTCTCCGCAGGGGAGAACTTCTTTGAGAAAAAGGTGCAAGGTCTTAAATTGGTCAAAGTGGCGGGTCCCTGGGACAATACCGCCCCCACCCCCACCTCTGAGGCGTCTACCTCAACAATAAACGGTTCAGAGGGGTCCGGTTGGATAAGAACCGGGGCCGACATGAAACATTTTTTCAAAAACTGAAATGCCGCTACCGCTGCGGTTGACCAATTCTTGATATCGGCCCCCTTTTGAGTCATGTCTGTGAGGGGTTTAACCACCTGTGAGAACCCCCTTATAAATTTCCGATAATAATTAGCGAACCCTAGGAAACGTTGCAGACCCTTCAAATCACACGGTTGAACCCACTCGAGAATGGCCTGCACCTTATTAGGATCCATGCGATACCCTTCAGCAGACACGATGAACCCCAGAAAGGACAGTTCCTGAACAAAAAATAAACATTTTTCAAGTTTAGCAAACAGACAGTTCTCCCTGAGCCTTTGGAGAACTGCCCGAACATGACCAATGTGAGTCTGTTTATCAGGCGAGTAGATTAAAATGTCATCCAAATACACCACCATAAAACGTCCAATCAAATCGGAGAACACATGATTTATGAAATTTTGGAAGACCGCTGGAGCGTTGGTCAGGCCGAAGGGCATGACCAAATTTTCAAACAACCCTTCAGTAGTGAGAAAAGCGGTCTTCCATTCATCTCCGTCCCGGACTCTGATAAGGTTATACGCTCCCCGTAGATCTAATTTCAAAAACCACTTAGCTCCGGACAACTGATTGTATAAATCAGGAATAAGTGGAAGGGGATAAGTATTCCTCACAGTTATTTTATTTAACTCACGAAAATCGAGGCATGGGCGCAAACCACCGTCTTTTTTTTTTACAAAAAAGAACCCTGCTGCCACAGGAGAAACAGAAGGACGAATATGTCCCTTACGGAGGCTCTCGGAAATATATTCCTTCATCGCAGCCCGTTCCGGACCCGAGAGGTTATACAGGTGGGCTTTGGGCAATTTAGCACCTGGAACCAGGTCAATGGCACAATCAAATGGGCGGTGTGGTGGTAAAACCTCAGCCTCTTTTTCGGAGAAAACGTCAGTATAATCTATCAGGCACTCCGGAATGCCTTCTAGACCCACGGACGACACAGACACAGAAACAAGACATTTCTCAGAGCAATAGGGACCCCATTTAACAATATCCCGAGATTCCCAATTAATCACAGGATTATGCAGCTGTAACCAGGGGAACCCCAACACCAGTCCCGCAGGCAGGTTGTTCATTACAAAACATGAAATACGTTCCTGGTGTAAGGAACTCACTTTAAGGAGAAACTCTTCAGTACAAAACACAATGTCATTCTTAACCAGTGGTGTTTTGTCAATAGCAACAAGGTGAATCGGAGTTTCCAACCTAACTGTCCCTAACTTACACCTGGCCACCAAGTCAGAGTCAATAAAGTTCAATGATGAACCGCAATCCACGAAGGCAGAAGTGGATGTGGAGACACCCCCACAACAAAGTTCCACTTGAAATGACATTTTAGAAAATGCAGAAAAGGGTACCTGAGAGCCTGGGTGACCTCCACGATAATCACCCGGGCTCAGTCGCTTGTTGGTTAGTGGCCAGGAGGGGCAATCCTTTTTCCAATGTCCAGACTCGCCACTGTGAACACAGCATTTTCTCACGTGCCATTGTCTCCTTTCTTTCTCCTTAAGGTTGATGGTTCCCATCTCCGTGATTTTCAATGAAGAACTGGCTCCCCTTCCTTGGGAGAATAATGATGTCTCTGTTTGTATCACTCCCCTTGCCCGTAACCTGCGATCCATTCGGACGGCCTGTGTCATAGCTTCCTCCAGGGCATCAGGTGGGGGGTGGAGAGCCAAGGCGTCTTTCAGGTGCTCAGACAGGCCTCTACGGAACAACCCCCGGAGAGCGGTGTCGTTCCAGCAGACCTCAGCAGCCCAGCGTCTGAACTCTGAACAAAACCACTCGGCTGAGTGTTTCCCCTGGCAAACATTCATCAGCCTGTCCTTAGCCATACGCACCCGATCAGGCTCATCATAAATATGCCCCAGGGCCTCAAAAAATGCATCCACAGTCAAACGCTCAGGGGCCGTGGTAGGAAGGGAGAAAGCCCAAGCTTGGGGGGCTCCCCTTAACAGAGACATAATGACCCCCACTCTCTGACTTTCATCCCCAGAAGAGTGTGGTCTTAAGGAAAAAAAAAGCTTACAGCCTTCCTTGAAAACTCTGAAGTCATTTTTATCTCCAGAAAAGGTATCTGGTAACTTCACTGGAGACTCAGGGGAAATTAATGTAACATCCCGAGCCCACCATGAAAGAACCCCCTGCACAGTGTCAGCGATCAGCTGCTGAGACTGGGCCAGGACTCGTTGTTCTCCAAGGAGTTTCTGAGACATCTGCGTCAGATGCTTAACCTGTTCAGAAAGAGTGTGCATAGGATCCATCACAAACAGGTGAATGGGAGCAGAGAAAAAAAAAATGGTATGGGTCAGTTATAATGTCAGAGACACCGCACTGCACTTGCTCATAGAGCCAGTGCACGTGTCCTGAGTACAGAAGCAGTGCTAAAAGATACCTGTGGAGCAGGGCAGCAGAGGTGACCATGCGTGCTTCAGGCTAATAGTGTCAGGGTCCAGTCAGCGCTGGAAAGTAAAGAGGCATAGGACCTGCGGACACTGAAACTGAATAGTCTGCACGGGACCTATGGTCATGTGACTGCAAGGGGGCGGGGCTTAGCGTCCTGTATTCAGATAGGACAGGGCACCATACAACAACTCAGAGTCAGGCAAAACAGAGGTCACAGCAGTACGGGCAAACGAGGTACAGGAGGGACAAACAGACGGGTAGTCAGACAGAGCCAAAGGTCATACACAAGAGGGCGACGTGGTACCAAGGGGATGAGCAGAGAGAAATCGGGTCACAAGCAGAGAGTCATACACGAGAGGTAGCGCAGTACAAGAGGGTCAGGCAGAACTCGTAACAGGGACAGAACCAGATCACAACCGAACAAGCAAGCAAGATATCAGGCACAAGGCACACGTATACAAGAGGTCACTTAACTCAGCCGAGGGCAGGAGTATAACTGACACCGGACCCAGGTCCAGTGAGCACTAAATAGCCTCCTGCTGCCAGAGAGAGGCAGCACAATTAACCCATAGTCTAACCAGGACGGGTCAAAGCGAAATCCCATCCTGGATCATGACTCAACCAGTGTAAACGATAATTTAACTTTTATTTAAAAAAAAATTTTTTTGTAAACGGTTTTTAAAGTTAAAAAAACTTTTTAATAAAGGTTTGAAACCATAAAAATGGTCATTTTTATTAAAATACACACATTATAAATTGGTGTAGTGTGGGGTGGAAATACTGCTGGAGGGGCTGCGGGACACTTTGACACTGGGAGTGTGGAGAGAGGACTGGGATCGTGGTGGGGAAGGAACAGTTAGAGGTGAAGGTGTGGAAAAAGCTACAGAATGGGTGGACATGTGGGAGGCAGAAGAGGTGGTGGGTGGTGGAGTGGAGGGTTGGGCTGGGACTGTAGGAGCAGATGATGTTGATGGAAAGTTGTATGGGGAAGGAGTTTGGTACGGGGCAGGTTGCTGGAAGTGGGGAGATGTCTGGTACTGGGGAGGTTGCTGGTACTGGGGAGGTTGCTGGTACTGGGGAGGTTGCTGGTGCTGGGGAGGTGGCTGGTATGTAATAGGAGGGGGAGGATGGAAAGTGGCTGGAGGGGGTGCAGGTGGAGGAACTACTGGGGTGGGAGGAGGAGGTTGGGAGGTAACGTGCTGGAGAGCACTGTGGCATGAATGCATTACATGCATCTGCTGGCTAGGAGAGAGCGTTTCCATGCGTTCCACAACAGACCTGAAAAAGGTGTGGTTTGGCGAAGATCATGCTTCTGAATGCATGATTTGCAGAAGTGTCTTCACCTCCAGAATGCTGGAGTTGATCTGCTGAAAGCCTGCGGAGATTTGCTCTGACAAGACTTTTAGACAGTTCTGGAAAGATGCATTCAGATGCAATATCTCTGGCGCATAAGTCTTTTCCTGACCCCTCTGCCGCTGCCGCCAAGTACCCGCAGGTGTACTAGAGGTGGCAGGGGCAGAAGGGTGGGGTAAAGGGAAAGCGATCTCCTCACCAGCAGCTTCATGTAATGTTGTCGGCCACGATGCTCCTGCGCTGGTGGATGGGACAGATGGCTGTAATGTGTGGGAAGGTGCAGATGTACCGGGGCGGTCGAAGTGTCCCTCGGTGCCGGTCTCCTCAGGGATCGCCTCAGAAGGGTCCAATCGTGCAGGCTCCCGAGTGCTGCTCACCGTGCTGTGGAATAAAGAGAAAAAAAACAATTAAAATAGTGACATGGCATGGCCCTAGCTGAAAAATTTTTTTTACATCTAAACATTTTTTTTTTACATGTGGTGTGTAATATTTACCTTCTGGTGACCATTGTATACCAGAGGAATGACAGGGCTCGTGCGTACTTGTACTTGCTCCTGCATCCTCCAGATCCACTCGGGGCCTGCATCTCTTTATTGAACTCCTTCTTGAAACGATCCCTCACAGATCGCCACCGCTTCACAATTCTGTCCCCTGAAACGAGAAAGGACAAAGTGGTTAGTATACAACATCAGTGTTTCCCAAACTCCAGTCCTCATGGTCCCCAGGGGTCATGTTTTCAGGATTTCCATAGTAAATAGAAATCCTGAACACATGATCCGTGGGGACCACGAGGACTGGAGTTCGGGAAACACTGGTTTACATCAAGCAACCGGTACTGTATATACTTACGCTCTTTAATCTGGGCCCGAGCATCGAGGTCCTCCCAGCGGTCCACAAGGAGCGAACAGATTTCCTCCCAGAGCCGTCGGGTAACAATCAGGTCAGCATGGCGGCGGTCAGCCATATTCCATAGCGGCTCCCTTTCTCTGACGAGATCGATGAGGTGGTCCACATCTATTCCTCCATCCTCACTGTCGGGAGCACACTGTGAAGGCTGTTAAAGTAAAATAGAAAAATAGCAAAATTAGTCACCACACTTTAAGACATGAAATAAAAAGTGCACCAAAATTTAACTTAAATATTATGCTTACACGCTGGTGACCGCCGCGTTGCTGTCGCCGACGACCCTGGGAGGCACTGCGAGGACCTCTTGGCCGAGCACCAGATTGGGAAGACTAGAGAAGAAAAGAAAAAAATGTATGTGTTTGGATGTTGGCATATTTGTTTGCTGTGTGATGTCTGCGGTACATTGTTTTCTATGTGTTGTGTGTAGTGTGATGTTGTGTTTCTGCATTTGATGAAAAAATCTTACCAATTGTGAGCCCACTCCAGGTGTCTGTCCACCCCTTCCTTCTTCTTCTGGGAGCTCCTCTTC
Organism: Dendrobates tinctorius; assembly: GCF_039654945.1. Lineage (NCBI taxonomy): Eukaryota > Metazoa > Chordata > Amphibia > Anura > Dendrobatidae > Dendrobates > Dendrobates tinctorius. The sequence continues at coordinate 2,670,598 of NW_027361925.1, forward strand.
AGCTTGTGATTCCTGTTTTGAAATAAAAGGCAATGAATAGACATATATTACAGAGATGATGGATTTTGGAAATAAAAACTTACCATCAAACGCTGACGATGCGAGGGAGGGCTCCTAGACGAAGATGTGGTGTCCTGTTGCTGGCCAGACTCCATGGCTGTTGGTGGTGCTGCTGCTGCCAGTGCTGCTGCTGCTGCATCTCTTGGGCGGCTGTTGAATAAAGAGAAACAAAGGGCCAATGAATATCTTGATATTCCATGGCCCTAGTTTTGAGGAATGGGGGATTTGATAATTACCGTCTCTCATCTGCTGGTGGACTCCCCTCCCGTTGTTCAGCATGTTCCCTTTGCTGCTCCATTTGGGGTGGTGGTGGTGCTGATGGTGCTGCAGTGGTCTCCTGCCTTCTCCTGCGCCTGGTTCCTGTCTTGGGTGGCATGTTGGGTGTGGCTGAGGGTCCCACTATCATGCTTTTATATATGTGTGCTGTGGGCAGAGCTACTGAGCATACTCAGACCCAAAAAACCGGATCCGGCCACCGGATCCGGCGCATTGCGGCGTTCATAGACTTTCATTGTGTGAAAAAGCCAGAAGCGCCGGATCCGGTGGGTCCGGCTTTTTCGCCGGAGACAAAAAACGTTACAGTTGCCATTTTTTCCAGACTCCGGATTGCGACACATTGCCGGATGCGGCGAAAACCGGACGAAACGCATGGCCATCCGGCGCGATCCGGCGCAAATGCAAGTCAATGGGGGGGAAACCGGATCCGGCATTGCATTTCGCTGGATCCGGTTTTTGTCAAAAGAGCCGGATCACGCCTGGCGGCGAAAACCTGATGTGTGAAAGAGGCCTAACACGGTACAATATTATTTTGTATTGTACATCATGAAGATAAAAACAAAATGTTTCAGACAAAACTGTTACTTTAGCTGCAATTGTTTTCATTTTCACAAGGATATCAGGAGAAAATGAACCCCAAAATTTGTTTGGCAATTTCTCTTGAGTACACCGATACCCCATATGTGGGGGAATACTACTTTGGAAACAAAGTGCAAAGCTCATAAGGGAAGAAGCGCTATATTGGAGTTCAGCTTTTGCTGGAATGGATTGAGGGTGCAATGTCACATTGCCAGAGCCCCTGAGGTGCGAGAACAGAAGAAATCCCCCATACATGACCTCATTTTACAAGATACACTCCCCAACAAATTTATCTAATGTTGCAGTGAACATATTGACACCACATGTGCCTCACAGAATTTTATACCACTAAGTGGTGAAGAGAGAATTATATTTTTACCAATAAAATATTGTTTTAGCCCCAAGTTTTAATTTTTCTAAGGGCTAATAGGAAAAAATGGACCTTTGTTTGTTGTAAAAATTTCACCTGAGTGCGCTAATACCCTACATGTAAACAGGAAATACTTTTCAGGCACAGCACAAAGCTCAGAAGGGAAGGAGTGCCATACCATAGTGCAGATTTTACTGTTATGGTTTGCAGGTGCCATGACCAACTGAGGTGCCATAACAGCAGATCTCCTCATATGTGACCCAAGATACACCTCTTGATGAATTAATCTAGGGGTGCAGGGAACATATTGACACCACAGGTGTGTCACAGAATTTTATACCATTGAACTGTGAAGAAAAAATAATTACATTTTTACCATAAAAAAAATTGTTTTAGCCTCAGATTTTAAATTTTCACGAGGAGAAATGGGTAAAAATGGCATCATAATTTGTCCCAAAATTTCTACTGAACAAGGTAATACCCCATATGTGGCTGTACAGTACTGCTTAGGCTAGTTTCACATTTGCGTCTTTGTGCGCTGCACATCGTGCGCAAGTAGAAGCACATGCAAAAATGCATGCAAACACAGCGTTTTTTATACACATCAGTGTATGCATTACGTCAAGAAACACAGCATTTGCATGCGTTTTCATGCGCTTTTGCATGCATTTGCATTTTTTATGCGCATGCGTTCTCTAGTTGTCACATTTCACAGGAGGAAAATCCTTGAAAAATCCTTGAAACAGACTCCACCAATGGGACATCAGTGGGCGTGTGTCATGGGAATTCTTTATATAGACCCTGTTACAGCTGAATTCTTCAGATTTTGCTGCTGTTTCCATTGTCACCATGGTTCTGCGTTGGAAGAGTTCTCGCTTCAACTTGGATCTGGACATCGTGCTGTCTCAGGCTTTTGCATTTACTTGCCAGCAAGAAAGAGAGAGAGAGACAGCGAAGATGGCAGCGGCAGAGTTTTTGGAGACATCTGATTATTGAAGTCCTGGAGAACTGTGGAGCTTACCACACCCTCTATAGCGAGCTCCAGGCAAAGCCGGCAAAATTTATTGACTATACCCGGATGTCCCAATAAAGCTTCATGGATTTGCTTGGTCGTGTTCAAGGAGCCATCCGGAGACAGGACACACAGCTCCGTCGTGCGATTCCTCCTGAGTAACGGCTCCTGGTCACATTACGGTACATAATATTTAAAAACCAATGCCTGCATAATTGTTTTTGTTCTGCCATGTACTGATCCAAAGCCTGCAGAATTATTATTCTGCCATGTAGTAAACAAAAGCCTGCAGAATTATTGTTCTGCCATGTACTAATATTTTTTTCATTTCAGTGTTTTGCAAAACCCTAGACATAAATATTAATTTTTTTCTTTCTCTGTTTGGCATATTCCTGGCTACTGGAGAGACCCTATCATCACTCCACTTCCAGTACCGGCTTGGAATCTCCACCTTATTGTGAATAGTTGCGGACACCTGCTGGGCTTTGTGGGACGTTCTCTGTCCAGAATTTATGCCCCTGCCCACCGCGGAAAAGTGGATTGAAATAGCTGAACAATTCTTGACAGTCTGCAATTTCCCCAACTGTTTGGGAGTGGTGGATAGAAAACACATCAGGATAACCAAACCCGCAAGAAGTGGATCGGAGTACTATAACTATAAAAAGTACTTTTCTACAGTACTCATGGCCATTGCGGCTGTCTGTTTGTTGCGGTGGACATTGGGGCATTTGGCCGGGCAATGACTCCCAGGCTTTTAAAAACCCGGACATGGGCCATAGGTTGTATGGCAACCATTTTCATTTCCCCTTGCCACGGCTACTTCCCCACACCGAAGGTCCGCCACTGCTTTTTGTAATGGTTGGGGATGAGGCCTTTCAAACGTGCCAAAACCTGCTGAAACCCTACTCCAGCCGGGACTTGGACCACATGAGAAAAATATTCAATTACAGACTCACAAGGGCACGAAGAACTGTAGAGTGTGCCTTTGAGATTCTTGTGTCCAGATGGTGCATTCTTGGCACAGCCATTAATCTTAAACTGGAAACAGTGGATGAGGTGGTGAAAGCGTGTGTGGTTCTTCACAATTTTTTATGGCTAAAGAGCGCCCTAACTTTGAACTAGACTTACCAGCTGCCAACCCATTGCCTGATTTCACTCAGCACCCTCTCAGGTCATCAGTTGAAGTTGTCCAAATGAGGGACCAATTTGCGGCATACTTTATCTCTGATGTAGGACGTGTCGCATGGCAAGATGAAATGGTGTAAAATTGTTTTCTTGTGTGTATGTTAATAAAAAACCTATTTTGATACCTTTACCGAGTGCACTCTGTCTTTATACACTCCAATGCAATAATCATCTGCCCAGGTGTCCAGTGAATTCAGGATGCTGTGTTTTGTGCATCCTGACTTTACTAGGAGTCCTGACCAGGTGAGCTTAGATAGAAAAGTTGTATGATCTTCATCATCTCTCCAGTCTGTGTTCAAATAGGCAGATTGCAGCGACGGTGGAGATAATACAACTAATATTTATATCACCTGGCCTGATGTTACAAATAGTGATTTTGGGATGCACTAGCATCCTTCACTCTTTATGACACCTGACCATGTGAGTATAAATATTAGTTGTAGTATCTCAACTGTCGCTTCAGTATGCACAAAAACTGGAGAGATGATAAAGGTTTATACAACTTCTACAATCCCCCGGCCTGGTATCATGCTGAAGTGAGGATGCCCAAAAAACCGCATCCTGACTTCAGACTTTTATGACACCTGGGCAGGTGAATAAACATATGAGTTAACCTCCAGCATCTCTCCAGTATGCGTGCAATAGATAATGCAGACTGAAGCGACACTGCAGATGATAACTCATAGGTATACTCAACAGGCCAGGCGTGCTAAATAATTATGATAATTATGATACAAGGCCAGGGTATTGTAGAAATGACGTGTATTTTCTCCATCATCTCTTCAGTTTATTCACCACAGACTAAATAGATGATGTGGTTAATTACAAGGTATATCTAGAATCCCCTGGCCTTGTGTCCCAAAGAGTGAAATGATGATGGTCAAAACACACCATCATCAATTCACTCTTTATGATACCTGGCAAGGTGAGAATAGATATGCCTTGCACTATCCAGCATCCTATATTCAGTCTGTCCAACAATAGCAGACTGAAGAGACTGGTGGTGAAAATACATGTCATATATTTGTGTTTTTGACAACACATACCTCCAGGACTGACACAAGAAACATGTGTCAGTACTGGAGCTATGTGATGGCAAAAACATATTTCGGAGTATAAATTGCAAACTGCCATTATACTGACCAAAACGTTGTAGTGACCAGTACGCTGTCATGACCAGCCCATGCTTCTGGAAACACGCACCCATAAATTAAGCAGGCTGTTATCTCTACAGAAATGCCAAAGGTGGATGCAGTATGTGGTTTAGGTACACTGTGGGGCTTAGAAGGGGGGCATTTGGATTCGGAAGCGCAGAATTTGCTGAATATTATTTGGGGAGCGAAGAGCCATTTAGCTTTTCCAGAGCCTTTGTGCTACCTATAACGTGGAAGCTCCCTATATTTCCATTAACAGATGACAGATCTGAGTGGGGACTTGCTTTATAGTGGATTGAATTGAAGCTTTTATTGGGAACATTTTACCTAAAATTTGAGCTCACATATATCTGCAGCTCTACACTGAGCACTTACTTTGGGGTTTCCATCTAAATCGCCAAGTGATGTGATTCAGATGAAAACCCTGATGAATCCATTGACTATAACAAAGCAGCAGAGTTACTCTGGACTCCGTGTCTTGCTACTGTACAGTACCACTAGTGATGAGAGCAATGACAAAGTGCAAAAATGACGAAAATGGCTAAAAAGCATGAGACCAGGGAAATGGTCTGTGGAACCAAAACATTTTTTTGTTTTCTCATTTTTCCAACAAGATTTACAAAACCATTTTTTTAGGGACCACCTCACATTTGAAGTGAGTTTGGGGGGTCAATATAACAGAAAATACCCAAAAGTGACACCATTCTAAAAACTGCACCACTCAAGGTGTTCAAAACCACATTCAAGAAGTTTATAAATGCTTTAGGTACGTCACAAGATTTGAAGCAATGTGGAAGGAAAAAAAATGAACATTTAACTTTTTTCCCCAAAATTTTTCTTTGGACACAATTTTTTTTTAGTTTGTCAAGGGTATCAGGAGAAAATGAACCACAACATTTGTTGTGCAAATTCTCCTGAATACACCGATACCTCATGTGTGGAGGAAGACCAATTTTTAGGCGCACGGTAGTACTCAGAAGGGAAGGAGCATCATTTGAGGTTTTGAATGTCAAATTGGCTGGAATCGAGAGCGGACGCCATGTCGTGTTTGGAGAGCCCCTGATGTGCCTAAACAGTAGAAATCCACCAAAAGTGACCCCATTTTGGAAACTATACCCCCAAGGAGCTTATCTATATGTGTGGTGAGCACTTTGAACCCCCAAGTGCTTCACAGAAGTTTATAACGTAGAGCTGTGAAAATTAAAAAAATCATATTTTTTTTCCACAAAAATGATCTTTTTGCCCCCAAATTTTTATTTTCACAAAGGTAACAGGAGAAATTAGACCACCAAAGTTGTTGGTCAATTTGTCCTGAGTACGCTGATACCCCATATGTGGGGTGGAACCACTGTGATCGCCTTACTGCGATCTTTGGGAGGCAGATTGAACAAATCCACAAAAGGTGAAGAACTGGTTTTACATTTTACGCCGTTCCTCATGTAGTATTAGTGATTGGGTGACTTTTTTCTTCGGGTCAATGCCGTTACAGAGATACCAAATTTATATCCATTTTTATGTTTACCTTCTGTCACACACTATGCTTTTTTTTGTAAGAATTTTTTGTAATTGCCGTATTTTAAGAGCTATTATTTTTCTATATTTCGGCTGACAGAGTCATGTCAGGACGAGCTGATGTTTTTATTGGTACCATTTTCGGGCACATAAAGTTTTTTGATCGCTTTCTGTTCTGATTTTTGTGGAGGCAGAGTGAACAAAAACCAGCAATTCAGGAATTGTTTTTTTTGTTTGTTTTTTTTCCCCTCCATTTCGCGTGTGGTAAAATTAATAAAGCAGCTTTATTCTTCAGGTCACTACGATTACAGCGATACCTCATTTATATCTTTTTTATGTTTTGGCATTTTTTACACAATAAAAACTTTCATTGAAAAAAATAATTATTTTTGCATCACTTTATTCTGAGAGCTATAACTTTTTTATTTTTCCACTGATGGAGCTGTATGACAGCTTGTTTTTTTGCAGGACAAGATGACGTTTTCAGCGGTACCATGGTTATTTATATCCATCTTTTTGATTGCGTGTTATTGCACTTTTTCCAAGCGGTATGATGATGACGCTTGGAAAAAGTATAATTTGTTAGTTTTTTGTGGTTTTTTTACAGCGTTCACTGAGATGAGATTTTTACGGACGCCGCAACACCAAACATGGGCATTTTTTTGTTTATTTTTTTTCTTCACAAAAATGTGTATTTATTAGGGTTATTATTTTTATTATTTTTTTAATTTTTTTTTTAAATGTTTTTTTTTTTAACCTTGTCCCTTTATGGGACTTTCACTTTTTTACTTTGATTTGCAGGTATAATACATTGCAATACTCCAGCTATGCTGACAGCTGCTGAGACCATGCTGTGGGCGTCAACGGGTAGACAGTCGCACTCAAAATTGAATGTCACTTGCATCAGAGTCATTAAAGGAATTATTATGATTTTGATTTTTTTTTTTTTCAATAAATCAAGAAAAGTGAAAAAACACCGCAAACAGAGATCAGATTCCAAACATGAGTATTACACGGTTACGTTTCGACCTATATCCCTGGTCTTTCTCAAACCATACTGCAAGATAAAAATGCAAAGAAAAATTATTTACCACACTAAACAAAGTGATCAAGATAATGTACAAAAGGCTAGAGACATAGTGGACATAAATATATACAAAATTAATAAAATTTAAAAAGGGTGTATGCTGAAAAACCCTATAGATACAAAATATATAAACATCTATATATGCACACATAGGACTACACATGGATCTGCGCAATAACAGGAATGCAGTGTAAGACAAGAAGATGGTCATAGGAGATATTGCAGACTATTGGCAAACAAATTTACAATTCTAATCATAATGTGCTTGGATAAATGGAAAACGAAGCTGGGTGGTGGAGGAGAGCGGCTGGCTCAGGAAAGTATACCAAACATGAGATACTAACCTCAATAGAGGTTACAAATTACAAATTACAAATTACAAATTACAAATTACAAGAGCCACCAGATTGTCAAGGAATCACCTGCTACATTACAAAGCTAAAGAAGAAAATAACCGAGTGCCTCTAGTAGTCACCTACAACCCAAATCTGGAGGTGCTAATGGGAGCTGCACGGAAATTACAACCTTTACTACAAAAAGATGCCCGATTAAAATCCATTTTTCCAGACCCCCCACTACTGTGTTTTAGGCAGCCTCCAAATCTAAGAAGCATCATTGTCAGAAGCTCCCTGTCCTCTCCAACAGCTGCAGGAACCTTTCCTTGCAACCAGAAAAAATGTAAAACCTGTCCATTTATAATGACCACGGACAAGATAAAGATCCCCAACTCACATCAGGACTACAAGATCCCAGGTACGTTCAGCTGCATCACATCTAATGTGGTGTACTTAATTATTTGTACTAAATGTCCAACTGGGGGTCTGTATGTGGGGGAGACAGGGCAAAAGCTTAGAACAAGGATGAATGCTCATCGTCACACTATAAGAGAAAAAAGAATGGATCTACCTGTGGCAAAACATTTCTGTATCCCTGATCACAGCAGCATGGATATGAAATTACTGGTATTGAAAGGTAACTTCACATCTCAGAGAGAGAGACGAGTTTGGGAGTACAAATTTATGACGAACTTTGACACTCTCAGTGCTGGAATGAATGTGTCGCATGGATTTATGTCTTTTTACATCAATTAAGGAATTTCCTTTTAAAACCTTGCGGGGCAACACAGAAGTAGACCCCAATCAGAGGACCATAAAACATCCAGACTCCTTATCTATGAACTGGTCCAATGTTTATATTTATGTTTCTCCCTCTCCCATATTGATAGTTCTGCTTCACGTCACTTGTCTTATCTATTGCATTTTTTCTAGGCTGTATTGTGCATAAATATGTGACTTCAGATTTTGTATTAGTCTAGCCTGATGAAGAGACCTGAGTAGTCTCGAAAGCTTGCAATGTATTACCATCTTTTCAGTTAGCCATTAAAAGGTATCAACTACTGAGGACTCTCAATCCTGAATATTTTTCTAACCTCAATAGGAGTGTCAAGGTATATGGAAAGAGGACAATTTTTCAGAGTCCCAAAGTAAAGGCTGTGGGAAAAGAAAAAAGGAGAGATAATAAGAAAAAAGGAACAGAGGGTAAGCAGGGCGCCAGGGGGTGCTGCTGTACTGACCTGTGGCAAGAGAGCGGCAGGGATCTGCGTGTTGTGGGTGGAGGCTAGAATGCCTCGGTTTATATATGTTGAGAGTCACTATGAGGCTGGGAGGAGGGGAGATTACGGGCGCAGGTGTCCAAGAGCTAGTAAGCGACGTCATGACGTCGGTAAGATGCTAGGAGCGACTGAGGAAGAGATTTCACTTGGAGCAAGCGCTGTAGGAGGAGAGAGCAGGAGGAGGCAGGGCGCCTGCGTGACTGAGCAGGAGAAATGTAAACAGATGCGCGCTATGGCACCTGTGTAGTGTGTGAGGCTATGCGGAAACAGAGATAAGGGAAAAGGGACAGGTAGGGGAAGAAAAATAGGGAAGGGAAGAAGGAAAACAAGGAGTGTACTGAATAAAAGGGGAAAGAAACCAAATTGAACATATGGAGGGCGGTGTGTTAGAATGAATGAAGCAATAGGGAAACAACAAGAAAAAAAAAAAAACGGAATAGTGTCAGGTGATGAGATCAAAAGTGGTGGGGGTAAAAGAGCAAGCATAAAGATGAGGAAGGATTATTGTTGTTATGGATTGAGGAAAAAATGTGAGGAAAAAAGGAAGGATAGAAAAATAGTGAAACAGTGGGGGGTAGAGACAAAAAATAAAAAATAACAAAAAATAACAATCATGGAAAAAGGAGAAAAAATAGAAAGAATAGGGAAAACAAGAGGAGTGTCAGATAAAAAATAATGACATAAAAAATAATAAATAAAATAAAACAGGGGGGGCAAAAGAAAAAATACAAAAATAAAAATAAAAATAAGAAAATAAGAAAAAATAATGAAAAAAGAGGAATAATAAAAATTAATAAAAATGGTAAAAGGTACAAAAAAGAAAAGAATGAAAAAATAAAAATAAAAATAAATAAAAAGTGGAAAATAATAAAGTAAAAATGATAAAATAAAAATGAAAAAATGAGCAAAATAATTTGTTGTAAAAATAAAAGGAGAAAAAATTATTTTGGGTTGACACATGTCAAAAATACTCACCGGAGGGAAAAGGGGAGGGGGATTAGTGAATCTGAAAAATAAAGAATGCTCAAGAGGTGAGATGAGGGCTGCAAGTTCCACCACCCTGTAGATCAAAAAAGCGAAATGTTAGTAAATCATTGATATAAAATCACATGCTCATGGCCGAAGACAGTCATAGAAGTAGATCCAACTCATGATTAAGGCCCTTGGGAGCCAGAGTCTGTAGCTTATGAATCCAAAAAGACTCCCTAGTTTTAAGGAGCTTAATGTGGTTACCGCCCCTGCGTGGTCGGTCAACCTTCTCTATCACCTGAAACCTAAGCTGGGAAACTGAATGATTGGTGTTAATGAAATGGTGTGGTATAGGGAGCCAGGTTTTCTTGCATCGAATGGTAGATTTGTGACTGGCAATTCTGTCGCACACGTGTTGGGTAGTTTTGCCTATGTAAAGTAGGCCACAAGGGCATTTAATTAGGTAAACCACATAGTTAGTATCACATGTAAAAAATCCCCTAATGTCGTGGCGTTTGCCAGTGTGTGGGTGTGTCACGTGGCTCCCCTTGATGACATTGGAACAATAGGCACAACCCAGACAGGGAAAGGTACCCTTACGTGCAGTCCCAAGGAAGGTTTGTCTAGGTAATTTGGTTAGGCTACCAATGTCAGCTCTGACCAACTCGTCTTTAATATTTTTAGGTCGTCGTTTGCACATAAGTGCTGCTGTACTGAAGGCCTCAATGTTGGGGTAAGACTTAGGTAGAATGGACCAATGTTTTCTGATGATGTGGTAGATTTTGGACATAATCGGATGATGAGTGTGTACAAAGGTAACTCTTTCCTTTTGAGGTTGAGATGGTTGTAAAGAACGAGGTTCCAAGGCTCGACGTACTTCACTTTCAAGAAGTTTTTTTGGGTATTGTCTTTCTGTAAACTTGTTGGCCATTTCATTTAGACGAGTCGGGGCAAGGGTAGGATCTGTAACAATCCTTGTTACTCTTGTGAACTGCGAGCGGGGCAGACTTTTCTTAGTGGAGATAGGATGGCAGCTCATGTAGTGGAGGAGGTTGTTAGAGTCAGTTGGTTTGACATAAAGATCTGTGGACAATAAACCAGTATTGGTCTTCATTACTAGGGTGTCAAGAAAGGAGATCTGGGAGGGATTCCAGTTTAAGGTAAACTGTAATTCTGATCGAATCGAGTTGAGATACTTAGTGAAGGAATGCAAATCATCAGGTGTACCCGACCATAGACAGAAAATATCGTCGATGTAACGTAGCCAGCATTTGCTGTGCAACAAGAAAAGGTCATTATTGTATATGTAAGAACATTCAAAATCATTCATATAAGCATTGGCGTAGGCGGGAGCTACATTGGCACCCATTGCGGTCCCACGCCGCTGGAGGTAAAATTGATCCCCAAAAAGAAAGAAATTTTCTTTCAGGACGATGGAGAGAAGATCAATGCATAACTGAACAGAATTGGGAGCAAGATCGGAAGCGTCAAGGACCTTTACGGTGGCTTTGATCCCTAGGTCGTGGTCAATGGATGTGTAGAGGCTTTTAACATCAAAAGTGACCAAAAGGTAGTCTGGGGAAATGTTTGTCATTTGTTTAATGAAAGTGAGGAACTGACTTGTGTCTAAAACAAAAGACCTGGTGGTTTTGGTAAGAGGCGTCAGGATTTTTTCAAGGAAAATGGAAATTGGGGACAAAATGGAATCTGTGGAGGCAACAATTGGACGGCCAGGGGGTTTGTGTAGAGATTTGTGGATTTTCGATAGTGTATAAAAGACAGGTGTGACCGGATTGGGATTTTTGAGAAAAGTAATGGTTTTAGAATCAATGGTGAGCATGGTCTCAGAGGGCTTCTTTTGCTGGATGACCCAGGGGTTGTCATGACAACCCCGGGTCATCATGGCTGAGATCGGGCCCCGCGATTGCATCGTGTGGCGATGCCGATCTGAGGCAGAGGGAGCCCCCAACCTTCTGCCTCCCCCCCCGAACACTGCAATTGTGCTGGATTGCAGCAGTTAGTGGGTTAACAGCCAGGGACGGGCAGAAATTTCAGGATCTCCTGCCCGATCGCGCTCTGTTTGGTCAGTCTGATTGACGTGCCTGTCAGCTATCATAGAGAGCTGTCGGCACTGAACTGTCACTGCGTGTTTACATGCAGTGACAGTTTAAATGCATGACGTGCACAGACCGTCATGGTGCGGGAAGTTACACCTGGCCATGACAGATTGTGCACGTCAGTGGACATTTAAGGGTTAAACAAAAAACTAAAATAAAACATTACTAGAGTCTGTAAGGTTGATACAATGATCATACCATTGAATACACTAGCACGATCATAAAACAAAAATACAAAAACACAAATATTGTAATAGGTAACTTGGTAACTGTGGTAAATTTTCTCGTATGACAAAGACAATCCATGAAAAAATCTAGAATTAAATAACACTAACGAAAAAATATAAAGAACCAATTCTTACAAAGGTACAATCACCACATAAATTAGTTAAATCGCAGGTCTAGGTCCAACCGCTTATTCAGACTTTATGGTACACGTGTGTTTAGTTTGAAAATCCATAAGGACTCTCTATTCAGGATTTTCCTTTTAACTCTTTCGCAGGCATACATAATAACAGAACCATTATACAGATTAATGTAAATACAATATAAAAAATGCAGTCACCATAGTATGTAATATACTGATAATAATGAGTTTCCTAGTATAATAAATTAAAAAAAATAAAAATTAAGCAATGCTGGTATCTGCAAGGTTGATACAATGATTATGCCACTGAACACACTGACGCGCCCAAAAAGAAAAAAAACAAAAAACAACCATAATACAAAAACACAAAAATTGTAATGAATAACATGGTGACTGTGGTAAATTTTCCTGTATGATAATCCATGAGAAAATCTGGAATTAAATAATACTAATGGAAAAAAAAAATAATTTTAGGAGCTATTTTTTACAAAGATACAAACACTGCATAAATTAGTTTAAATGAGGGACTAAGTCTAACCGCTTATTCAGACCTAACGGTACACGTGTATTTAGTTTGAAAATCCAAAAGAACTCTATTCAGGATTTTCCTTCTGAAATCCCCTCCCCTAGAAGCTTTAAAAACTCTCAATTGCAGTAACTTTGAGAGTATTTGTATTGCCTGCATGGTTAGTTTTGCAGTTATGCGACACTGCTGAGATATTATGACTAGTCGCACTAGAGGCTTCCGATAAATGTTTTCTTAGGCCGGAGTCACACACAACGACAAAAAAATCTGTCCGATTTTTACGGACCACAATCGCACAAATGTTTCCTGAACAGTGATCCGTCTGTCATCCGATTTTCCTGCGATGATTTTAATCGCATCTAAGCATCCGTTTGACATCCGTCTGCCGATATTTTGTCGGAGGCTACCAAAATGGACAAATAACGGTTTTTAGGCCTGAAACTAATTTAAATCATCATCCAGCTCTATATTTATTGGCTCTAAAACAGGTGGGAGCCTCCTAACTTTGCCATAGAGTCTGTTCTTGGATTTGGTTATCTCTGCTTTGTGCTAAACATGATAGACAGGCTGACTTTTAACACCACTGAGCGTGTTCTTTTCTATTGGGTTATATCCCGACGTTTTGATGAGCCATACCCTGTGATTGTCGATCCGAGGAGGCGTAGACGAATGTGGGTCCATCCACTTTTGTTGCGCAGGATATCTAAAGGCCATTTCCACTGTCTCTAGCCATCCGGAGAAGTTCTTTCAATATTGCCTTGCTACATTTGATATTTTTTGGAGATTGTGCGCCCTGGGATAACGTTTCAGGACACCAGGATGCGCAAAGCTATTTCTGCAAAGGAGCGGCTTCTCCTCACCTTACGGTATGTCTTAAAGCAATATGTTGATGATGTGTGAAGCAGCATATCTAATTTCCATACCTTGAACCTTATAGATTTTTGCTATTTAAGATTATATTTTTACAAGCACATTTCCCAAGATATATGATATGCTTGTGTATTACTGAACCAAGCCATGGCATGTAATTTAATGTTGACCATGCATGCTTTAGAATTGGTCCACTATAACTTTGCTCAAAGCTTTATCTGTTGTTTGTTGGACTGTGTACTCATGTTTTTCTTAATTTTTTCTGTGTGTTTAGCTTCCTTTCCACTGGCCTTTCATATGCTGGTCTGCATTTAGAATTTTTAATAGGAAAATCCACAATATCTGGCATTGTCCGGTCTACCTGCTCAGAAATCTGGTCCAGACTCCATCATGTGGTCATGACGGAGCCCAAAATGGCAGACTGGTTGTGTATCTCCCGTGGATTTGAGGACACGTGCCAGTTTCCACAATGTATTGGAGCCCTGGATGGGAAGCACATCCATGTGCGTAAGTCGCCAAACTCAGGGTCCCAATTCTATAATTATAAACAATATTTTTCTGTAGTATTGTTGGCCCTGGTCGACACTCACTACAGGTTTATAATTGTAGATATTGGGGCCTATGGAAGAACTGGAGACTCCCGAGTCTTCAATTCTTCCATTATGGGTCGGCGGCTGCGTAATAATCAGTTGGACCTACCACCACCACGTCAGCTTCCAGACTCAAATCTTGAACCGGTGCCTTATGTCCTTGTAGCAGATGAGGCGTTTCAAATGACCCATGTCATGAGGCCATTTCCACGTCGAACCCTTGACTACCGGCGTCGAATATTTAACTTGCGCCTATCATGCGCACGACGACTGGTGGAGTGCGCCTTTGGTATTCTTTGTGCCAAATGGAGGGTCCTCCAGTCCGCCATTCAGCTGAGTGAAGCTAATGTAAACTTCACACGAATTCATGATTGCCCCTCACATGATGGTGCTGAAGTTGAGTCAGGCAATATGTGAAGGCTTAGGACACATGTGAACCCACCCCATCGTCCCATCTCTGGACTCAAAGTACGTGATGTGTTCACTACTTATTTTCTTACACCTCAGGGTGCTACTCCCTGGCAAGATGATGCCTTATCTATGTAGTGGTTTGGTTGTTGTGTTATCATAAACTATTTTTTCTTGACCTTTTGTGTGTTTTTGTGACTAGTTTACTGTTAGATGAATCTAACACATTACATAACATATCCGAACATGAACAAGCACACATTGTGAATTAAAAAGTTTATTACTTGCCTTGTTTTTTTCGTAACATGTTAATAACATATGGCATAATGTTAGCAGCACATTATGAATTTCAAATATGACCCAAAAAATATAAATACTGTTTATAAAAATAAAACCACTGAGTACTAAATGCAAACCTACAAGTGATGGTAGGTTGGGGGTGGTGAAGGTGGGGGTCCTGCTTGGACATTTGGCCTTGGTTGCTGGGCTAACTCACTGTCCCCCTGTGAGCTGCCAGATGGCTCTTGCATCTGTTGAATCCTAGCAGGATCAAGTTGTGGGTTTGGGTAGGGGTAATGATGAAATTGGTGGAGGTAGTCCTGATGGTAGGGCTGCCCAAATTGCCCATATCCCCTAATATGGCCATGTCTAACATACCCATGTTGGGGCCAGCCTCCAACATTGGGTAAGTTAAAGTGGCCATATTGTGCATGTGCACCCTAGCCCATATATTGTACCTGTGGAGCCACATTCTGATTTTGTGCAGGTTGAGGTGGAGGTGTTGGCATCCGTAGCAGAGGAGGAGGAGGAAGAGGTTCAGAGGATGCTTGCGTCAAGGACTATTTGGAGAGCCCCTCTGGTACGCATCCTGTACCCACGGGGAATTGCCCTGAGGTACTGTGCCAGATTGCGCCCATAAGCCTCCTCCCCATCATCATTAGCAGCTGAGGCCAAGTAGTCCAAGACACCTCTGTCCACCTGCCTCCTTGTTCCAGAAGCTGCTTGTTCTCTCCTGCGCCGGCCTCATCGTGGTATGGCAGAAGGCTGGGGAGAGGTATCCAGTGGCATGTTGGGGCTGCTACTGTTGGTCTGGTCCTCGGGATGTACTGGCTGGCTAGCAGATTCTGGTGGTGGTGGTGATCTTGGTGGTGCGGGAATACCTCTTGAAAGTGCTGCAGATGGGCCAGACCCTGCAGCAACATCAGACACTTGATCTATCAGCACCTCAGAGTCGGAACCCATCTCCCTCTCTGTAAGGTTTGACTCCGTGCTACAATTTAAAAAAAAATAAAGAAAACATTACTATTTGAGCTTTTACAAAAAAAAGGAAAACCATGCACTTACGGTCTCAGATCCAACACAGGAGTAAGTGTGATGGGGGCAGGACTTGGGGGGGGTGGACCACTGCTTACAGACGAGGCACAGACGAGAAGGAGACGGAATCCAGTTGTAACAGTTCCAGGTTTATTTCGTCGTCCTCCTGACGACCAACAAACACGCACCGTAGCTTCTTCACACTGTCTCCAGGCTCGGGTACCTGTACCTCCGTTCCTGTCGCAGTAACGCACCTCGCGAATCTTTCACTGGGGGCTGTCCTAGACCAATCTACCCCCAGCGCTTCACCTGTCTGAGGTCGTCGTCCAGTCGGTACCCCCGGGGCCTCACTTGTCCTGCGGTACGTCACCTCGCCTGTCCTGCGGTCCGTCGGGTCAGGGCCACCCCCCTGACTGTCTCTTCTCTGTCCGTCCCTTGGCCGAGCTCTTCTCTCTTCTCTGTCTTCCTCTGAGCTCCTCCTGGGACTAGACCCCTCTCGAGCCCCGCCTTCTTCTATTTATCCCCTCTCACAGGGGAATTTCCCACCCGGGCTCCTATCTCCCGCCCCCCATGACTAAGCGTATCTGAGCCATAAGCTGTTGTTCAGTCCTACACTACTCTCCCCTGCCATCTTGTGGTCACTTTCCAATACTACACCCTTCTATTCTGCCTTTCCTAGCTGTCGCCCTTCTATCCTGTCAATCTCTGTCTCCCCTGTACAAACTGTCCCCTCCTACTGCCAGTCACGTCTGTCCGTCAAGTCACCTTCCCCACACAAGGAAATGTAGGCGGTCGAAGTAGAGGTATTTCCTCTTGGTGGTTGCGGTCGCTCCACTACGGGCCCTCAGCTGTCTCTCCCTCCTATATGTGTCCCTACAGCTGCACCAATGCCTCATCACATCAGTCACTGCAATGTAAAACCAAACACAAGTGTTCAGACCACACATATTTGCTTAAGCAAGCATATTTAAACTTATACAAATTCAATTTCTTATGGCTCTAGACCAATACTACAAAAAGGAGTAACGGTTTCAGGCCTACTACAAAGGACCTTCTTACCAACATACTTTAACGAAAAATGAAGAAAAACATGAGGTAATGATGTATGGATGCGAACATCTATTATTTTTTGTCACAAAAAAACTTAGATATATACTGGCTAAGATAGGGACCAAAAAACAAGGAGAAGAGCACAGCATTTGTTGTGAGAACATTTAGCTAATGATTGCAATACATGTCCGAAAATATTAATGGGGCCAACAGTTAGGGATGTGTAATTTAGATTGGGAGAATATGCATTAATGGCATAGTACTTTCATAAAGATAATTGGCCAAGGAGGCCACATATTGTAACTTACATAGACCATATTACATTTGCCTTTTTAATTATGGGTCAACATTTTTATAGTGCAATTTAAACCTTTTTAGAATATTGAATTTACTAATTTGCTCCTGCTCCGCCCGAGATCTGCCCGCATAACCAGTGAACATCTGGGAACAGATTCCTCTCTACGCTGCCTCCTTGCGTGCCCGGTCAGCATAGTGGGGAGCTCTCTGGTCCCATAGTTTTGGCCTTTCCTGGACTAGAACTATGAGCATTTCGACATTTACATGCGTCGACATGCTGGAGGAATCCGTGGAAGCGTTCTTCCAGTTTTTTTTTTACTGGTGCCAGTAAAATTTACATGCCAAAGCTTCCTGCCAATGCCTGATGCTATTTCCTATTCGCCTGGAGAAGTCTTGCGATTTTATCGCAAGTCACATGTGTGGTCCGATTTTAATCCGATTTTTAATCGCACCCATAGACTTGCATTGGCGAGTCCGATCCGAAAATCGGTGACAATCGCAGCATACTGCGATTGTCTCGGCCCGAGGAAAAGATCCGATAAAAAAATCGGATGATGGGAGCTGCCCCATAGAATAACATTGGTACGATTGCAATGCGATTTTTTATCTCATTGCATTTGTCCGATTTTCTCGCTAGTGTGAAGCCGGTCTAATTCTCTTTTTCAGGGGACCAGTAGTGCAACCCACATATTGTAGTTTACAAGAAACGTTAGTGTTATTTAATTCTAGATTTTTTCATGGATTGTCATATGAAAAAATTTACCACAGTTACCATGTTACCTATAACAATATTTGTGTTTTTGTATTATTATTATTATATGTTTTATGACGGCGCTAGTGTGCTCAATGGTATGATCATTGTATCAACCTTGCAGACTGTAATATTGCATTTTTTTAATTTTTTTATTATACTGGGAAATTCCTTATCAGCACATCACATGTTATGCTGATTGCATGTTTTTTTTTTGTTCTGCTTGTGCTTTTTTGACCGCATTAATCTGTACAATGGTTCCATCACTATGTATGTTTGCGAAAGAGTTAAATGATGTGGGAGTCTCCTCCCCTTGCTTTTTACACGTGTTTTTCATTAGTACACCTGTGTATTGTATGTCTCTTTTCAGATATAAGGTTTACATTCTAGGTCACATTTATGCAATGAGTAAGACCTGAATGGTCGAAACGCGTCGGCTTAAGACCGCCATGGACCCCATTTGTCATCATGTCTTTCCATTTTTGATGCTGGATTTTTAAGTATAATATCAATCAAATATTGGACTTTTTTCTGAAATGGAGTTTCACGCTGGAGATTTTTTTTCCCTGCATTTGCTACAGATAACGCCCTTAATCAAGTTGTCTCCGTGCGTGGACCAACAGAGGATTATTCAGAGGCTGGTGAGCTGACTTTGTTCCCCCCTTTCCCTTTCTCCTCCACATGCAAATAAATTAATAGCGGCGCAAATCCGGGACAGTTTTTCCTTTGGTTTTTTCATCCAGGTAATTTTTTCGAAATTCCCCTCGTTGGCCTCCAATATAGAATCAGCAAGGGAATCCCCAAATATTTGGTGGGACAAATTAGACAATAAAATAAAACTAGGGCGGTTCCGTGGCCCATTCAACAACCGCCCATTTTCAAATTTGCAGGTGTTAGGGCTGACGGAACGCACCAAATAATAAAAGATGGTGATGAGGTGCCTTCGCAGCCCGGGGTCCACCGTGCAGAGATGATAGACTGCTGCTCGGTAATGGCGGACAGAAACTGGCGGTGTAGCAAACACACACGGGTTAACTTCACCTGGTGAATAGGAGACAGACCATGTTGCTTCACAGGGCCACAATACCGCAGTGAACGCTAGTGTTTTGGTTACAGAACCTTGCCCCAAGGACCCGGGGTTAGAGTCCCTCTAGACCGACTAGCGTTCGGCGCCGCAACTGTGACGCCAGGGAGAGACCCTTACTGAACGAATACAGCACGAAGTACGTACAGCGCAGCTCTGTCGGACGCCACTAACCAGCCTAAACTTTGGCCTGGAAAGCACATTAATGGCGCACGGCGCCGCTCTAACTGATGTAGCTGAAAGTGCGGTGCCGTAGTGCCTAATGTAGCGTGGCGCACACTGGCGCTAACATGTGATAGGAGCTGGGTGCACTGCGGCGCTAGGCAGTGCCACTACTCGGCGCTGACTCGAAACAAACCCTACTACCATGCGTATCAGAGGGAAAGGGTTTCATAATGAGTCAGTCAGCGGTTCACAAGCATCCATCATCACACACACCACTACAAATTACAGACTATACTAGCGCACGGCCGTGCAATCCTTTTATAGGCGCAGCCTTCTGGGACCTTCCTGATGGCCCAATCAGAGCTGCTTGAGGACCTGAGCGTGTGACCCCCGACCTCCAATGAGAGGTCGTCCCACGGGCATGCTCAGAAGGCTGCAAAAAGGACTTAGCCTCTGGAGTTGCTCGCTGCTGGCTAGTGTGGATTGCCCAAGCTGACCCAGAGGTGGCAGCAGCAACCAACCTGACAGCACTAGCCTGAGCAAGACGCTGGGAACGACATCCTTGCTGAGCAGGCTCCTCTGCGACTGGGACAGAATGGGAGACCGCAGAAGGCAAGGATCGAGATTCCTCCTGTGCAGAGGCAGGAATCCCACACCTAACATTACCCCCCCTCCTAGGGCCCTTTCCCTCCTGTGCCTCGCTATGCTCAAAAGCCGCAATGAGCAGGGGAGCACGAATATTCTCCACAGGCTCCCTGGTCCTATCCTCTGGGCCATGACCTTTCCAGTCCACCAGGTAATACCTTTTGCCCTGTACTACCTTACACCCCACAATGGCGTTCACCTCGTACTCGTCCGAAGACAAGTTTGATGTCCCGGTAGATGACTCAGAAAACCGGGACAAGTGAACGGGCTTAAGGAGAGACATGTGGAAGGTGTCCGTGATACCCAGGTGTGGAGGAAAGGCCAGACGGTAGACCAAACAGAGTTAACTTGCTCAAGGACCTTGAAGAGACCTATAAAGCGAGGTGCAAACTTAGTGGACTCAACCCACAGCCTGATGTTACGAGCGGAGAGCCACACCAAGTCGCCGGGAGCAAAGGTTGGAGCGGGGCGCCGGTGTGCGTCAGCGGAAGACCTCATTCTCTCCTTGGAGGCCCGTATGGCATCCTGAGTGCGGTCCCAAATGTCACGTGCCTCCACCTCCCAGTCTGCCACCCTAGAGGTGGTGGACAACACGGGCATGGGCACTTGAACGCGCGGATGCTGGCCGTAATTAAGGAGGAATGGGGTCTGACTGGTGAAATCGGCCACAGCGTTGTTCAAAGCGAACTCCACCCACGGCAGCAAGGATGCCCAGTCATCCTGCCTGGCAGAGACAAAATGTCGAAGATATGTGACCAGGGTCTAGTTGGCCCTATCTACCAACCCGTTCGTCTCGGGGTGATAAGCCGAGGAGATATTCATCTCAATACTGAGCAGATGGCATAACTCTCTCCAAAAGCGAGACGTGAACTGGGGACCCCGGTCACTGTCAATCTTGTCCGGCATACCATGTAGGCGGAAGACATGCTTAATGAACAACGCCGCCAGGCCCGTGCAGAAGGTAACCGGGAAAGAGGCACCAGGTGCACCATATTAGAGAAACAGTCGGTAACAACACAAATGACCGTGCTGGACTTGGGCAGTCCCACCACAAAATCCATACTGACAA
Source organism: Dendrobates tinctorius (assembly GCF_039654945.1). Taxonomy (NCBI): domain Eukaryota; kingdom Metazoa; phylum Chordata; class Amphibia; order Anura; family Dendrobatidae; genus Dendrobates; species Dendrobates tinctorius. Next base: position 2,691,667 of record NW_027361925.1, read on the forward strand.
TCTCCCAGGGCCTGTCAGCTACCGGAAGGGGGTAAAGTAGCCCAGCGGGCCGTTGCCAAGGGGACGTATTCTGGGCACAGGAAACACATGCCCGAATATAGTCTCTGACGTCACGGGCCATATGTAGCCACCAGTACGTCCTCGCCAGAAGCTCAGAGGTCTGTTTTGTCCCAAAATGTCCACCCACACTGGATGAGTGAGCCCAAGAGTGGACAGTCACACACGGGCAGGGACAAATGTCTTGCCTGGAGGTACAGACTCAAGAGCAACCAGAGCCAAGGTTCTCAGGCTCTCAGAAGGGCCAATCAGCCGAGGCTCCTCCTCCTCCGATGACACCACGGAGCGGGAGAGAGCATCGGCCCGGATGTTCTCAGTGGAGAGAAGGAATCGTGTCACCAGCAGCTCCAGCTGTATAGAGCGCTGGCTCACAAAGCCCCTACATGAAGCACTATCACCCGAGAACTTCTCAGGCAGCGGGAGGTGGGACAAAGTCAGGGCAGGGATGGCAGTGGTCACATGTGAGACAGCCTCCGTGGCTGCCTGAACAGCGACCGCAGTAACATCCACAGCTGAGGCTGAACGCTCAAGAGCGGCCAACCTGCCCTCCAGCTGCCGGATGTACTGCAGCAGTCATTGTTCGTCCGCCATTACTAGCCAGACCCTGGCGCTAGTATAATGTTAAGGCTGGCGGAATGCACCAAATAATAAAAGATGGTAATGAGATGCATTCGCAGCCCGGGGTCCACCGAGCAGAGATGGTAGACTGCTGCTTGGTAATGACGGACAGAAACTGGCGTTTAGCAAACACACGGGTTATCTTCACCCAGTGAATAGGAGGCGGACCTTGTTGCTTCACAGGGCTGCAATACCGCAGAGTGATCGCTAGTGTTTTGGTCACAGGACCCTGCCCCAAGGACACGGGGTAAGAGTCCTTCTAGACCCACTAGTTTTTGGCGCCGCAACTGCGACGCCAGGGAGAGACCCTTAATGAACAAACACCGCATGAAGTATGTACAGCACAGCTCTGCCGGACGCCACTAGCCAGCCTAAGCTTTGGTTTGGAAAGCGCATTAATGGCGCACGGTGCCGCTCTGACTGATCTTGCTGAACATGTGGTACCGTAGTGCCTAATGTAGCGTGGCGCACACTGGTGCTAACATGTGATAGGAGCTGGGAGCACTGCGGCGCTAGGCAGTGCCACTACTCGGCACTGACTCTAAACTCTAAACTCTACTACTATGCATATCAGAGGGAAAGGGTTTCATAATGAGTCAGTCAGCGATTCACAAGCATCCATCATCACACACACCAATACAAATTACAGGTTATACTAGCGCACGGCCGTGCGGCTGCGCGATCTTTTTATAGGTGCAGCCTTCCGAGACCTTCCTGATGGCCCAATCAGAGCTGCTTGAGGACCTGAGCGTGTGACCCCCCGACCTCCAATGAGAGGTCGTCCCATGGGCATGCTCAGAAGGCTGCAAAAAGGACAGCCTCTGGAACTGCTCGCTGCTGGCTAATGCGGATTACCAAAGCTTACCCAGAGGTGGCAGCAACCATCCTGACAGCACTAGCTTGAGCAAAATGCTGGGAACGATGTCTTTGCTGAGCAGGCTCCTCTGCGACTGGGACAGAATTGGAGACCGCAGAAGGCAAGGCTCGAGATTCCTCCTGTGCAGAGGCAGGAATCCGATGCCTAACAACGGGTTTCCCCTTTAGGTATTGTCCCCAAATACCGGCTGATTCACCACCTGTCCTACCTCAAAAGTCGATCAGTGAATGACGGCATACCAAGCAACGACACTTCGGTGACCTATGTATCCTTTGACAGGGCAGTGGAAATGCACGTGATGAATTATTTAACATCTTCATCCCCGCCAGTAATCAAATTAATCAGATTTTTAGTTCTAAAGTGTCTATCCTTGAACATACGGCTTAGAGCCAGGCTTTTACCGGATTGCGACAATAATATATCTAACTTTATTCACTGGCATAATTTACAGGAACAGAAAGGACTACAGTTGCCGGAGCATTTGAAAGATTTGGGCTGTCCACCCTCGATATGGGATGTCCTGGAGAGTTATTTCCTTTAATACCGTCATCAATTGCACCATCCACTTGGAGAGCTTTCGGTAAGGCGTGGGACGAGTGGTGTGTGTTGGTGGCAGATAATCCGGTAGTTTCCTCCGACGCATCGAGGCTACATGTCACTATGGCATATGTAATGGAAATGTACACTAACAGGGTTTTGGAGGCCGCAGCACAGAACCGCTTATTGAGTGTGGCATTCCATTTCAAACTGAGGGGTTCGGCTGACTCAACAAAGCATTTTCTTATTGGACAAGCGCTTAAGGGTTGGCGTCGTGACGACATTCGAGCTGAAAATACGCACTCCATTACTTTTCAGTTATTATCCCGCTTAGTGGAAGGGACCAAATTGGTTTGCGATTCAGGTTACGAGTCCATTTTGCTATTGGCCGCCTTTTGTATGGCTTTTTTCGGCACCATGCCTGTCAGCGAGATCCTCCCAACTGCCAATAACAAAACAGGTGGATTACATCAGGATGACGTGTTATTTTGCGACAACGGGATTAGGATCAGAGTACATAGATCTAAAACCGATCCCGAAGGTAGGGGTACATGGTTCCCCATATTTGCCATTCCGGGAGATCTATGCTCTCTGCGGCTAATCAACAACTTAAAAATCATCAGGGACAGTGGGGACCTATTTTTCTTGCACGAGAACGGATTTCCTCTGTAGACTGGGCAGTTTTTGTCAGTGATGAGACATGTGTTAACGTCCTTGGGAATGCCCGCAGCGGACTTCGGCACCCATTCTTTGGGGCAGCCACAGAAGCTTCAAGGGCAGGATTATTTGAAACTGAGATTCTGTGTGTTGGCCGATGGAGATCCCACTGTTTTGCCAGGTATATTAGGCCTGATATGGTGTTATAGGAGTAGGTTATCGACTAAGATCTTTTATATAAAAAAAAAAGTAATAAAAATATTAATAAATATATAAATAAATAAATAAAGAGTGCATGCCCTCGCATTGTGGGGTGGTGAAAAAGAGCCTTTGGTGCGTGACCAGAATCGGTTTTCCTTTTATTTGTTGTAGTTCTAATGATGGCTATTTTTCAGATAGTGGATGTCCCAGCGTGTGGATTGTCGGACACTAGTATGTCTATTGGGCAGCTTGGAGAGCTGGACATCAATTGGCGTGGCAGCAGGGGTCTTACTTGGTCACAGGTTCTTCCGGAGGTAGTCCGCATTCAGTGTGTTTTGGCATCTCCGACAGTGATGGTCATACATGCTGGTGGAAACGAATTGACTTCTTCCCCGATCGCTGAGCTACTGACTTTCATGAGATCCGACATGGACAAGTTTCCGAGTTTCTTTTATGAACTTCACATAGCCTGGTCAGAAGTGATCCCCAGGCTGGTATGGTATGGGACCAGGGAAGTCAACGCCATGGAAAGATCGAGGCATACGTTGAACCAGCGGATATCGGTATTTCGTCTTATTTTGCTTTAATTATTGTATTGTTAGCGTTGTTACTTATGACTTGTGTTTTGAAACTGTTAAACTGTAAAGCGCTGCGGAATATGTTGGCGCTATATAAATAAAGATTATTATTATTATTATTATTATTATCCCGCTTTGTTAGATTTAAGAATGGTATAGTTGTCAGACATCATCGGCTCGAAGGGGATAATGCAGGTTTTTTGCTTCCAGATGGGCTGCATCTTAATGATGCTGGATTGGATATTTTTTTTGTCTGGACTTAGAGATGGCATGGCTCAGGCGCTCCATTCTATTGGGGGTCATAGCTTGGTTCCCGCACTACTTCGTTGCGGAATGGGTGGAGACTTTGGTGGTGACGAAACCTGCACCAGGAGACCAGAAGGCAAATAATCTCCCTACACCCAGTTGGTTGGCAAATTATTGCCTGGTTTTAAGCTGCGACCATAATTTTATCCACATAAAAGGTGAGTTTTCTTGTTTAAATCTCTCTCACAACAAAGCTGTTGTGTTTAAAAGGAATGTTGTGGTGTCACTTCATGGGAGTCAAGGGTCTGGGTCGCGGCAGTCTACACATTACTACCATGCACGTGCCTTCAAGGAGTAAAATGGGCAGTATGTCCATCTCCTTCCAACCTGAAAACAGTAAATATGTCACTTATTGTCCCTACGATGGCACTCCTTTCAGGAGGCACCATGGGTGGCATTCATTTTAGAGTCCACTATAGGTGGCTAAGCCTTCACGATGCATCACATAGAGATCCAAACAGCTAACTCTACAATCTACAATCCAGATACTTTTGGGTTTTCCTTCCCATTTGCACACTGCGGCCCAGACTCTCACCGTCGGACTCCACATTGAACATCTCCCTTGACATCTCTTCACTGCAGGGGCTGTAATTCTTCACTACCCAGCTGCTTATTCTCCCATCATGTTCACATAATAACCCATAAAATCCCCATACTTAGCACCAGCACCATGTAATAACAGTATATCAAGCAGCAGCATACAAATAAAACATTGTCACATTAGCAAACTCTTCAGGGGTGTAGGTCAGCTTCCACTCCTTTATAATGTGACCGCTGCAGTCAGTACCGGGCCTCAGTAGTCACATTCAGCACATGCAAATATAACAGCTGAGGCCAGTGATTGACCGCAAGAGTCACATGACTAATGGATGGGACATCTCACTGCATAAGGGGACATTTCAGGCGGTTTTTATTTCATTGTGTTCCCGTATGTTAAAAAAAAATGTTTTCTTCAGTTCTGAACAGCCCTATTCCAGCATTTATGTCTTTCTTAAAGAAGCAAATACCATGTATGCTAATTAAATGTAATTGTGATTTTCCAAACAATTTTAAATTATTGGCAGGTAGGATATCACATGTTTACAAGTGATACCATGTGGCCATATAATCCAAGAAAAAACAACCTTAAAAGTTTGAGACTTGAGCAATTGTCACAGAACTCACATTACAGTTCCTCCTCTCAGAGATAATAAATGTGGCACTTCTATTGAATATGACAGAACACTATTGGAGTTGCTCTTTTTTTTCTGAAGCTTCAATCCAGAGTTTTACAAATCATAGAAGATCTCTGGTAATAATAAGTTCATTTTAAGAAAAAAATCTTCACTTTTTCACATTATTGGGAACATGATAATCTTTCCCCTCAACAGAGAGTGGGAGGAAAATGGAACATTGTAATGTAGCTGTCACTATAATTACAGTGAGAATTATTCCACCCACGTTCTTGCATGTTAGACCATAGGAAAAGATAGTCGCAAATTGTCTGTTCCAGACATGTTAAAATTCATCAATTATTCGGCCAGTATTGAATATTGTGTAGGGAGATGGTCCAGGCTGGGGCAGCTTCTTGTGTGTCTGTGCTGGAACCATTGAAGCTGTCACCATTGTTGCAGGGAGAAGCATTTTCTGACCGGAGCAGACCTTTGCACCTGACTGCAGGGGGAGGGGTAGGGATAAGAGGAGCTGAGCGGGGGATAGGACACTTTTGGCGGGAAGACAGGGGACACGCTAGGAGGTTGACTCTGTCTCCACGGTTCCCCGCCAATTAGCTGGCCTACGCTACAGCTTAACCGCTTCTATGCGCATTGCCTGCGTGGATATACAGCAGAGCTCCTGGCAGACTTCCATACCTGCGAGCTCTGATTTGACAGCACCCTTCGCAGTGCCTAACTGTCGTTACCAGACGAACCACGCGCAGCACACTGACTCCGCAGGCACCTCTCTGGAACTTTGTGGCCCACTTGTCTTTTTGTCTTCTACTCCCCGTGCAACTCTGTTGATCCGAACTGGAAGCCTGCCCCTGGAAAAGCCAGGAACCACCGTTTTGTTCAAGAGACATTGCTTTGGCTACCTCCGGGATCATCTCAGATACTTCTCGCGTCACCTGCGTCAACATTGTGGGATCGTGTAACCCTGACCTTCCGGGAGCTACAGACTGATATGGATCAACTTATCGTTTCCGATCATTATTAGCATTATAACTACACTGTTCATCTTTCCTGAATTTGTATTATTGTGTTCCTGCGGTCTCCCTGCGTGGAATACTGTTTGCTGATTAATCTCTGCATAAAATACCCGTTAACTCTTGTTCTGCCTCCTGCTCGTCACTGCATCCCGCGTACATGCTAGTAACCTTACATTTGGCGTAGTCGGCAGGATGCAGTCTAACAGCACGGAGGCGGCAGATCAAGCAGTTGGGGCTGGCCCAAGGTTCAGTATCTCGCTGGGGGCAATGCTGAACATTTTGCCAAAATTCACGGGAAACAATACCATGTTATGGAGCTGGACTGAGCTAATATGGGGCATGATGACGATGCCCTAGACGGAGAAGCTAGAGACTCAGTGATGTTACGGGCCCCCAGGGAGCGAGACATCTTTACCAAGGTGCTGCAGATTTTGGAAGAGACTCATGGAGACCCCACTGACATAGGGGAACTGAGGACTCGTCTTTTTAGCCGCATGCAGAGGGAAGGGGAGATTGTGAAGCAGTATATGAATGCATTGCAGGAGTTACATACTGCGATTGTCAGAAAAGATGGCATGGGCGTAGGTCCTATGGACATAATGCTGCGAGACCTTATATTGACGGCCTTGCGAGACACGTTGATGAAGCAAGCCCTGCGAGAGGATGTGCAGGTGAACTCTCGCTTGACGTTTTCCAAAATAGGGAACGAAGTGCGCACCAGAGAACAATAGCAGGGGATGACAGTCCTGGTGGGGAAGGTTCGGGGTGCAGAAGTGTCCATGAATACAAATGCTGAACCTCAATGGATGGAAGAATTACAGAAAGAACTTCTGAATTTGAAAGGAGAATTTGCTGAGGTTAAGAAAAAGACCGAGGCTGCTGCAGATACTTCAGGGGCCAGTGGAGGCCCAGAGTCTCGGTGGGACCCCAGAGGGTTCCGTCAACAAAGGCCTATCACGTGCTTTAACTGTGGCGGACATGGACATATGGTGTGGGAGCGCACACCCCGGGGAAGAGTTCAGTCCTGACATCTGTTTAACTAGAGGGCTCCGAGTCAGGGGATGCCGGCCGGAGCCAGGTCAGACAGGGAGGAGTAGTGGAAGTCCCGCAAATTTAGTGTCTATGTGCCCTCTGGTCTGGGTTGAGTTTGACAGTCATGCAGTTCGCTGCCTAGTGGATACAGGCTCTCAAGTGACAACGATCCCAGAGGTCTATTTCGGGCAACATTTTTCTGAAATCGGACGGCTCAATTGGGGCCCTGTGATAAAGTTGATGGCTTCCAATCAATTTCCCATTCCGGTCACAGGGGTGGCGTGGATGCAGATCTCCATGTGTGGTAAAGACCTGGGACGTAGGGGTGTGGTGTTGACCATCGGAGAAGTGAACAATGGACATGGGTCGCCCTCCCAGGGCTGTGGGGTACTCGGTACAGGGCCGATATCAGGGGGATGTGTCACAGCAGCGGTGACCCGGACCGTGGCCCTGGGCGCCCCAGTAATGGCGATATGTTAATGGTGATTAGTAGTTAAGTGAATAGAATAGTTTGTGACGCCACCTGTGGTGTTCGGCAAGGGAGGTGTTAAGCCGACGCTGCAGACAGATCCGTACTTGTCTCTCTTTCTTATGGAAGCTTAGATTTCAGTTCTACGTCTTTCTCCTTCTTTTCCTTTCCCGTGCTAACTGGCTCAGATCACTGAGGTAACTGCCGCACTCCTTCCTCCATCCCTTCTTCCAGGGATCCTCACTCCTGTCTGAGTGACCTCTTACCCGACTGACCTTCTGTCAGACTGACCTGTCCTCCTACACTTTCCCACTCTTTTATGTATCTTAACTCCACCCACCTCCCAGCACATCCAGTGTTCCAAGCAGGGAACCACTAAAGGTGCTCTGCTACCCTTTGAGCAAGGAGCTGCAATGTGGTTGTGCAGAACTACCCTGTTGTGTGGAGTGCGAGCGTTGGAGTGTGGTCAGGAGCCTCCAACTTACCTGGGTGGTGGGGCACCACACCTTAGGAGAGAGAAAGATGCTGTACCTCTGTGGTGACTGAGCCTCAGGGGCGCCACATACCCCCCCGTTAAGCACAGCATGTCCACGGGCTGCAAGGTAAACAAAGTTGACAGTACAGGAACATACACATTTTTGCAATGCTGAATAAACATTTCATATACTATACTTCCCAATATGAGAGGCACTCATTCTTGAACGTTGCAAACAGTTATCAATTAACTACCTACAATTCTAAGTCAAAAAGTGCAATTTTTCATACTTTACGTCATTCTAAGTGCTATTACCTGTGACTTACTATCACTTCAGTATTCTTCATCTTTCCTTCTCTAGTACACATTTCCTCTTCTCTTTCTAGTGCACATTTTCTACTTTCTTTCAAGTGACACCCGTGATACCTGGTTCCCCATTTACATTTTCAACTCTTCATTCAAATCTCTCATCTTTACATATCAAAACATTTCTCACTCTATATAAAAGCTATCATAAGACACATTATCAAATACTTCACATTAAAACTTTCAACAATAATTCTTGTAAGTGCTGGACACCGCTCCCAGCCGGGATCTCTTGCAGCGTCCTTTGAGGTAGACATCATCTTCGCAAAGTGTCCATATGTAAAACCAAGAGAGGGCACCTAAAGAGGTGCAACTATTTACAAGTAAAAGTTTTTGGATCACTCCAAGTTCATGATCGCTAGTTCAATATGAAGGCTGCCAACAACACAGGGCAACACTGGGAAAACAAAAACTAACCTTGATGGTCAAAAATAAAACAAGAGGCACAACGGTGCAAACAAACCCTCCTGGGTCACGAGAGTTACTGCAAGTCATTAATGCTGGTCCCCTCCTGGGGTTCTGGAAGCTGAAATAGAACTGCAACCAGATGTGGTATCTTCATCTTGATTCTGGTTTCTTGCTATAGGGCACTGAAGCTGTGGTAAAGGGAACCCATGATGCATCTCAATGCCCATCAACTGCTCTTCCTCAATAGGTGATTCCGCTGCTCTGGTACGAGGCCTTGCACCGAGGGATTCCGCAGCTTGTCGGCGCTGATAGGCAACTACATGGGGACTTGGCAGCGAAGGGATCCCAAGGTCACTTTCCCAAAGCGACCTAGACTCCTCTATTTCCCGAAGATGTCAAATCGTGCGCGCCTGTTCCAGCCGTACTCTTCACAGTAGGGACCTCCTCCACCGCCCCATCTCTGACTGACTAGCACCCCCTGCGGACTCTTCCAACTGCCCCATTTCGAGTTGCCGCAAACCCGCCTCGGACAACTTGAATTCGGAGGGCAACCCATTAGGAAGGCCGGGGTATATACCTGGTGCTTCCTGGCGGTGTGCCCTCCGCTCCGGTGCAGGCATGGTGGCAACGGGCGCTGCCAGTGAGACACCGGGGACGGCAGTGGAGCCAATGGCAGCTCCGCGGGGGTCGCTGGCGGGACCTGCGCAGCCGCGTCAGGTCCGGGCAGGGGCTTCTCTTCCTCCGCTTCAGCTCCCTGGGCTGTGTACAACTCCTCCGATAGTAGCGGCAGAGAGGGAACAAGGCACACTGCCGGTGACATGGCAGCGGTCGCAGGCTCCACAGGGTCTGCCGCGAAGAGGTCCGGTGCAGCAGCGACGGGTACCGGTGTCGCGGGTACCGCAGGCGTAGGCCCCTCCTGGGCGCACTGCAGATTCAAGGTCCATAGCGTTTCCTGCCGCAGTTGCAGGCGGCGCGTCAGCTGGGCAATTTCGTCCTCCAGCTGCTGACAGTTCATCTCTGCTACAGCGTCGGAGCCTTCAGCCATGGCGCCGGGGAGATCCGCTTCCCCGCGCTCCGCAGGCCCCCTTCCCTCTCTCTCCAAGATGGCGTTCTCACGTTCTTTTCCCTGCCTCGGCCCCTTTCCCGCCACTGGCTTCTTCTGCCCCTCCTTCCGGGGGCGGCGTCTTCTTCCAGCGCCTCCATACCAAGCCAGTATACGAACCCCTCGGGGGGTGGGCCATGTTGCTGTCGCATAGTAATTCAGGCAGATTCAGGCAGGGGAGGCCCAAGACTCTTTGCGGTCTTTTCCTAGGACCTCCCATCTCTTCACGCCCTTCTTCTCCGCGCCAGCGGCCATTTTTAATATTCATGTCAGAGTCTATTAAATTTGGTCTTCTGCACATCCTTAAAAGTTCAAAGTCCAACAAATCTCAGGCACACAGAACCCTATGGCATTGGGTCTCATCATCCTGCTCGTGATGCCAAATTGGGTCGCCCTCCCAGGGCTGTGGGGTACTCGGTACCGGGCCAATATCAGGGGGATGTGTCACAGCAGCGGTGACCCGGACCATGGCCCTGTGCGCCCCAGTAATGGCGATATGTTAATGGTGAATAGTAGTTAAGTGAATAGAATAGTTACGTGACGCCACCTGTGGTGTTCGGCAAGGGAGGTGTTAAGCCGACGCTGCAGACAGATCCTCCGGGACAGATGGTGTGGTGCAGCAATGATGGCATAGCCCTCCACAGGCAGGGCTGTTGTCCCAGGGCAGGGTAGATGTGGGGACACTTAGGTGGTGTAGTGTCCGGCGCAGGGGATGTAGCAGTGTCAGACAGACAGACGCAGGAATGAATGGAGGACACCAGGGCATGTAGTTCCAAAGCTTTACTCACAGTCAGTAGTGCCCGCTTCTGTGCCGTGTCCTCCGGGTCAGGGACTCAGTCAACCTCCAGGCAAGATGGAAAGCTCCCTTCCACACTCCGCCAACTTATGTGCCTTTCCTGAATGTCCCCTCTATAGCGCCTTTAATTGTGAAGATCTCCAGTACCGTGGTACGCTGGAGTTCCTCCTGACAGATGTTCCCAAGATCTCTACTTGCACGGCAGACAGCTGTAGCCTGCTTCGGGGACTCTCTACTCCTAAGTCCCGGCTCTTTATCCGTGTTGCTGTTGTGCCCTCAAGTCTTAGATGGGAGTAGTGCATCTACAGCCAACTACTCCACCGGTGTCTGCTGCAGAACCATGTGTCAATACAACCTCGGGGATCGGGCCCGGGCCTTGCGCTGAGAACCTATAGGCAGGGTTCCTCTTCTAACCTACGTCCTCTCTGTTCTCTCTACTCCTTCGTTCCATATTTGTCTCTCTTTCTTATGGAAGCTTAGATTTCAGTTCTACGTCTTTCTCCTTCTTTTCCTTTCCCTTGCCAGCTGGCTCAGATCACTGAGGCAGCTGCCGCACTCCTTCCTCCATCCCTTCTTCCAGGGATCCTCACTCCTGTCTGAGTGACCTCCCACCCAACTGACCTTCTGTCAGACTGACCTGTCCTCCTACACTTTCCCACTCTTTTATGTATCTTAACTCCACCCACCTCCCAGCACATCCAGTGTTCCAAGCAGGGAACCACCAAAGGTGCTCTGCTACCCTCTGAGCAAGGAGCCACAATGTGGTTGTGCAGAACTACCCTGTTGTGTGCGGTGCGAGCGTTGGAGTGTGGTCAGGAGCCTCCAACTTACCTGGGTGGTGGGGCACCACACCTTAGGAGAGAGAAAGGTGCAGTACCTCTGTGGTGACTGAGCCTCAGGGGCGCCACAGATACACAATTGCTCTGGGTATGAATATATTAAAAGAATTTGGAAGTCTTCTAATGAACGAACCCTCCATAAGACCCTGAAGCAGTGGAGTTCCCACACCCCTCAGAGAAGAATATTCCAACAGTTGGTTTGTGTAGCTCAAGCGCAGGAGTCATACCAGGATGGAGAAGCAGCACCACGCTGACTCCGCAGGCCCCTCTGCGGCCTCCTCTCCAGAACTTTGTGGCCCACTTGTTTTTCCATCTTCTACTCCCCGTGCTACTCCGTGTATCCGAACTGGAAGCCCATGCCTGGAAAAGCCAGGAACCGCCGTTCTGTTCAAGAGACATTACTTCAGCTACATCCAGAATTGCCTCAGAGACTTCTCGTGTCACCTGCGTCGACACCATGGGATCATGTAACCCTGACCTTTCGGCAGCTACAGACTGATAAGTTGATCCATATCTTTTCCGATCGTTATTAACGTTATAACTACACTGTTCATCTTTCCTGTATTTGTATTATTGTGTTCCTGCGGTCTCCCTGCGTGGACTACTGTTTGTCGATTAATCTGCATAAAATACCCGTTAACTCTTGTTCTGCCTTCTGCCCGTCACTGCATCCCGCGTACCTGCTAGTAACCTTATAATTGTACATACAGTAAATTCATTGCCAAATAACCAATAGTATATTATATGTAAGAATTATTTCACTCACACTTCAGAATTATATGAGTAATTGCCTTGGTCATCGACTATAATTACATGTCCAAGAATAAAGTGGTTGTCCCATGAACAAAGGTACATTTTAATCAAGAGATCTTGGAATAATAATGTTACACTATTCGATGTGTTCAAAAAAATGTTCCTGTGCTGAGATAATCTTCTAAATGGGTACCCCTACTGTGTACTGTGTAATGGCTGCCTCCAGCCATGCAGAGCTGATCCAGTCCATGATTGGCACATAGGACAGCTACCCGTCGGGAAAGGATAAGTCACTTATGTGCATGACAGCATAGCAAACACTGCTTCTGATTGGTGGTAAAATCATTACCACATGTCAGACAACCAGGGTTCCCACAGCTTGCAGGTGCAATAGGAGGTAAAAAGTTTACCTCCGGTCACAGGCGTCAGCTGATGGGGCTACAATTTCCATCAGCCTACGCATGCTGCCTCTAATAACAGCTGTCAGCATTAGCAAAGCAAGGTTATCAAGAATAGAGGGATCACCATGATATTTTTTTACTTATTTAAATGAATAAATTTTAAAAAAACAGTGTGGTGTCTCCCTCATTTTTGACAATCAGCCGAGCTAAAGCAGGCAGCCTGGGGGGCTGGTATTCTCAGGATGGTAAGGGGCCATGGATATTGCCCCCCCATCCTAAAAATAGTAGCCCGCAGTAGCCCAATTCTGGCTCTTTGCCCGGCTCTTTCTACTTGCCCGGTGGCAGTGGAAAGTGGGGTAATATTTGTGGAGTTGATGTCCGGTGACATCAAGCCCATGGCTTAGTAATGGAGAGGCATTTATAAGACACCTATCCATTATCCTATAGTCATATGGTAAATACACACAGCAAGTATAAGGGTGTGTGCACACGCTGAGGATTCTGCTGCGGTTCCACAGGTAGAGCTGTAGTCCCAGGGAAGTGTAGATGTAGGGGCCAAGGGAAGGCGTAGGTGAGGCAATGTCGAGCACCAAGATGTAGCAGTGCAGGGTGTGTTGGCGCAGGAATAAGTGGAGGACACCAGAGCATGCAGTTCCAAAGCTTTACTCACAGTCTGTTGTGCAAACAGGTGCCTGTCTCCGTGCCTTGTCCTCCGGGTCAGGGACTCAGTCAATCTCCAGGCCAGATGGAATACTCCTTTCCAACACTCCGCCAACATGTGCCTTTCTGAACGTCTCCTCTTATAGCGCCTTTAGATGAAGTACTCCTAGTACTGAGTTACACTGCAGTTCCTCCTGTCCGATGTTCCTATGAACTCTACTTGTACGGCATTCAGCTGTAGCCTGCTTTGGGGACTCCATGCTACTAAGTCCCGGCTAACTGTCCAGTTGCTGTTGTGCCCCCAAGTCTTGTGTGGGAATAAAGTGGTCACTACATCTATTCCTCCGGTGTCAGCTGCAGGACCATTAATATCCATACAACCTCGGGGACCGGACCCCGGCCTTGCGCTTAGAACTTCTAGGAAGGGTTCTCCTCTAACCCACGTCCTCTGTTCTCTTTTACTCCTCACGTTCCGTACTAATCTTTTCTTTCTATGGAGAATCAGGCTCTCAGTCTATGTTGCTCTCTCTCTTCCTTTCCCATGCCAGCAGACCCAGGTCACTGAGATCTGCTGCAGCACTTCCATCCATCTATCCCTCTCTCCAGGGATATTCTTCTCTCCAGCTCTCTAATCAACTGACCTCTAATCCTACACTCTTCTCGCTCCTTGTAATGTAAACTAACTCCACCCACCTCCCTGCATGTTTCGTGTTCCAAGCAGGGAGCCACCAATGGGTGCTTTGCTACACTCCAAGCAGGGAGCCGCCGAAGGTGCTTTGCTACACTACTTTGTGGTGTGGGGTGCAGGTGTTGGAGCGTGGTTGGGAGCCTCCACCTTACCTGGAAGGTGGGATACCACACCTCAGGAGGAGGTGCAGTACCTCTGTGGCGACTGAGCCTCAGGGGCGCCACATACCCCACCGTTAAACACAGCACGTCCGCGGGCTGCAAGGCAAACAAAGAACATACAAAAATTTCTATATTGCATAACAAACATTCCTTATACTAAACTTCCCAATGTGGGAGGCACTGTTTCTTGAACATTACAAGCAAGTTAACTGTCTATCTATATTTAAAGTTATGCTACCTAATTCACAGTGCTATAGCAACAGATTCACTATCACTCGAGCAACACATTTGCTAGTGACACATTTCTTCTCCGTTTATCTTTCACATTTTTATTTAACTCTCACATCTTTATTCAAACTCTGTAACACAGTCACCATATTTCTTTCTCAATTAGACCCTATAAAATCTGTCATTAATACTTTCACTACACACTATCATTGTCTTGCTTCTTATTCAAAAAAATATTAAGCATTATCAATAAGTGCAAAGAGTAGACACTGGTCCGGCCATTATGTCTTGAAATGTCCTTATTCCGAGGTAGTCCTTGTTCAAGGGAAGGTTCCTATGTAAAACCAAGAGAGAGCACCTAAAGAGGTGCAAACTATTTACATTTACAGTTCTGGATCACTCAGCGTCCATGATCTCCACAGTTCAAGTGCAAAGGCTGCCAATGGAACTAGGCAACAACAGGATCAACAGATAACATAATCAAAAATAGGAAGATATTAGAAAAAAAACTGAAAAAACAGGCACAATGGTGCAAATACCCTCCTGGGCAACAAAGTTAGTTTACTGTGAATTATTAGTGGTGATCCCCTCCTGGGGTTCTGGAAGCTGATTGCTTGGGCTGCTTCCAGGGGAGATGCTCTGGGTATCCTCATCTTGTGATTGATTGCTTGCTAATCGCAGGTACTCCACCTCCCAAAGAGTAAGATTGGGACCGGTCGGGGTAATCGAAAGGGCCATGGATACGTCGACTGCCTCAAGGGATGGCGTCAGCAATTTCCAGGGGTACCTCTGCTGCAGTCAGCGGTTCAGCAGGTATTATCGCCGGCACCACTGGATCATCCTCCTCCAGTTCCATCGGGACCTCTGTGATGGGTACCGTAGCCTGGGGCCACCGGCAAGAGTCAATCAGACCATTCCGATTCATTGGCTCTACTCCCAACACCAAGGTCATGTCCGGGGCGGTAATCATACCTTGCGCTCCCTGCTGAGGCTCCGGTTCCGGTGCGGGTGCAGGGTAGTGAGCAGCAGCGGCCGCAATTCCCAGAGTTGCCGGCGGGGCAAGTCGCAGCTGGATCCGGCCAGGGGCAAGGTTGGTTTTTGCCAAGGCCGTCAGCAGGGGCCCGAGTGGTCGCGCCCGGTCCAGACGAGGACGCGGTCCCAGTTCTCCATTCTGCTCCGGAACCCTCATGTACCTCCTCCAGGCAGGCCTTTACCAGTGACAATATCTGCTTTGAGGCGGTGATAGGCGCTGCAGAGGGTGTCTCAGCGGTTGTATACTCCGCAGGGGTGGCATGGGGGCAAGTTGCCTTTCCTCCCCCTGTTCTTCTGGCTTCTTTCCTCCTTCCATCATGGCGTTCTGGCGTTCTCCTTCCTGCCTGAGCTCTTTTCCCACCACTGGCCTCTGCTCCTCCTTCTTGGGGCGGCATCTCCTTCCAATTCCTCCATACCAGGCCAGTATACAAACTCCTCAGGGGGTGGGCCATGTTGCTGTCGCATAGAAGTTCAGACAGGGGAGGCACAGGACAGTTCGTGGTCTTTTCTTAGGACCACCCCTGTTGTCACGCCCTTCTTCACTGCACCAGTGGCCATTTTTAGCGTTCATTTTACAGTCTATTAAATTGGGTCTTCTGCACATTTTCAAAAACTTTGAGTCTTAGGCACACAGAACCCGATGGCATCAGGTCTCGTCATCCTGTTCGTGACGCCAAGTTTGGGTCGTTCCTAGGTGTTCCAAGTCTTTACTTGTATGACAGACAGCTGTAGCCTGCTTCAGGGACTCCTCACTGCGTCCCGGCTCTCTATTCAGTTGCTGTTGTGTCCCAAGTCTATGATGGGAGCAAGGCGTTAGCGGCTCACTACTCCTCCGGTGTCTGTTTCCGGACATAAAGATCCAATCAACCTCGGGGATCGGGCCCCGGCCTTTGCGCTCTCTGGACTGGAAGGGTTCTCTCTCTTTCTCAACCTGCTTCCCACCGTCCTTCTATTCTCCTTCGTTCCGATCTGTTCTCTCTCTCTTATGGAAGGTTAGGTTATCAATCTTATCAGTCTCTTTCTCTGGTCTTTCTCGTGCCAGCAGCCCAGATCACTGGGACCTGCTGCAGCACGTCCCTCAGACACCCATCTTCTCTCTCCTCTAACCAACTAACCACTAACTTTCACTCTTCCCACTCTTTTGTATCATCTTACTCCACCCGCCTCCCAGCACATCTCGTGTTACGAAGCAGGGTTCCACGAGGGGTGCTCTGCTAACCCCCAGCCTGAAGCTGTTAGGTGGCCCCACTGAACTATCCTGTGTGTGGAATGCAGGTGTGGAGCGTGGTCAGGAGTTCCCACCTTACCTGGATGGTGGGGCACTACACCTTAGGAGAAGGTGCAGTACCTCTGTGGCGACTGAAGCCTCAGGGGCGCCACATAGACACATCTGTACTGGCTGCACTGTATGGGAGGAAGGAGAACCTACCAGGAGCCCATACGCTATAGGCACCTCTGTACTGTACTGGGTACACTGTATGGGAGCAGAGCCCGTACACTATAGACACCTCTGTACTGGGTACACTGTATGGGAGGAGGGAGGACCTACCAGGAGCCCATACACTATAGACACCTCTGTACTGTACTGGGTACACTGTATGGGAGGAGGGAGGACCTACCAGGAGCTCATACACTATAGACACCTCTGTACTGTACTGGGTACACTGTATGGGAGGAGGGAGGACCTACCAGGAGCCCATACACTATAGACACCTCTGTACTGCACTGGGTACAATGTATGGGAGGAGGGAGGACCTTCCAGGAGCCCATACACTATAGACAACTCTGTACTGTACTGGGTACACTGTATGGGAGGAGGAAGGACCTACCAGGAGCCCATACACTATAGACACCTCTGTACTGCACTGGGTACACTGTATGGGAGGAGGGAGGACCTACCAGGAGCCCATACACTATAGACACCTCTGTACTGCACTGGGTAAACTGTATGGGAGGAGGGAGGACCTACCAGGAGCCCATACACTATGGACACCTCTGTACACTGTATGGGAGGAGGGAGGACCTACCAGGAGCCCATACACTATAGACACCTCTGTATTGTACTGGGTACACTCTATGGGAGGAGGGAGGACCTACCAGGAGCCCATACACTATAGACACCTCTGTGCTGCACTGGGTACACTGTATGGGAGGAGGGAGGACCTACCAGGAGCCCAAACACTATAGACACCTCTGTACTGCACTGGGTACACTGTATGGGAGGAGGGAGGACCTACCAGGAGCCCATACACTATAGACACCTCTGTACTGCACTGGGTACACTGTATGGGAGGAGGGAGGACCTACCAGGAGCCCATACACTATAGACACCTCTGTACTGCTCTGGGTACACTGTATGGGAGGAGGGAGGACCTACCAGGAGCCCATACACTATAGACACCTCTGTACTGTACTGGCTGCACTGTATGGGAGGAGGAAGGACCTGGGTCGCACTCGCACACCCAGAACAGCGAGGTACTCGGTACCGGGCCGGTGTCGAGGCGGGAATGTGTCACAGCAGCGGAGACCCGGTCCGTGGCCCTGGGTGCCCAATATCAATGGCGGTGATGTTAATGGTGTTAAAATTTATATGAATAGTTCGTGACGCCACCCGTGGTGTTTGGCAAGTAAGATGGTAAGCCAACGCTGCATACAGATCCTCTGGGACTGATGGTGTGGTGCAGCAGAGATAGTATAGCTACCCACAGGTGGAGCTGTAGTCCGAGGGCAGTGTAGGTGCAATGGATGAGGAGAGGCGCAGAATGGTATGGAGGCTGGTGCCCAGGTGTAGCGGTGCTGGAATAACTGGAGGACACCAGAGTATGCGGCTCCAAAGCTTTACTCACTGTTTGCAGTTCACACAACTGCCTGCCTCCGTACTGTGTTCTCCAGGTCAGGGCTCCAGCCAACCTCCAGGCAGGATAGGATTCTCCCTTCCACACTCCGCCAACATGTACCTTACTGAACGACTCCTCCAATGCGCCTTTAGGTGCGAAGCACTCCAGTACTTAGTTACCCTGGAATGCCTCTCTCTAGGTGTTCCTAGTCTTTACTTGTATGACAGACAGCTGTAGCCTGCTTCGGGGACTCCTCACTGCGTCCCGGCTCTCTATTCAGTTGCTGTTGTGTCCCAAGTCTATGATGGGAGAAAGGCGTTAGCGGCTCACTACTCCTCCGGTGTCTGTTGCCGGACATAAAGATCCAATCAACCTTGGGGACCGGGCCCCGGCTTTTGCGCTCTCTGGACTGGAAGGGTTCTCTCTCTTTCTCAACCTGCTTCCCACCGTCATTCTATTCTCCTTCGTTCCGATCTGTTCTCTCTCTCTTATGGAAGGTTAGGTTATCAATCTTATCAGTCTCTTTCTCTGGTCTTTCTCGTGCCAGCAGCCCAGATCACTGGGACCTGCTGCAGCACGTCCCTCAGACACCCATCTTCTCTCTTCTCTCTCCTCTAACCAACCAACTACTAACTCTCACTCTTCCCACGCTTTTGTATCATCTTACTCCACCCGCCTCCCAGCACATCTCGTGTTACGAAGCAGGGTTCCACGAGGGGTGCTCTGCTAACCCCCAGCCTGAAGCTGTTAGGTGGCCCCACTGAACTATCCTGTGTGTGGAATGCAGGTGTGGAGCGTGGTCAGGAGTTCCCAGCCTACCTGGATGGTGGGGCCTTAGGAGAAGGTGCAGTACCTCTGTGGCGACTGAAGCCTCAGGGGCGCCACAGACTTACCAGGAGCCCATACACTATAGGCAACTCTGTACTGTACTGGGTACACTGTATGGGAGCAGAGCCCGTACACTATAGATGTGGCGCCCCCAGGAGTATGGTCGCCACACTGGCTTTGCCTTCCTCCAGGGGAGGGTAATGCCAGGCTTGGAGGCAATGATGGGACTCTCTCACAGTCAATCCATGCATACAACACAGTTCCCCTCCAGACCAGCAGGGGGAGCTCTGACCCAGGATTGAGGGGAGGAGTGATTCCTGAGGGCCAGGAGGAAGAGGGGTCAGTTAGTCTGCGGAGGGTGAAGTGTGCAGACAGGGAATGCGAAGCTGGAGGGTGAGCTGCAGCAGGCGAGCTCCCTAAGCTTGAGAGTGCACAGAACTGGGGTTGGGTTGCCACGGTGGTATGGACACTAACAGCCCTGCCACAGGTACCCGAGGAGTAGGAGGCTGTAGATGCCCTGCTCCCCTAGAAGACTTGAGGCACAACAGCAAAACGGATAGAGAGCCGGGGATTCGGAGAGTGAGAGGAGTCCCAGAGAGAGCGGCTACAGCTGTCTGCCGTGCAAGTTGAAGTCTAGGAACATTTGACAGGAGGAACTTCAGAGTAACTAAGGACTGGAGTGCTTCACACACACAGCGCTATTAGGGAGACTGCACAGCCCATCTGAGAGAGAGAATCCCTGAGTTGCTTCCAGGCTAGCCTGCTCCAACACCATCTGTGATCAGGACTCTGGACTGCAGTTACCAAGTAAAGGTACCGAAACTGCACCCCGCTGTGTTGTGTCTGCTTCCTAACCTGTTAGCACTGCTACATCCCTGTGCCCATTACTTATACACTGCCCTGGGGTTACAGCTTCACCTGTGGGGAGCTACACCATCTACAGTAAGCTGTGACACACCATCAGCCCCAGAGGATCTGCATGCAGCGCTGGCTAACACCTCACTTGCCAAATACCACGGGTGGCGTCACGAACTTTATATTACAAACAAACACCACCGCCATTGATATTGGGGCCCAGGGCCACGGACCGGGTCACTGCTGCTGTGACACATCATCCCCCTGACACCGGCCCGGTACCGAGTACCCCACAGCCCTGGGTGAAGCGAGGGCGACTCAATTTTGGTGTCACGAACAGGATTACGGAGCTCGGTATCCCCAGGTCCTGTGTGCCATAGACTGTGATTGTGAACTGTGTGAGATTTGGTGCCAGTTGCCGCCATTGCCGCGCTGCTTGGCGCGCGCGGGAAGAGGCGGGCCTTCGTGGGCGGCGCCTGCCACAGAGCGCGAAGCAGTGAAGTGCTGCGAGGAAGAGAGAAGAGCGCGCGAGAGGAGGAGGAGCTGAGGCCTACAGCGAAGCGGCCGCCGGTGAGCTCCCGCAACCCCCGGTCCTGGCTAACGTTAACTAGAGGGGAGAGAGAATGTCCGCACAGGGCGGCAACGCAGCGGCAGATGCCGCCGCCAATCCCGCAGCACCACAAGGAGGAGCGCCTGCCGCAGCGGTCCCCATAATGCCGCTATCCATGCCCTACATACCGGGAGCGGCCTGGCTACCGCAGTACTCGGGTGAATCACACACCCTGAGTGAGTTTAAAGAAAGACTGTGCAGCTTGTTTAAAGTTTACCCCCTGTCTGAAAGACAGAAAGTAAATATCCTGATTGGACAGCTCACGGGTGCAGCGCTGAGAGAAGTGAAAGCCTGGCAGGACACGGATAAGGAGACTATTGCAAAGGTCCTGGCCAAGCTGAAGAGCACTTTTGACACCCGCACTGCCGCAGAGATCAAGATGAGGTTCTTTGGCTGCAAGCAGAGAGCACAGGACAGTATCAGGGACTATGCTCTCAACCTGCAGGAGGCGCTGCGAGCAGTTAAACAAGTGGATCCCGACAGCATAAAGGAAGAAGATAAACTGTTGAAGGAGCAGTTCATTGAAGGACTCCTGTCCAGTACCCACAGAGGACAGTTGCGTATAATAACCATGCAAAACCCTGATCTGGACTTTGCTGAATTCAAGGACAGGGCTATCCGGGTACTGCAGGAATCCCCTGACAGCCGTCCAGCGCCCCCTAGACCCCCGGCGATCACCTATCATCAGGAAGCGACGTCTTTTCCTTCCATCCCTGTGGAGGCCGATGCACAGACTTTGGACAAGGACCCCACTGAGGAGCTGCGTATACAGGTCCAGGAGTTGACCAAAGGAATGGCTGCACTCACTAAAACCGTGCAGTCCCTACAGATGTCCTCCAAAGACAAGATCCAGCTTGCTTCCAGTCCAGAGGATGTCCCGTGGCTCCGGAGAAGGAGAGCCCCACCACTTCGAGGAAGGACCAACGATCGCTATGACCAGGACGGACGTCCCATCTGTCGTCGCTGTCACAAGGCAGTTCATCTTGCCAGGTACTGTCCTTTAAATGAGCAACCCCTGGGGCAGAGGGCCAACCCCCAGGAGTAGGATCCCCAGGCCCAAGGAACTGGAGAGCCAAGTATGTGGGAGGGAGACCAACCCTTCCTGTGGTGATTGATGGTATCCCCATGAACGCTTTGCTGGACACTGGCTCCCAGGTGACCACCATGCCCTATACTCTTTACAAGAGGTATTGGGCTGATTCTGAACTCACCCGTGGTCCCACTGATGAACTGACAGTAGTTGCTAGTAATGGGTAGACCTTACCGCAGATTGGATGTAAGGCGATTACTGTCAAAGTGGGGAGGGTGGAATTAAAGCCTCAAGGTCTGATAATTGTTGATATTGATAGACGTGAAATTAACCCTATGATGACTCTTGGTACCAATGTAATTGAAAACTGTCTGTCCGAGGTTATTGTCTTGTTGCAACAGGTGGCTGAAACTGCTGGTTCCGGAGAACAAAGAGTCCTGCAGAAGGAGATCCGAGCCCTGATGCAAAGGCAACAAGTGGAACTAGCTGGTGGCGAGATTGGCAGCGTCAGAGTGAGTGATGCCTTCCCCATTGCAATACCCCCCAGATGTGAAATGTTGGTATGGTGTCGGGCAGCCATAGGTCTTAGAGGGAGAGATTACCAGGCATTGGTAGAACCAGTATACTCCAAAAGTAGGCCCACTGTCCTGACAGCCAGAGGGTTGGTTGATGTCAAAAAAGGGAAAGTACCTGTACGTCTTCTGAATTGTGGGGAAGAGGAAGCCACAATACCTCGGTACGCCACAGTTGCTAAACTGCTCACCGTTAACAACAACTCTTTGCAGGCAGCAGAGCCTTTGGTCTCATCTGATCAGGTGGAGGACAATGGTTCTGTGAAACAGCCAGAGGAGTGGTGCCAGCAACTGCAGGTGGGAACTGACTCTACACCTTCATACCAGAGAAATGGGGTCTACAGAGTGACACAAGAGTATGAGCGGGTATTCAGCAAACACCCACTAGATTTTGGGCAGGCAAAAGGGGTCCAACATCATATCCCCACAGGAGACCATCCACCCATAAAGGAGAGGTACAGACCAATACCCCCAACACAGTACCAGTGTGCTAAGAGTATGTTGAGGGAGATGAAGGAGGCTGGGGTTATCAGAGACAGTTGTAGCCCCTGGGCAGCTCCCATTGTGTTTGTAAAGAAAAAGGATGGTACCATGAGAATGTGTGTTGATTACAGAAAGATTAATAGCATTACACATAAAGATGCCTACCCATTACCTAGGATTGAGGAATCCTTAGCTGCACTTAAAACTGCTAATTACTTTTCCACCTTGGATCTTACCAGTGGGTATTGGCAGGTTCCCGTGGCAGAGGCAGATAAAGAGAAAACCACATTTACCACTCCAATGGGTCTCTGTGAGTTCAATTATATGCCATTTGGGCTCTACACTGCTCCAGGGACATTTCAACGGCTGATGGAGTGCTGCCTGGGACACATGAACTTTGAAACGGTCCTGCTGTACCTGGATGATGTCATCATGTTCTCCAAAACCTATGAAGATCATCTGGAACACTTGGCTGAAGTGTTTGAAGCTTTGTCCAATTTTGGCTTGAAGGTGAAGCACTCCAAATGCCACCTCCTGAAGCCCAAGGTACAATACCTCGGTCATGTGGTCAGTGCAGAAGGTGTGGCACCAGATCCGGACAAGATCACAGTCATCCGGGACTGGCCGAAGCCCAGCAACCTCCATGAGATACGCCAATTCCTTGGACTGGTAGGCTACTACCGAAGATTCATCAAGGGCTTTACTGAAATAGCTATCCCTATGCAAAACCTTTTGGTGGGGCAGTCCAAGAAGAACAAGCAGAAGAATTCCACCATTGAATGGACTGAAGAGTTAGAGAGGTCCTTCACCCGATTGAAAATGGCTCTCACCGGTGATGAAGTGTTGGCCTACCCAGACTATGAGAAACCCTTTGTGCTGTACACAGATGCCAGAAATGTGGGACTAGGAGCGGTACTGTCTCAGGTACAGAATGGAAGAGAAAGGAACCGAAAGGAACCCTGATAACTACAGTTCTTTCAAGTTGGAGTTCCTTGCTATAGTCTGGGCTGTCACCGAAAGATTCAAGCACTACCTAGCCTCTGCCAAGTTTACGATCTTCACGGATAACAATCCGTTGACCCACTTGGACACTGCAAAGCTAGGTGCCCTGGAGCAGCGATGGATGGCTCGGCTGTCCAATTACGAGTTCACTATCAAGTACCGAGCGGGGCACAAGAATGCCAATGCTGATGCGCTGTCCAGGATGCCGAACCTACCAGATGCAGGAGAAGACCCTGAGGCTCTGGAGGAGATCGAACTGCCTCCCTTCCACAGGCCACTGGCGGCCCAACGTGCTCAAGGATTGAGAGACAGACGGTCTGGCTTGAAGGAGGTCAGCCTGAATCCTTTGCCCCATCATGACTGGGCAGAAACACAAGATAGTGACCCAGCAGTCCGCCTGGTGAAAGAGCTGTTGATACGAGCTGACTCACGTCCAGAGTCGGATGCTCCTGAAGAAACCCAGCAGCTGTGGAAGGAGAGAGGCCGGCTGTTTATCTACGAAGGGAAGCTGTGTCGGAGGAGTATCAATGCCCGCACACATGAGCTGGTCTGGCAGGTAATAGTCCCGAAGAGAGAGGCATCAATGGTCCTGGAAGCATACCACCAAGGAGCGGGACACTTCGGATGGAAGAAGTTGGAAGCATTGCTCCGAGAGAGGTTCTACTGGGCTGGTATGAGGAAAGCCATTGAGAGGTGGTGCTGGGAGTGTGGACGGACGATGTAACCTGCGCAGAAAGGATCGAGACAGCCAGAGAGCTCCCCTGCAACCAATCATCACCAAACAGCCCCTCGATTTGGTAGCCCTGGACCATGTGAAGCTGGTTCCAAGCCGGTCGGGCTACAGCTATGCTCTCACCATTGTGGACCACTACTCAAGATTCCTGGTAGTTGTACCCGTCAAAGATCTCACTGCCAGGACAGCAGCCAGAGCTTTCCAACAACACTTCTGTAGGCCACATGGGTATCCTGAAAGAGTACTCACAGATCAAGGTCTAGCTTTCGAGGCAGAAGTGTTCCATGAGTTCTGCAACTTGTATGGTTGTAAGAAGATCCGGACAACACCTTATCACCCACAGACCAATTGCATGTGCGAGAAGATGAACCAGGTAGTGATTGACCTGCTGAAGATGCTGCCCTTGGAGGAGAGGAATCTGTGGCCTGAGAAGTTGCCAGATCTGGTAGACCTCTACAACCATATTCCAGTGAACTCTACCAACTGTACTCCAGCATACCTGATGAGAGCAAGGCCTGGTAAGCTGCCTATTGACTTGGACATGGGAGTCCTGACGCCTGAAGTAACGTCACCAGATGCTGACTGGGACAAGGAGAGGCAGCAGCAGTACAGAAGGGTACAGGAGTGTGTGGAGAAGAGTCTGGCTCAGGCAAGGCAGAAGCAGGAGAGACTTTATAACCAAAATGCACCTGCTGTTCCTTTTTCGCTGGGAGAACAAGTTCTCAAGAGAAAAAGAAGACTGCATAAACTGGATGATCAATGGGAAGAGGAGCCTTACACCATTCTGCCCTCAAACTTTGATAATGCTAAAGTATGCCTTGTTAGTAAAGATGGAGGAGAGACCTCAGCAGCGGTATCCAGGGACCATTTGAAGTTGTGCCCTGACCAGTTAAATGAGAGAAAAGAAGAATCCGATAACCTCCAACCGATAGAGGCGGAAGAGAAGGTCAGCACAGTGCTTGGGGAGTTCCCTGTGAATTGGACTAGAATTAATCATAGAATCATAGAATCATAGAATCGTAGAGTTGGAAGGGACCTCCTGGGCCATCTGGTCCAACCCCCTGCTCAAAGCAGGATTCGCTAAATCATCCCAGTTAGATGTCTGTCCAGCCTCTGTTTGAAGACTTCCATTGAAGGAGAACTCACCACTTCTCGTGGCAGCCTGTTCCACTCATTGATCACTCTAACTGTCAAAAAGTTTTTTCTAATATCTAATCTGTGTCTCCTCCCATTCAGCTTCATCCCATTGCTTCTAGTCTTTCCTTGTGCAAATGAGAATAAAGTTGATCCTTCTACAATGTGACAGCCCTTTAGATATTTGTAGACAGCTATTAAGTCTCCTCTCAGTCTTCTCTTTTGCAAACTAAACATTCCCAAATCCTGCAACCTTTCCTCATAAGACAGGGTTTGCAGACCGGTCACCATTCTGGTCGCTCTTTTCTGAACTTGCTCCAGTTTGTTGATGTCTTTTTTAAAATGTGGTGCCCAAAATTGGACACAATATTCCAGATGAGGTCTGACCAAAGAGGAGTAGAGGAAAATAATGACTTCACGTGATCTAGACTGTATGCTTCTGTTAATACATCCTAGAATTGCATTTGCCTTTTTTGCTGCTGCATCACACTGTTGACTCATATTCAGTCTGTGATCTATTAGTATACCCAAGTCTTTTTCACATGTGCTGTCACTTAGCCCTATTCCTCCCATTCTATATATGCTTTTTTCATTTTTATTGCCCAGATGTAGTACTTTGCATTTCTCCCTGTTAAAAACCATTCTGTTAGTTGCTGCCCACTTCTCCAGTTTATTTAAATCTTTTTGAATCCTCTCTCTCTCTTCTCTAGTATTAGCTATCCCTCCTAGCTTTGTGTCATCAGCAAATTTAATCAGTTTACCCTCAATTCCTTCATCTAAATCGTTGATAAAGATGTTGAACAATACAGGGCCCAGGACAGAGCCCTGTGGTACCCCACTTGAGACATTCTTCCAACTGGATGTGCAGCCATTTACGACCACTCTTTGGGTCCGATCACTAAGCCAGTTATGAATCCACCTAACAGTTGCCTTGTCCATTCCATACTTAGTCATTTTTTCAATAAGGATTGTATGAGAGACTTTGTCAAATGCTTTGCTGAAGTCAAGATATACTATATCTACAGCATTTCCTTGATCCACCCAATCAGTAATACCATCATAGAAGGAAATTAAATTAGTCTGACATGACTTATTAGTTACAAACCCATGCTGACTCTGTTTAATCACTTCATTCTTATCCAGGTATTGACATACATGTTGTTTAATAATTTGTTCAAAGATCTTTCCTGGTATAGAAGTCAGACTCACCGGCCTATAGTTGCCTGGGTCCACCTTCTTCCCCTTTTTGAAGATAGGAACAACATTTGCTCTTCTCCAGTCTTCTGGCACTTCTCCTGTTCTCCAAGAATTTTCAAAGATTATGGAGAGGGGTTCAAAAATTTCTTCTGCTATCTCCTTCAGTACTCTGGGGTGTAATTCATCTGGACCTGGAGACTTGAATACATTTAGGTTAGCTAAGTGTTTCCTCACTATCTTTCTGTTTATAGATATCCTGGATTCTTCTATTCCCTTAATAGGACAGTGAATAACAGTTGATGTTACATTTCCTTTCTGAGAGAAAACAGATGCAAAATAGGAATTTAAAAGTTCAGCCTTCTCAACATCCTGTCTTACCATTTCATCATTTTCATCCTGTAAAAATCCTATAGCATCTTTGACTTTTCTTTTACTTTTGACATATCCCCAAAATCCTTTATTATTGCTTTTGACATCTCTTGCAAGCCTCAATTCATTTTCAGCTTTAGATAATCTGATTTGTGCCTTGCAGGTTCTGCAGACAGCATTATATTCTTCTTTAGATATGCCTCCTTCTTTCCATTTTATAAACATTTTTTGCTTCCTTTTTAGCATGTGCTTAAGTTCTGTGTTCATCCATCCTGGTTTCCTTAAATGCTTCCTATTCTTCCCTCTTTTCGGAATTGTTAACAACTGTGCTTTGAGAATTTCATTTTTCAAGATTTCCCATCGTTCCTGGACATTTTTGTCTTTAAGGATATCCAGCCATTGGATCCCTCCAATTCTCTTTCTGAATCCCTTAAAATCTGCCTTTCTGAAATCTAACCTTGACGTCTGAGTCTTCACAGGTCTTCCGCCTCTAGTTATCCAAAATTCTAAAATAGCATGGTCGCTACCTCCTAGGGTCCCAGCCACTTTTACCTCCTCAACCATTTCCTCCCTGTTTATAAGGATTAGATCCAAGGTAGCAGTTCCCCTTGTTTTCTCCTTTACCTTTTGGAAGATAAAGTTGTCAGCAAGAGAGGATAAGAATTTCCTTGACCTGTTAGTTTTACCTGAGAGAGATTCCCAACAAATGTCTGGATAGTTGAAATCTCCCATGACAACTATGTCATATTTTTTGGAGAACTTGGCCATTTGATGCATAAAGAGTTCATCCATATCTTCAGCTTGCACAGGCGGCCTGTAGTAAATGCCTACAATGGTGTCCTTTCCATTGTTCTGTCCTTGTATTCTTACCCAAACAGTTTCCACAGAACTCCCAGTCTCTGAAGCTTCAATCTCTGTGCAGATATACGCATAATGATGCAATAGTGGTACCTGTGTTGTTATTCCCTCAAGTGGAAGCACAGGAGGACGTGACTCGAGAAGATCAGGAGAATCAGGTAGCAGAAGCCACACCAGCAGTGGAGCCAGAGAACCCTCGCCCTGCCAGTGGTGAACCTGTTGTACCCCTGGGGAGTCCAAGAGTCACTAGACAAACACATATCCCTGTGCCATGTAGAATCCCTAGTAATGTACCCAGTACCTCACAAGCTACAGCACCAGTGTTACGTAGATCCACTCGTACCACACAGGGTGTACTACCAGTTAGGTTCCGCATCTAATGTAAATGTGTATGATGAAACTGTTGAAATGTAAATATGTAACTGTTTTCAAGCTTTTGCGCCTACAGGTAACCTGTAAGAGTTCCCTTTGATTTTTATGGACACTGAACCACAGAACTTGTGTGTGGTCAAAAACTTTATTTATAAATAATTTACCATTTGCCCAGGAATGGAGCATGGACATTGATGCTGAACTTACCATCATAGGACCATTTTTGGAAACACTTGGTTTTTGTACATTTTTCCTTTTTCAAATCTTGTACAAATATTATTGTTCAGCCCAGGAGTGCTGACTTTCACTAGGGGGGAATGTGGTGCCCCCAGGAGTATGGTCGCCACACTGGCCTTGCCTTCCTCCAGGGGAGGGTAATGCCAGGCTTGGAGGCAATGATGGGACTCTCTCACAGTCAATCCATGCATACAACACAATTCCCCTCCTGACCAGCAGGGGGAGCTCTAACCCAGGATTGAGGGGAGGAGTGATCCCTGAGGGCCAGGAGGAAGAGGGGTCAGTTAGTTTGCGGAGGGTGAAGTGTGCAGACGGGGAATGCGAAGCTGGAGGTTGAGCTGCAGCAGGCAAGCTTCCTCAGCTTGAGAGCGCACAGAACTGGAGTCGGGTCGCCACGGTGGTACGGGTACTAACGGCCCTGCAACAGATACCCGAGGAGTAGGAGGCTGTAGATGCCCTGCTCCCCTAGAAGACTTGAAGCACAACAGCAAAACAGATAGAGAGCCGGGGATTCGGAGAGTGAGAGGAGTCCCAGAGAGAGAGGCTACAACTGTCTGCCGTGCAAGTGGAAGTCTAGGAACATTTGACAGGAGCAACTTCAGAGTAACTAAGGACTGAAGTGCTTCACACACACAGCGCTGACACCGGCCCGGTACCGAGTACCCCACAGCCCTGGGTGAAGCGAGGGCGACTCACAGACACCTCTGTACTGGGTACACTGTATGGGAGGAGGGAGGACCTACCAGGAGCCCGTACACTATAGACACCTCTGTACTATACTGGGTACACTGTATGGGAGGAGGGAGGACCTACCAGGAGCCCATACACTATAGACACCTCTGTACTGCACTGGGTACACTGTATGGGAGGAGGGAGGACCTACCAGGAGCCCATACACTATAGACACCTCTGTACTGCACTGGGTACACTGTATGGGAGGAGGGAGGACCTACCAGGAGCCCCTACACTATAGACACCTCTGTACTGCACTGGGTACACTGTATGGGAGGAGGGAGGACCTACCAGGAGCCCATACACTATAGACACCTCTGTACTGCACTGGGTACACTGTATGGGAGGAGGGAGGACCTACCAGGAGCCCATACACTATAGACACCTCTGTACTGCACTGGGTACACTGTATGGGAGGAGGGAGGACCTACCAGGAGCCCATACACTATAGACACCTCTGTACTGCACTGGGTAGACTGTATGGGAGGAGGGAGGACCTACCAGGAGCCCATACACTATAGACACCTCTGTACTGCACTGGGTACACTGTATGGGAGGAGGGAGGACCTACCAGGAGCCCATACACTATAGACACCTCTGTACTGCACTGGGTACACTGTATGGGAGGAGGGAGGACCTACCAGGAGCCCATACACTATAGACACCTCTGTACTGCACTGGGTACACTGTATGGGAGGAGGGAGGACCTACCAGGAGCTCATACACTATAGACACCTCTGTACTGGGTACACTGTATGTGAGGAGGGAGGACCTACCAGGAGCTCATACACTATAGACACCTCTGTACTGCACTGGGTACACTGTATGGGAGGAGGGAGGACCTACCAGGAGCTCATACACTATAGACACCTCTGTATTGTACTGGGTACACTGTATGTGAGGAGGGAGGACCTACCAGGAGCCCATACACTGTAGACACCTCTGTACTGCACTGGGTACACTGTATGGGAGGAGGGAGGACCTACCAGGAGCCCATACACTATAGACACCTCTGTACTGCACTGGGTACACTGTATGGGAGGAGGGAGGACCTACCAGGAGCCCCTACACTATAGACACCTCTGTACTGCACTGGGTACACTGTATGGGAGGAGGGAGGACCTACCAGGAGCCCATACACTATAGACACCTCTGTACTGCACTGGGTACACTCTATGGGAGGAGGGAGGACCTACCAGGAGCCCATACACTATAGACACCTCTGTATTGCACTGGGTACACTCTATGGGAGGAGGGAGGACCTACCAGGAGCCCATACACTATAGACACCTCTGTACTGCACTGGGTACACTGTATGGGAGGAGGGAGGACCTACCAGGAGCCCATACACTATAGACACCTCTGTGCTGCACTGGGTACACTGTATGGGAGGAGGGAGGACCTACCAGGAGCCCATACACTATAGACACCTCTGTACTGCACTGGGTACACTGTATGGGAGGAGGGAGGACCTACCAGGAGCCCATACACTATAGACACCTCTGTGCTGCACTGGGTACACTCTATGGGAGGAGGGAGGACCTACCAGGAGCCCATACACTATAGACACCTCTGTGCTGCACTGGGTACACTGTATGGGAGGAGGGAGGACCTACCAGGAGCCCATACACTGTAGACACCTCTGTACTGCACTGGGTACACTGTATGGGAGGAGGGAGGACCTACCAGGAGCCCATACACTATAGACACCTCTGTACTGCACTGGGTACACAGTATGGGAGGAGGGAGGACCTACCAGGAGCCCATACACTATAGACACCTCTGTACTGCACTGGGTACACAGTATGGGAGGAGGGAGGACCTACCAGGAGCCCATACACTATAGACACCTCTGTACTGCACTGGGTACACAGTATGGGAGGAGGGAGGACCTACCAGGAGCCCATACACTATAGACACCTCTGTACTGCACTGGGTACACAGTATGGGAGGAGGGAGGACCTACCAGGAGCCCATACACTATAGACACCTCTGTACTGCACTGGGTACACAGTATGGGAGGAGGGAGGACCTACCAGGAGCCCATACACTATAGACACCTCTGTACTGCACTGGGTACACAGTATGGGAGGAGGGAGGACCTACCAGGAGCCCATACACTGTAGAATCAGCTGTGACTCACAGGAAAACAGAGGGGTCACATGATCAGACCCTGGCACATGACTCTGAGCTCGTCATTCCTCCATGTATCTGTGATGATGGTGCATCTGTAGTCAGCAATGACAAGGTCAGTGATTAATGCCGTCATGTACAAGTGAGTCCTGTGTGCAGACTGCTGTGAGGATGGGCATAGTGTGCCTGCTGTACACGATGCATTATTATGTGTTATATTATCACTGGGCTGTGAGGACTGTATACATTATATATCTATTATATTACATATCACCGGGCTGTGAGGACTATATACATTATATATGTATTATATTACATGTCACCGGGCAGTGAGGACTGTATACATTATATATCTATTATATTACATATCACCGGGCTGTGAGGACTATATACATTATATATGTATTATATTACATGTCACCGGGCTGTGAGGACTGTATACATTATATATCTATTATATTACATATCACCGGGCTGTGAGGACTATATACATTATATATGTATTATATTACATGTCACCGGGCTGTGAGGATTGTATACATTATATATGTATTATATTACATGTCACCGGGCTGTAAGGACTGTATACATTATATATGTATTATATTACATGTCACCGGGCTGTGAGGACTGTATACATTATATATGTATTATATTACATGTCACCGGGCTGTGAGGATTGTATACATTATATATGTATTATATTATATGTCACCGGGCTGTGAGGACTGTATACATTATATATGTATTATATTATATGTCACCGGAATGTGAGGACTGTATACATTATATATGTATTATATTACATATCACCGGGCTGTGAGGACTATATACATTATATATGTATTATATTACATGTCACCGGGCTGTGAGGATTGTATACATTATATATCTATTATATTACATGTCACCGGGCTGTGAGGACTGTATACATTATATATCTATTATATTACATGTCACCGGGCTGTGAGGACTGTATACATTATATATCTATTATATTACATGTCACCGGGCTGTGAGGACTGTATACATTATATATCTATTATATTACATGTCACCGGGCTGTGAGGACTGTATACATTATATATCTATTATATTACATGTCACCGGGCTGTGAGGACTGTATACATTATATATGTATTATATTACATATCACCGGGCTGTGAGGACTGTATGCATTATATATGTATTATATTACATGTCACCGGGCTGTGAGGACTGTATACATTATATATCTATTATATTACATGTCACCGGGCTGTGAGGACTATATGCATTATATATGTATTATATTACATGTCACCGGGCTGTGAGGACTGTATACATTATATATCTATTATATTACATGTCACCGGGCTGTGAGGACTGTATACATTATATATCTATTATATTACATGTCACCGGGCTGTGAGGACTGTATACAT
The DNA here is from genome assembly GCF_039654945.1 of Dendrobates tinctorius. NCBI lineage: Eukaryota > Metazoa > Chordata > Amphibia > Anura > Dendrobatidae > Dendrobates > Dendrobates tinctorius. Next base: position 2,724,499 of record NW_027361925.1, read on the forward strand.
TATATATCTATTATATTACATGTCACCGGGCTGTGAGGACTATATGCATTATATATGTATTATATTACATGTCACCGGGCTGTGAGGACTGTATACATTATATATCTATTATATTACATGTCACCGGGCTGTGAGGACTATATGCATTATATATGTATTATATTACATGTCACCGGGCTGTGAGGACTATATGCATTATATATGTATTATATTACATGTCACCAGGCTGTGAGGACTGTATACATTATATATGTATTATATTACATGTCACCGGGCTGTGAGGACTGTATACATTATATATGTATTATATTACATGTCACCGGGCTGTGAGGACTATATGCATTATATATGTATTATATTACATGTCACCGGGCTATGAGGACTGTATACATTATATATCTATTATATTACATGTCACCGGGCTGTGAGGACTATATGCATTATACACTCACTGGCCACTTTATTAGGTACACCATGCTAGTAAGGGGTTGGACCCCCTTTTGCCTTCAGAACTGCCTCAATTCTTCGTGGCAGAGATTCAACAAGGTGCTGGAAGCATTCCTCAGAGATTTTGGACCATATTGACATGATGGCATCACACAGTTGGCGCAGATTTGTCGGCTGCACATCCCTGATGCGAATCTCCCGTTCCACCACATCCCAAAGATGCTCTATTGGATTGAGATCTGGTGACTGAGGAGGCCATTTGAGTACAGTAAACTCATTGTCATGTTCAAGAAACCAATCTGAGATGATTCGAGCTTTATGACATGGCGCATTATCCTGCTGAAAGTAGCCATCAGATGTTGGGTACATTGTGGTCATAAAGGGATGGACATGGTCAGCAACAATACTCAGGTAGGCTGTGGCGTTGCAACGATGCTCAATTGGTACCAAGGGGCCCAAAGAGTGCCCAGAAAAAATTCCCCACACCATGACACCACCACCACCAGCCTGAACCGTTGATACAAGGCAGGATGGATCCATGCTTTCATGTTGTTTACGCCAAATTCTGACCCTACCATCCGAATGTCGCAGCAGAAATCGAGACTCATCAGACCAGGCAACGTTTTTCCAATCTTCTACTGTCCAATTTCGATGAGCTTGTGCAAATTGTAGCCTCAGTTTCCTGTTCTTAGCTGAGAGGAGTGGTACCCAGTGTGGTCTTCTGCTGCTGTAGCCCATCTGCCTCAAAGTTCGACGCACTGTGCGTTCAGAGATGCTCTTCTGCCTACCTTGGTTGTAACGGGTGGCAATTTGAGTCACTGTTGCCTTTCTATCAGCTCGAACCAGTCTGCCCATTCTCCTCTGACCTCTGGCATCAACAAGGCATTTCCGGCCACAGAACTGCCGCTCACTGGATTTTTTTTCTTTTTCGGACCATTCTCTGTAAACCCTAGAGATGGTTGTGCGTGAAAATCCCAGTAGATCAGCAGTTTCTGAAATACTCAGACCAGCCCTTCTGGCACCAACAATCATGCCACGTTCAAAGGCACTCAAATCACCTTTCTTCCCCATACTGATGCTCGGTTTGAACTGCAGGAGATTGTCTTGACCATGTCTACATGCCTAAATGCACTGAGTTGCCGCCATGTGATTGGCTGATTAGAAATTAAGTCTTAACACACAGTTGGACAGGTGTACCTAATAAAGTGGCCAGTGAGTGTATATGTATTATATTACATGTCACCGGGCTGTGAGGACTGTATACATTATATATCTATTATATTACATGTCACCGGGCTGTGAGGACTATATGCATTATATATGTATTATATTACATGTCACCGGGCTGTGAGGACTGTATACATTATATATGTATTATATTACATGTCACCGGGCTGTGAGGACTGTATACATTATATATGTATTATATTACATGTCACAGGGCTGTGAGGACTGTATACATTATACATGTATTATATGTCACCGGGCAGTGAGGACTGTATACATTATATATGTATTATATTACATATCACCGGACTGTGAGGACTGTATACATTATATATGTAGTATATTATATGTCACCGGGCGGTGAGGACTGTATACATTATATATGTATTATATTACATATCACCGGGCTGTGAGGACTATATACATTATATATGTATTATATTACATGTCACCGGGCTGTGAGGACTATATGCATTATATATGTATTATATTACATGTCACCGGGCTGTGAGGACTATATGCATTATATATGTATTATATTACATATCACCGGGCTGTGAGGACTATATGCATTATATATGTATTATATTACATGTCACCGGGCTGTGAGGACTGTATACATTATATATGTATTATATTATATGTCACCGGGCTGTGAGGACTGTATACATTATATATGTATTATATTACATGTCACCGGGCTGTGAGGACTGTATACATTATATATCTATTATATTACATGTCACCGGGCTGTGAGGACTATATGCATTATATATGTATTATATTACATGTCACCGGGCTGTGAGGACTGTATACATTATATATCTATTATATTACATGTCACCGGGCTGTGAGGACTATATGCATTATATATGTATTATATTACATGTCACCGGGCTGTGAGGACTGTATACATTATATATGTATTATATTACATGTCACCGGGCTGTGAGGACTGTATACATTATATATGTATTATATTGCATGTCACAGGGCTGTGAGGACTGTATATATTATACATGTATTATATGTCACCGGGCAGTGAGGACTGTATACATTATATATGTATTATATTACATATCACCGGACTGTGAGGACTGTATACATTATATATGTAGTATATTATATGTCACCGGGCGGTGAGGACTGTATACATTATATATGTATTATATTACATATCACCGGGCTGTGAGGACTATATGCATTATATATGTATTATATTACATGTCACCGGGCTGTGAGGACTATATGCATTATATATGTATTATATTACATGTCACCGGGCTGTGAGGACTATATAATAATATGTATTATATTACATATCACCGGGCTGTGAGGACTATATGCATTATATATGTATTATATTACATGTCACCGGGCTGTGAGGACTGTATACATTATATATGTATTATATTATATGTCACCGGGCTGTGAGGACTGTATACATTATATATGTATTATATTACATGTCACCGGGCTGTGAGGACTGTATACATTATATATCTATTATATTACATGTCACCGGGCTGTGAGGACTATATGCATTATATATGTATTATATTACATGTCACCGGGCTGTGAGGACTGTATACATTATATATGTATTATATTACATGTCACCGGGCTGTGAGGACTGTATACATTATATATGTATTATATTGCATGTCACAGGGCTGTGAGGACTGTATATATTATACATGTATTATATGTCACCGGGCAGTGAGGACTGTATACATTATATATGTATTATATTACATATCACCGGACTGTGAGGACTGTATACATTATATATGTAGTATATTATATGTCACCGGGCGGTGAGGACTGTATACATTATATATGTATTATATTACATATCACCGGGCTGTGAGGACTATATGCATTATATATGTATTATATTACATGTCACCGGGCTGTGAGGACTATATGCATTATATATGTATTATATTACATGTCACCGGGCTGTGAGGACTATATAATAATATGTATTATATTACATATCACCGGGCTGTGAGGACTATATGCATTATATATGTATTATATTACATGTCACCGGGCTGTGAGGACTGTATACATTATATATGTATTATATTACATGTCACCGGGCTGTGAGGACTGTATACATTATATATGTATTATATTACATGTCACCGGGCTGTGAGGACTGTATACATTATATATGTATTATATTACATGTCACCGGGCTGTGAGGACTATATGCATTATATATGTAAGCAGCACTGAACATGAGCTCCTGAATTTTCATCACTTTATACCTTGTAATGAGGAAATTTTAGGACACAACCTGGAAAAATTCATCCCTGTGGAATACAGAAGTGAGCAGAACGGAGCCGGAGTAAAGATTTTATGAAAAAGGAGGAAAAAATAAGTTCCAAAGGACAAAACAAGAATCCCCTGGAGGACAGACAGCAACCACCAGGCAGCACCAGGTCTGACATCCAGAGGACAGCACCCTCAGGTAGGACCATCCTCAGCCTCACCACACTCAGAATCTTGCTAGAACTTAAAACTATCAGAAATAAGAATTAGAATTATAAAAATGGAAAATGTTAATTTGGAACAAGGGAAACTGAACAAAGTAAATGTTGATAGAGAGCCGGAGACACAAGGCAGCAGGGGGTCTAAGATCGTGGAGATAACATACTCTGAAGGGCAGAAGAACAGTCATGCAAAGAAAGCCATAAAAACTGCCACAATTAGAGAAAACCCAGAGACCCTGTATGCAGACTTCACATCTAGTGAGGAAGAGAAAAGGAAAACCAATGTGTTATTCTTCACAGAGCATCTCCGAGCCTGGCACACCGCCCTGTGCAAGCAATATCAGCACACAACCAAGTCTGATACCAATAATAGCCGGCAGATTAGAGTCAGAAACCATAAAGACGACGAATGCAGCTCACTCACCATCACTCTGTACAACAGTGGCACCGTCCTGGTGCAAGGGACTGAGGACAATCTGGGGCAATTTGAAGACAGGTTCCCTCATATTAAACTCCAGGCCCAATCCCACAAAGAACAACAAACCCCAGCCACCTCTGATGTCCACAGACCTACAGAGACCTCCAGAGACACCACTGCCCCCAATGCTTCACACCCCTCACCCCAGACCCTCAGAGACTGTTTGTCTCAATTAGAAAGAGAATTTGTACAATTTAAGGAAGAACATCTGAGAAACACTGGTGACAGAAATGCTAATGACCACATAGTTACTGAGATAAGCAAACTGAAATGTGAATACAGGTCATCCCTGCAGCAAATACGAGCCGCAATGTGTGAATTGCAGGAAGAAAATGCCAGGCTGAGACAGGAGATAGAAAAGCTGAAAGCACCAACACCTGGACATCTGAGCCAGGAGGGGGCCATGGAAACGAGGAGTGCAGAGGACATGACCTCCACTGGCCAGGAGGCTGAGAGGCCAAACAACCCCAATATGGAGGAACCGGAGTCTAATCAAAGTGAGCCAGAAGCAAGACCCATAGAAGAGAAAAGAGAACCTGCTACCAGCATAATCTCCAGCACAGACCCCCATCAGCAGCCACATCCCCCACCAACAACATCACAAAGTCCTGACACCGTCCTCATAATGGACTCAAATGGGAAATACCTGAACACAAGGCGGCTATTCCCAGGAAAAAGGGTAAAAAAAATCCGCTGTGCAACTATTGAGCAGGTGACAGCGGTCATCAATATTCCACGGTTTTCCAACCCAAACCATATCATTATACACACCGGCACAAACAATCTGCCAGACCAGCACCAGCAGATCTCAGGACAACTGGCCCAACTAGCAAAGACGGCACAACTAAGATTCCCAGACAGCAAAATCATTCTGTCATCTCTGCTCCCAAGAAAGGACATATCCAACCACACCATCCAGAACATCAATATGGACCTAACAGCAAGAATTAAATCTGTGCCAGGAGTGATTCTGGCCCAACACCCCTCCATAAATCACCATCACCTCTATGACAGTAAGCACCTGAATAAATCAGGGGTCAGCCTTCTGGCCAAAGAGCTGAAGGACATTGTACTAAACAGAGACCACCCTAGGCCTGGAGCCTACACGAACCAGAATCCCATGAAAAGACCCCCGACAATAAGAAGGAAAGAAACAACAATTATATCAAAGGAAGCTGAAAACATACACCCTCACCCAAAATTGGACCATCAGAGGAGGAGACCACCATGGAGGAGTTCACCGACCTCACACAGAGACATGCGAAACAGAGGCATACAGAGCAGAGATATACAGAGCAGAGATATGGAGGAGATAAAGACTCTACTCAACACAGTGTGCAGGAAACTAATGTGACTGGACGGAAACAACACCATTAATAAACCAGTCAGAGATCCGGTGTGTCCTACACAGCCATACTCATTACAAGGTATATACACCCAAGATATATAGAAAAAAAAAAAAAAATGACCTCACTTACAATCAGCAGCTGGAATATTCAGGGCCTCAACACCTCGGCCTTTGGATGTAAAACAAATGACCCTGACTTTATACAAAGACTGAGAAATATAGACATTCAGATCCTCCTGGAAACATGGACCAGAGCCGAAGACGAATCGCTGGTGCCCATCGGATACAGGGAAATCTCTGTCCCTGCCCTGAAAAATAAAAACATCAAACAGGGCCGGAGCTCAGGAGGAATACTGATCTGGCATAAAGAGGAGCTCCACCAGTACATCAAACCGGTGAAGAGAGGAGGCAGCCACATATGGATCAGGATCAGCAGCTCCATCCTCACCTCTCAGTCTGATGTCTATCTCTGCGCCACCTATATACCACCGCCAGAGTCACCCTACTTCAATCCAGACTGCTTCGAGATCTTACAAAGAGAAGCCGCCCACTATCAGGGCCTGGGCAAAGTTCTCATCTTTGGAGACCTCAATGCAAGAACAGGGAGAGAAAACGACTTCCTGACCACGGATGGGAACATCTACATATTTGGAGCAGAGAATAACGGCCAAGACTCAGTAGTCACAGAGAGAAACAGCTATGACAGTACAGTCAACAAAAGTGGTAAAAAGCTCCTGAACGTATGCAGAAGTTTAGGACTTCGTATTCTTAACGGACGAACCAAAGGAGACTCCTTAGGGAGGTGCACACTAAACTCCCATGTAGGGAGGAGTGTTGTAGATTATGCCATTACAGATATGAACCTGGCAAATATCAGCGCCTTCATAGTCTCCCCACAAACGCACCTGTCAGACCACAACCAACTTCTTCTGTACCTGAAATCTACAGAGAAACCATCCACTCAAAAGCCACAGCAGAGCGGCCTCTTCACCCGGCCTCCATCCTATAAATGGCACAAAACGTCGGCATTAAAGTATAAAGAGGTTCCCAGCAGACCTGAAATACAGAGGATGCTCCACCACTTCTACAACTACGAGTACCAGCCTAACCCAAAGGGAGTGAGTCAAGCTGCAAAAGACCTCAACAATATATTCTATGCAATGGCCAGACTGTCCGACCTTAAAAAAGTCAACTACAAGACACCAAAAGAAAAACAGATCAATGGATGGTTTGACAGAGAATGTAAAGCTGTACGGAAGACCCTGAGAACAGCCTCAAACAAGAAACACAGAGACCCCAACCACCCGGGTCTGAGGGAAGCCTATGAAACCATACAAAGGCAGTACAAAACCATCCTCAGGAGGAAGAAGCAGAGTTACATCTCCACCAAACTTAACCAACTCCAAGACGCCCTCCAAGACAACTCCTTCTGGGAACTATGGAACCACATGGGCACAAAAGACAAGAAAAACAACATCCATATCCAAAATGGCAACATCTGGCTCCAGTACTTCAGAGACCTCTATAAAGACATTCCAAAGGAAGAACTAAGCCAAGAACAGGAAAACATAATGGCAAAACTAAAAGCAATGGAACAAAAAGTAAAAAATTTCCAAAACCCCGTGGATGCACCTATTACATTACAGGAAGTAGCAGAGAGAATCTCTTCCATAAGATGTAGAAAAGCCGGTGGCCTGGATGGAATCCTACCAGAAATGCTGAAGTACAGCCCACCAGAAATACAGGCCGCAATGGTTAAACTCTTCAATATTGTGCTAAGTGCCGGCTACTTCCCTCGTACCTGGAATCAAGGCCTCATCACACCCATCCACAAGAATGGGGACAGGTATGACCCAGCCAACTACAGAGGAATATGTGTCAGCAGCAACCTGGGAAAACTGTTCAACAGCATCCTGAACAAGAGGATCCTCAGTTTCCTCACCGAGCACAACGTCCTCAGCAAGAGCCAAGCAGGCTTCATGCCAAACCACCGCACTACTGACCACATCTACACCCTGCACAGCCTCATTCAGAGCCACGTCCACAATACAAAGAACGGGAAGATATACGCCTGTTTCGTGGACTTTAAAAAGGCCTTTGATTCGGTGTGGCACCCAGGCTTATTCCTGAAACTGCTGGAGAGCGGAATAGGAGGAAAGACCTATGATGTTATCAAAAGCTCCTACACCGAGAACCTCTGCAGTGTGAGTGTGAACGGCAGAAGAACGGCTTATTTCCAGCAGAGCCGGGGAGTCAGACAAGGCTGCAGCCTAAGCCCAACGCTCTTCAACATTTACATCAATGAGCTGGCTACCGCTCTGGAATCTTCCACAGCACCAGGTCTCACCCTCCACGACGTGCAGGTGAAATTCCTGCTGTATGCAGATGACTTGCTGCTTCTGTCACCAACCGAGAAAGGCCTCCAAGACAACCTGAAAATCTTAGAGAAATTCAGCTCCACCTGGGCTCTACCGGTCAACCTAAAGAAAACCAACATCATGGTGTTCCAGAAGAGAAAGAGAAAATCAGACCAGCACCCTTCATTTATCCTCAACAACTGCGCCCTTACAGGAACGGACAAATATACCTATCTGGGCCTAGAGATTCACCGATCAGGGAGCTTCAAACAAGCCATAGAGACCCTGAAAGACAAGGCATGCAAAACCTTCTATGCCATCCGAAGGAAACTCTACCATCTAAAGCCACCAGTGAGGGTCTGGTTAAAAATCTTCGATTCTATCATCGCCCCAATCCTCCTGTATGGCAGCGAAGTCTGGGGTCCTCACACCTACCCAGACTGGTCAAGGTGGGATTCAAGCCCAACAGAAATATTCCACCTGGAATTCTGCAAGCACCTTCTCCAAGTCCATCGGAGCACCTCCAACAGTGCTTGCCGGGCCGAGCTGGGCAGATTCCCTCTACACCTAACGGTTCTAAAGAGGGCACTGTCATTCCGGGCTCACCTACGTAGTAGCAATCCAAGCTCCCATCACCATAAAGCCCTGACACATGTAGGGGAAACAGAAAAACCAGGACCCTCGGAACAGCTCACCCAAACCCAACCTGACCAGAACACCAATCACAACAACCTGACAAAAGCCGGAATCAGGAAGATGGTAGACGAAGGCCAGGAGAGGTACGTAAGTGACTGGAAGAACGACATCATCAGCTCACAGAAACTGACCATGTACCGGAGTCTACAGAGAGACTACAGACTGGCCCCATACCTGGAGAAACTCCCGGACCCCAAAGACCGCAAGATCCTGAGCCGGTATAGACTCAGTGCCCACAGTCTGGCCATCGAATCCAACAGACACAGGCAGAGCTACAAGCCCAGGGAGGAAAGACTGTGCCAACACTGTGACCAGGAGGCCCTGGAGGATGAGACCCACTTCCTGCTACACTGCTCCAAGTACTCAGCAGTGAGGGACACTCACTTCAGGAGACTCTCACATCTCTTCCCGGATTTCACCACCATGAAGGAGGAAGAGAAAACATACATCCTGCTGGGGGAAGAAGAGAGAGCAGTGGAGATAGCAGCGCAATATGTGAGCGAATGCCATAGACTGCGAGAAAGAGAACTATGATATGCCATGGACTTCTATGGCACCCACCCTGGATATGCCCCAATCCCCCATCCACCTTCACTATGCCATGGACTTCTATAGCCTCATCCTGGATCTGCCCCCATGCCCCCATCCACCTACCCTATGCCATGGACTTCTATAGCCCCATCCTGGATCTGCCCCATCCACCTTTCCTACAGCCCCTTCCCAACATCCCTACAGTCCCTATCCCCTTCTGTACACCTGCTTTGGCAAAACTAATGTATATTTAGTCCTGCCAATAAAGCTTCTTTGAATCTTGAATCTTGTATTATATTACATGTCACAGGGCTGTGAGGACTGTATACATTATACATGTATTATATGTCACCGGGCAGTGAGGACTTGTATACATTATATATGTATTATATTACATATCACCGGACTGTGAGGACTGTATACATTATATATGTAGTATATTATATGTCACCGGGCGGTGAGGACTGTATACATTATATATGTATTATATTACATATCACCGGGCTGTGAGGACTATATGCATTATATATGTATTATATTACATGTCACCGGGCTGTGAGGACTGTATACATTATATATGTATTATAATATATGTCACCGGGCTGTGAGGACTGTATACATTATATATGTATTATATTACATATCACCGGACTGTGAGGACTGTATACATTATATATGTAGTATATTATATGTCACCGGGCGGTGAGGACTGTATACATTATATATGTATTATATTACATATCACCGGGCTGTGAGGACTATATACATTATATATGTATTATATTACATGTCACCGGGCTGTGAGGATTGTATACATTATATATGTATTATATTATATGTCACCGGGCTGTGAGGACTGTATACATTATATATGTATTATATTATATGTCACCGGGCTGTGAGGACTGTATACATTATATATGTATTATATTACATATCACCGGGCTGTGAGGACTATATACATTATATATGTATTATATTACATGTCACCGGGCTGTGAGGATTGTATACATTATATATGTATTATATTATATGTCACCGGGCTGTGAGGACTGTATACATTATATATGTATTATATTATATGTCACCGGGCTGTGAGGACTGTATACATTATATATGTATTATATTACATATCACCGGGCTGTGAGGACTATATACATTATATATGTATTATATTACATGTCACCGGGCTGTGAGGATTGTATACATTATATATGTATTATATTATATGTCACCGGGCTGTGAGGACTGTATACATTATATATGTATTATATTATATGTCACCGGGCTGTGAGGACTGTATACATTATATATGTATTATATTACATATCACCGGGCTGTGAGGACTGTATACATTATATATGTATTATATTACATGTCACCGGGCTGTGAGGACTGTATACATTATATATGTATTATATTACATGTCACCGGGCTGTGAGGACTGTATACATTATATATGTATTATATTACATGTCACCGGGCTGTGAGGACTGTATACATTATATATGTATTATATTACATATCTCCCTGGTTTTGACTTGGTTTGTATCCTGACCTGCTTCTGTCTTTTGTCTGATCTGCTTCCGACTGTTGCTGATTCCCTGGCTTGTCTCTGTCCAAGAGTTTGCTTATTTCTTTGGTACTGCGCTACACTCTAGGAATTGACCCGGCTTGTTTTACTGTTCTGCTGCCACCTGTGGTAGCCTCATTGCTGCACTGCAGGCCTGCTCTGTTTAGGTGCAGTTCTGCTTCCACTCTACTGCCATCTTGTGGAGCCTGCACCTACCTGCATTGCAGCAGCATGATATTTACATTTTATATGTATTATATTATATATCACCGGGCTATGAGGACTGTATACATTATATATGTATTATATTACATGTCACCGGGCTGTGAGGACTGTATACATTATATATGTATTATATTACATGTCACCGGGCTGTGAGGACTGTATACATTATATATGTATTATATTACATGTCACCGGGCTGTGAGGACTGTATACATTATATATGTATTATATTACATATCACCGGGCTGTGAGGACTGTATGCATTATATATGTATTATATTACATGTCACCGGGCTGTGAGGACTGTATACATTATATATGTATTATATTACATGTCACCGGGCTGTAAGGACTGTATACATTATATATGTATTATATTACATGTCACCGGGCTGTGAGGACTGTATACATTATATATGTATTATATTACATATCTCCCTGGTTTTGACTTGGTTTGTATCCTGACCTGCTTCTGTCTTTTGTCTGATCTGCTTCCGACTGTTGCTGATTCCCTGGCTTGTCTCTGTCCAAGAGTTTGCTTATTTCTTTGGTACTGCGCTACACTCTAGGAATTGACCCGGCTTGTTTTACTGTTCTGCTGCCACCTGTGGTAGCCTCATTGCTGCACTGCAGGCCTGCTCTGTTTAGGTGCAGTTCTGCTTCCACTCTACTGCCATCTTGTGGAGCCTGCACCTACAGTCATGGCCAAAAGTATTGACACCCCTGCAATTCTGTCAGATAATACTCAGTTTCTTCACATAAAACGAAAAAAGCAATCACTGGAGAAGGACGTCATGGTCAGAAGAATAGAAGAAACAAGGCGAAAAGGAAGACCAGCAGCCTGATGATTTGATACAATCAAGATAACAATGGAGAAGACCCTGGTGGACCTATCTAGGCTGCACAAGATAGATCCTCCTACAGAACGTTCATCCGTCAAGTCACAATGGCTCAAGATACAGTTGTGGCCAAAAGTATTGACACCCCTGCAATTCTGTCAGATAATACTCAGTTTCTTCCTGAAAATGATTGCAAACACAAATTCTTTGGTATTATTATCTTCATTTAATTTGTCTTAAATGAAAAAACACAAAAAGAATTGTCCTAAAGCCAAATTGGATATAATTCCACACCAAACATAACAAAGAGGGTGGACAAAAGTATTGGCACTGTTCGAAAAATCATGTGATGCTTCTCTAATTTGTGTAATTAACAGCACCTGTAACTTACCTGTGGCACCTAACAGGTGTTGGCAATAACTAAATCACACTTGCAGCCAGTTGACATGGATTAAAGTTGACTCAACCTCTGTCCTGTGTCCTTGTGTGTACCACATTGAGCATGGAGAAAAGAAAGAAGACCAAAGAACTGTCTGAGGACTTGAGAAACCAAATTGTGAGGAAGCATGAGCAATCTCAAGGCTACAAGTCCATCTCCAAAGACCTAAATGTTCCTGTGTCTACCGTGCGCAGTGTCATCAAGAAGTTTAAAGCCCATGGCACTGTGGCTAACCTCCCTAGATGTGGCCGGAAAAGAAAAATTGACAAGAGATTTCAACGCAAGATTGTGCGAATGTTGGATAAAGAACCTCCACTAACATAAAAACAAGTTCAAGCTGCCCTGCAGTCCGAGGGTACAACGGTGTCAACCTGTACTATCCGTCGGCATCTGAATGAAAAGGGACTGTATGGTAGGAGACCCAGGAAGACTCCACTTCTTACCCCGAGGCATAAAAAAGCCAGGCTGGAGTTTGCCAAAACTTACCTGAAAAAGCCTAAAACATTTTGGAAGAATGTTCTTTGGTCAGATGAGACAAAAGTAGAGCTTTTAGGGCAAAAGCATCAACATAGAGTTTACAGGAGAAAAAAGAGGCATTCAAAGAAAAGTACATGGTCCCTACAGTCAAACATGGCGGAGGTTCCCTGATGTTTTGGGGTTGCTTTGCTGCCTCTGGCACTGGACTGCTTGACCGTGTGCATGGCATATGAAGTCAGAAGACTACCAACAAATTTTGCAGCATAATTTAGGGCCCAGTGTGAGAAAGCTGGGTCTCCCTCAGAGGTAATGGGTCTTCCAGCAGGACAATGACCCAAAACAAACTTCAAAAAGCACTAGAAAATGGTTTGAGAGAAAGCACTGGAGACTTCTAAGGTGGCCAGCAATGAGTCCAGACCTGAATCCCATAGAACAGCTGTGGAGAGATCTAAAAATGGCAGTTTGGAGAAGGCACCCTTCAAATATCAGGGACCTGGAGCAGTTTGCCAAAGAAGAATGGTCTAAAATTCCAGCAGAGCATTGTAAGAAACTCATTGATGGTTACCGGAAGCAGTCGGTCGCAGTTATTTTGGCTAAAGGTTGTGCAACCAAGTATTAGGCTGAGGGTGCCAATACTTTTGTCCGGCCCATTTTTGTAGTTTTGGGTGAAATGATCAATGTTTTGCTTTTTGCTTCATTCTCTTTTGCGTTTTTTTATTTAAGACAAATTAAATGAAGATAATAATACCAAAGAATTTGTGTTTGCAATCATTTTCAGGAAGAAACTGAATATTATCTGACAGAATTGCAGGGGTGTCAATACTTTTGGCCATGACTGTACCTGCATTGCAGCAGCATGATATTTACATTTTATATGTATTATATTATATATCACCGGGCTATGAGGACTGTATACATTGTGATGGACCATCTAGTGGTATTATGAGACAGGTATGTATCGCACAGACAGAGGTCGGCTGCGATCTAAATCCAGGACAGTTGGCTGGGTCTTGTCCCACAAACCTTTATATTTTATTAGGGCTGGATTTAAAGGTTAGCCAGAAAGTGATGGGTGGGTCTGGGTAACCAAATACCTCCCAGGGAGTGTGTTCCTGTGATGTCAGAAAAGTCCTATATGCTTCCTGGTTGCACCACTCGGGGGGAAAAGGCCATGTGTGAGTCTGGAGGTTGCTGGAGATCCTGAAAGTCCAGGAAGCCACTGAGGGTCTGGACTTGTGACAGGACCAATATGAGGCCAGAATGTGAAGCCTGAAAAGCTGTTAAGCAGGTAACCCCAGAGCATGGGGAATTGTGTTGCACTGACAGGTGTCAGTTATGGAACTGAGCAGACATAGTGGTATATAATTATGTAATAAACCAAAAATGGACGTATTTAAATGAAGACATTATTGCCGTGTGTTCACGTATCGCTGCCAAGTGACTGTACCCCAACCCACTTAGTGATCTCTACATCACAACATTATATATGTATTATATTATACGGTTGTGCTCAAAAGTTTACATACCCCAGCAGAATTTCTGCTTTCTTGGCCTTTTTTCAGAGAATATGAATGATAACACCAAAACTTTTTCTCCACGCATGGCTAGTGGTTGGGTGAAGCCATTTATTGTCAAACTACAGTGTTTTCTCTTTTTAAATCATAATGGCAACCCAAAACATCCAAATGACACTGATCAAAAGTTTATTTCTTAATACCAAGTATTGCCTCCTCTAACATCAATGACAGCTTGAAGTCTTTTCTGGTAGTTGTGGATTAGGTTCTTTATATTCTCAGATGGTAAAGCTGCCCACTATTCTTAGCAAAAAGCCTCCAGTCCGTGTAAATTCCTGGGCTGTCTAGTATGAACTGTGCTCTTGAGACCTCCCCAGAGTGGCTCAATGATATTGAGGTCAGGAGACTGAGATGGCCACTCCAGAACCTTTGTTTTGTTCTGCTGTAGCCAATGACAGGTCAACTTTTTGGCCTTGTGTTTTGGATCGTTGTCATGTTGGAACGTCCAAGTACGTCCCATGCGCAGCTTCCAGGCTGATCATTGCACATTTTCCTCCAGTATTTTCTGATAAAATGCTGCATTCATCTTTCCTTCAACTTTGACCAAGTTTCCTGTGCATTTGTAGCTCACACATTACCAAAACATCAGTGATCTACCATTGTACTTTACAGTAGGAATGGTGTTCCTTTCATCATAGGCCTTCATGACCTCTCTTCAAATGTAACGTTTATGGTTGCGGCCAAAAAGTTCAATTTTGGTCTCATCACTCCAAATTACCTTGTTCCAGAAGTTTTGAGGCTTGTCTCTGTGCTGTTTTGCGTATTGTAGACAAGATACTTTTCTTCAAGAGCCTCCTTACTGTGCATCTTGAAACAGCAGCACCACTAGTTTTCAGAGAGTCCATGTCACGGTTCCACCCCTCAGGGTGTCTGGGATGCAGTTACTGACAGCTCGGACGTCCAGTCCTGTACAGGGGTGTGCTGAAGCTGCTGATACTTTGATGGACAACTCAGCTGTCCAATCCGGTATAAGGGCGTGCTGAAGCTTTCAGTACTTTGACAGCATGGCCATCCAATCTGGTTCACGAGCATGCTGAGCTGCCAGTGTGTTTATTGATGGCTCGAGTAGCCAATTGGTGACTGGGAGGCGTCGCAGTCTCCAGGTATTCACTATTCCAGGTAAATGCCATGCTTACTTAACTGAGCAGCTTCTCCCAGACCACTGCCAGACGTACATTCATCTTGTGAGGATTGTGCTCCCTGTGCCTTGAGTTCTATATGCTTGATCTGTTGCCCAACCTTGAACTTTGTTCTGACTATCCGCCTGTTTAACCCCTTCAGCTCTGATCCGTTATCCTCCTGGTACTCTGACCTTGGAACGTTACCTGACTACGCTTTTGTCTCTTCTTTCTGTTTATGACGTACCCTCCTTGCTTCTGACCTTGAACTCCCTGACCACTCTGACTCACGGCTTGCCTGTGAGAAGTGACTAGCGTCACAGTCCAGTATTTCAGCTGATGTAATTTGTGGGTTTTTCTTTGCATCCCGAACAATTTTTCTGGCAGTTGTGGACAAAGGTTTTGTTGGTCTCTTTGTCCGTGGTTTTGTTTTTACAGAGCCCCGATTTTCCATTTGTTAATCACAGTTTGAACACTGCTGACTGGCATTATCAATTCATTGGATATCTTTTTATATCTCTTTCCTGTTTTATACAGTTCAACTACCTTTTCCCATAGATCCGTTGACATTTCTTTTGCTTTCCCCCATGACTCACAATCCAGAAATGTCAGTGGCTGAATGAAAGATGCAAGAGTCTGTCTGGATCCCAGAAACGCACTCAGCTTTTATGTACACACACGGATTACGAGCAAACAGGTGACAGGTGAGGATGTTACTTTTAGTAGCCATTCAAACTCATTTGTGTCAACTTCTGTGCATGCTATCAGGCCAAAATCACCAGGGTATGTAAACTTTTGATCAGGGTCATTTGGATGTTTTTGGCTGTCATTATGATTTAGAAAGAGAAGACACAGTAGTTTGACAATTAATGGCTTCATCCAACCACTAACCATGAGTGGAGAAAAGTTTTGGTGTTATTCATTTTCTCTTGAAAAAAGGCAGAGAAAGCAAAAATTCTGCCGGGGTATGTAAACTTGTGAGCACAACTGTATATCACCGGGCTATGAGGGCTGTATACATTATATATGTATTATATATCACTGGGCTATTAGGACTGTATACATTATATATGTATTATATTATATATCACCGGGCTATTAGGACTGTATACATTATATATGTGATTAAAATTCTTGGCGATGTTTAGGGGGCATACTAAACTTAGTTTTAGAGTTTTTAAGCACCGTTTTGATCAACCCCCTTAAGAGAATTTGTCAGCATGTTTTTGCTATGTACTGTGAGAACAGCATGATGTAGGAGTATAAGGCTGATTATAGTGATGTGTCACTGGGCTGCTTTTCTGTTTCAATGCAATCAGCATTTTATCAGCAGCAGATTATCACTACAGGATAACTGGCCACAGCACTGATTTGCAGCTATCTGTCACTATACAGTGTACACAGAAAGCAGTTATGTTTACTGGGTTATACAGAGCTCAATAGCTGAATTATTCTAAATTTGCAGCAGAGAAAACTGTGACTTTGTTGTAATTGCTGGCTTGCTGCACCCAGTAGCCTGCGTGACACATCGCTGGAATCAGGGTCTCTGTCCCTACATCAATCGGTAATCTCTGTCAGATTACATAGCACAATCTTGCTGACAGATTCCCTTTAGGGTATATACACAAAATATCTTTTTTAGGTGGATTCTAAGACAGCACTTTTAAAAAAATGCTAGAAATAATTAACACATGTGCAGGAACTACATAAGCCGTTGCTTTGTTACTTATGTCACCTTTCCCCCCATTAAATATAACTGGAGTAGGTTACACTATTATGTAGAAAAAAGCCATTTAACTTATCTTGCAAGTATGCCGATGGAGCTCACTCGAGTTCCTTACATAAGAAGTTAGAAGTGTCTATGTGCTTTACATCTGTTGGATCAATAGAAAGGTTGTCCACTATTCGGAAAACCCTGTCTCAATCAGCATGTTTTCCCTAAGTGAACTATCAGCACTTCCACCTCCAGTGGTGGCACCGTTCCAGCGGTGTTGGAACTCGCTCTCCCGGGGCTCGCGGCACATTGTTACGCAATCCCTGCAGCCATTCCGCGCTCTCTTCACTCTCCCTGCCTCCGGACAAATAAGACATCAAGAGGAAGTCTGAGCAGTGACTGGCCGCGCAGCTCCTCTCCATGTATGATTTTTTTGAAGAAGGTGAGAAGGAAGTGAATGCTGATTGGCCACAGGGCTCGCTTGACGTAACAATGTGACGTGAGCCCTGGGATAGAGAGAACTGACACCACTGGATCAGCACGGAGGTGAGTATCGGTGATGTTATTTTACCAAGGGCAAACATTCTGATTTAGACAGAGTTGTCTGAGCAGTGGACAACCCCTTTATAACCCCTTTAAGTTCCCCAAATAAGCAGCAGTGATTACGTTAGTTTCATGGATTCTATTTTTATAGCTTACATTATAAGCTGAGTATAAATGAGACCATTCAATGTTGGATGACTGCTTGAAACTTTTTAATTCTAGATGTTTTCTCTCTATTTTAGAATCCCGCAAGGATGATCATGACAAAATTGTTCATTGATGTGTAAGACTTCTTCAAATTCATCTGCAATGAGTGGAAAGTCTTTACTTCTTAAAGTCATACTATTGGGGGACGGCGGCGTTGGAAAAAGCTCCATTATGAATCGATATGTTACAAACAAGTTTGACTCTCAAGCATTTCACACCATAGGTGTTGAGTTTCTTAACCGGGATCTTGAAGTTGATGGCAGGTTGGTTACTTTACAGATTTGGGACACTGCTGGCCAAGAACGCTTTAAGAGTCTTCGCACTCCCTTCTACAGAGGAGCCGATTGCTGCCTACTTACATTTAGCGTGGATGACAGACAGAGTTTTCATAATCTGAGTGGCTGGAGAAAGGAATTCATATTTTATGCAGATGTTAAAGAACCTGAACATTTTCCTTTCGTTGTTTTAGGCAACAAAGTCGATAAGAATAATAGGGAAGTTAGCACAAGCGAGGCACAAGGCTGGTGCAGTGAAAATGGGGGCTACCCATATCTAGAAACAAGTGCCAAGGATGACACAAATGTTGATGGTGCATTTGAAGAAGCAGTAAGACAGGTCCTAGCCATGGAAGAACACATGGACCATACAGTGTTTGGTCATACTGTAGATCTTTATAACAGCGACCGCTCAAAGTCAATGTGCTGCTGAAAAAAAGCATTGCAGTCCGTGAGCCATAAGAATCCGAACAGAAACTGCGACTAAGAAGTTATCGGAATGTTTCCATGATAACATCACAGGTCCTTAGAAGCTATGGAGTTCTGAGGAGTGGAAATCAGCTGTGGGTGTATTGATGCGCCACAGAATGGATATTCTTATTGTATGGTTTCCAGAGGCCGTGCGCATCAAATTGTGGGCTGAGCGCATTATATATTGATATGTCTCATGCAGTAAGTGGCATAGATAGTCCAAAAAACATACTAATATCTTTGTCATTTCTTGTAGCTAATGGCATTTAGGTAACTATAGATAATTATTTACTGCATCTTGTAAAGGTGGTTTTGAGAATAAGAAAACTCTACTGCAACGTATTAAATGCCTAATAATAAACTTACCTGGAATTCTGATCAGATTGCTCACTTCTGGCCTTCGTCACGATTTGCTCATCCTGGATTTAGATTCGGAGGTGTCGTTAAAGGGGCTGTCCAGGACTTAAATATTGATGACCTATCCAGAAAAATGTTCTCTTTTAGGGTCGAATGGTTTCTGCATTGTGGTTGTACCTATACCCCTTCTGTTTATCCTCTCCCATCCCTCTCTTGAACGTGTTGGATATGCCTTTTTTTAATCATGAACAGCACTCCTCTGCCTCCCATTGTCAGGACAATCACGCAATCGACTGACGACGGATGAACGAGGCTGCGGCCGCTTTCACTACTAGGTCGGTTTATTGGGGAATTCACAGTGAATCTGTAGTATAAACACATCCGATTCCAACACATGGAGTATATATACAGTGGGGGAAATAAGTATTTGATCCCTTGCTTATTTTGTAAGTTTGCCCACTGACAAAGACATGAACAGTTTATAATTTTTTAACCCCTTTCCAACATCGGACGTACATTTACGCCAATGTCAGACACCCTCCCTTTGATGTGGTCTCCGGCGGTGAGCACATATGTTTCCCAGGATATGTCAGCTGTTTTGAACAGCTGACATGTGCACGCAATAGCCGCGGGTGGAACTGCAGTGGTTGGCGCTCATAGCAAGTGGGTAAATCAATAAAAATAAAATCAAACATACGCATATTTGGTATCGCCACGTTCAGAGTTGCCAGATCTATCGATAAAGAAAAGGATTAACCTGATTGCTAAACGGCGTAGAAATAAAAAAAATCAAAACGCCAGAATTACGTTGTTTGGTCGCCGCAACATTACATTAAAATGCAATAACGAGCAATCAAAAGATCATATCTACACCAAAATGGCATCATTAAAAACGTCAGCTCGGCATGCAAAAAATAAGCCCTCACCCAACCCGAGATCACAAAAAATAGAGATGCTATGGGTATCAGAAAATGGCGCCTTTTTTTTTTATTAAGTTTGAAAAAAATTTTCACCACTTAGATAAAAAATAACATGATTGGGGTCTACAAACTCGTAATGACCTGGAGAATCATAATGTGAGGTCAGTTTTAGCATTTAGTGAGGCCAAACAAAAAACAAGTGTGGGATTGCACTCTTTTGCAATTTCACCGCGCTTGGAATTTTTTTCCCGTTTTCTAGTATACGACATTATTATTATGCATTTATATAGCGCCATTTATTCCATGGCGCTTTACATGTGAAAAGGGGAAATATAGACAAGTATAATAAACGTGTAAGACAAGGGACACACAAGTACATAAGGAGAGGGGACCCTGCCCGCGAGGGCTCACAGTCTACAGGGATGGGTGAGGATACAGTAGGAGAGGGTAGAGCAGGTCGTGCGGTGGTTCAGTAGACCGAGGAACATTGCAGGCTGTAGGCTTGTCGGAACAGGTGGGTCTTCAGGTTCTTCTTGAAGGTTTCCGTTGATGGTGAGAGTCTAATGTGTTGCGGCAGAGAGTTCCAGACTATGGGGGAAGCGCGGGAGAAGTCTTGTATGCGGTTGTGGGAAGAAGAGATAAGGGGGGAGTAGAGAAGGAGATCTTGAGATGATAGAAGGTTGCGTGCGGGTAGGTACCTAGACACCATGTCACAGATGTATGGAGGAGACAGGTTGTGGATGGCTTTGTATGTCATGGTTAGGCTGAGTTCACACGTAGCATTTTTTTTTGCGTTTCTGCGGCGGTTTTAACCACGCGATTTTGCCACGAAAACGCGAAAAATAAGCATCTCATGCATTCCTATGGGATTCCGCAATGCTGTGCTAATGCTGCGGTTTTTACCACGGTGGAATCGCTTCGCGGTAAAAAAACGCAGCATGCTCATTAATTTCGCGGAATCGCGGCGATCCCGCACCCATAGGAATACATTGTTCTGCTTACTTTCCGCATGTGGCTGTGCACACCATGCGAAAAGTAAGCAGAACATTTGCGGATGGTACCCACAGTCCGCAGAAGAGGTGACTGTCGTCCGGTGTTTGAGTACAATATCCCTGTAAAAAATAGAATTTAAAAAAAAAATATTGTTATTTTCACCTTCAGACGTCCCGCGCAGCCTTCCCGCCTGTCTCCACGCTTCCGGTCCCAGTAAGCCTTTGCGAGTGATGACGTCCGTTCTCGTGGGATCGCAAAGTCTCGCGGTTATTCGCGCGACGTCATCGCGAATGACCGCGAGACGTCGCGATCCCGCGAGAACAGTCGTCATCGCGGTAATTGTCGCAAAGGATTACTGGGACCGGGAGCGTGGAGAGAGGCGGGAAGGCTGCGCGGGACGTCGGAAGGTGAGAATAACAATATTTTTTTTTTTTATTATTATTTTTTACATTCTATCTTTTACTATTGATTCCGCATAGGCGGCCTCAATAGTAAAAAGTTGGTCACACTCGTCAAACACTATTTTTGACGAGTGTGACCAACCTGTCAATCAGTTCTCCAAGCAATGCTCCAGATCGCTTGGAAAACGCTAGCAATTCTACAAGCTAATTACGCTTGCAAAATGCTAGTTTTTCGGTGGGAAAATCGCGGGAATTTAACATGTGATTTTCCCACGGAATGGAATTCCGGAATTTTCGCTGTAATTTCCGCCAGAGTTCAGCTACGTGTGAACCCAGCCTTAGGGTTTTGAATTGGAGCCTCTGGGCAATAGGAAGCCAGTGAAGGGCCTGGCATAGGGGGGAGGCTGGGGAATAGCGGGGAGACAGGAGGATTAGTCGGGCAGCAGAGTGTAGGATGGACTGGAGCGGAGCCAGAGTGCTAGAGGGGAGGCCAGAGAGTAGGAGGTTGCAGTAGTCGAGGCGGGAGATGATAAGAGCATGCACTAGTGTTTTTGTGGTTTCGTGGTTGAGGAATGAGCGGATCCGGGAAATATTTTTGAGTTTGAGGCGGCAGGAGGAGGCGAGGGCTTGGATATGTGGTTTGAAAGAGAGCGCAGAGTCGAGGATCACCCCAAGGCACCGGGCATGCGGGACTGGGGAAAGAGAGCAGCCATTGACATTGATGGATAGGTCTGGTGGAGGGGTAGAGTGAGATGGGGGAATGATGATGAATTCTGTTTTGTCCATGTTCAGTTTGAGAAAGCGAGCAGAGAAGAAGGCTGAGATAGCAGACAGACATTGTGGGATTTCAGTCAGTAAGGAGGCGAGGTTGGGTCCAGATAGGTAGAGCTGCGTGTCTTCGGCATAGAGGTGATACTGCAAACCGTAGGATTCTATTAGCTGTCCCAAGCCAAAGGTGTAGATGGAGAATAGTAGGGGTCCTAGGACAGAGCCTTGAGGAACACCAACAGACGGGGCGAGGTGAGGAGGTGGTGTGTGAGAGGGAGATACTAAATGTTCGGTCTGTTAGGTATGATGAGATACTGTATTGCCAACTGTTCAGCAATAAGGTTTGGATACGGCTTTAAAGAAGGCTACTACTTGGATATGACACAATTTTATTATACAATGATTAATTTAAATGATAGAACACCAAGTTAATGGAATGGCAGATTTATGTCTTACCGAGTCAATATGATGGTCTTATGGTCCTTACATACGTAGCGCTCACTAATATACTAATTAGGCAAGAGACAAGAAGTCTGTGCTCAGTAAAACAATAGTATTTTATTCTATTAAAATCAGAGATATTAATGAATTAACATATAAATTTGCACATGAATTTTAGCAGCACTAGTCTAACATTACATGATCAATACATCATCTATTCATAGAGAAAGTAAGCATCAATATATTACCTGATATTGTAGCATCACTCCTCTATCGGGGGACTCGATTGGCGAGGAAGAAATATCCCGTAAAACTCCATCACAGAAGATATGCGTCCATAAGTCTCCTGGAACGTCCCAACTCGCCAGTGGAAATTCCCTCGGTTATATACAAACTGTTCCTAGATATGAATCTAGTCCTGCGCACTACAACTTCTACAAGTAATGTTTACACAAGCTGTACAGCTGCGCAGTGAACATTCCAACTCGTGCTCTGCTCATGTTACGCAAGCGCTGTATAGTTGTTTTTCACATTCCTTCTGCATGTTGTAATCATGTACTCAGAGAGGTCATTCAGCGGTCAAATCCCCAGTCTCTTGTAATGTTGTACTGAATACTTTTGAAAAGGAATAATAAGACCCGTGATCACCTACCTACCATCTGGATACCTTTTCTAATATCAATCATACATCATTCATATCACATAAGTATCACAATATAATATTACCCTGTCTTGTTAATTAATTTCATGTGAATCATACAATTATTATGAATTATAGTACATAGAGAAATAAGTATCCATACTATACATTACCAAGCATTGTAGCATCACTTCTCTACTGGAGGCACCACAGTGTCAGTGAGAAGGAAAATACTCTGGTCTTGTCATCACAGAAACCGTGCACCCATGATAGCTTTTGGAAATGTCCCCTGCTGGAAATGTCCCCTCTCCTCACTGACATAGGGTCCACCTTTTTATACACAACACTCCCACATTACAACTGTGCAGTATGTTTAGTCTGCATCAGAATCTTGAATCTGCACAGTACGTTGTTGTCTTGATAACAGCACAAGACTTCAAGGCCTGTTTGTTATAGACTATTACAATCTTAGTTTGTTTGCACCAACCAGAGATTCGTTTGCCATTAGCATGTCTCTTAACAATAGCACAATGTTTTGCTACTGATTATAACCCAGGATCTGTTTGCCTCTGGTCAACTTGTCAAAGTTGTCTATCACTGTTCAAAGTTCAACATATGTTGCTTGTTACAAAGTTAACGTTTCATGCTCATAGCATAACGCTCTGAGATGGTAACATATGGACAGCATGACTTCCATAATCACCTATTCTGAAAACTGGATACCTATCGTAACCCAGACACACACGCATACATGTCAGATATGTATCACAATCGGTCCTCGATTATGGATGTCATGCATGATCATTGCTACATGAGACCATCACATTTTGGTCTCTCTTGTCAATCGAAAATCATACTATTACGAGCACAAGACTTCCTTGTTCAAGCAGCATAAATATTCATTATCTATACAGTTGTTATTCCTATTGTCCTAGCACATATGTAAAGGATACACCACATAGAAGTTCCTTCCCATCAACCACCCCCCAAGTGAAAGTATTCAGTATCTATCACTGTTTGTCAACAGGGGTCACTTGCGTGCAAATCAGGATAATGAATCTTTGAAACACAGAGCTTCAAAGACCACAGAACAATTCCTTGTCTTACGGTATTGACACAGAGCAAACGCTTTGGGACTCAGTGTCAAAGTTCAGCATAAATGATATTACAACATAGTATATTGCAATATAGTGTTTGGATTCAAACAACCATATTTCATATTTGCAATACTTTCCATCCTTGGTCTAATGACCACACTATATCAAAGCATATAAACAATATATTACAATATGTAGGCTATAAGATATCCATATTTTTATTTGCACCACAGATACAGGATAGGGCCAAGTCTGTGATGCCAAGCGATGAGAGAGTCTGTAGCAGGAGGGAATGGTCTACGGTGTCGAAGGCAGAGGACAGGTCCAGGAGAAGGAGGACAGAGTAGTGTCGCTTGCTCTTGGCGGTTAGTAAGTCATTAGTGACTTTAATTAGGGCAGTTTCAGTTGAGTGATGCGGTTGGAAGCCAGATTGTAGCCGGTCAAAGAGGGAACAGGAGGAGAGGTGGGAGGACAGTTCAAGATATACATGCTGTTCCAGTAGTTTTGAGGCGTAACGGAGAAGAGATATCGGGCGATAGTTAGACTAGACACAGAGGATGGATCAAGGGAGGGAGGATGGATCAAGGGAGGATGGGTGTGATTGAGGCATGTTTGAAGGATGAGGGAAAGACACCATTTGTAAGTGAAAGGTTGAAGAGGTGTGTTAGAGATGGTAAAATACAACTTGTCCCGCAAAAAACAAGCCCTCATACACCTATTTTGAAAGAAAACTAAAAAAGTTATGGCTCTGGGAAGAAGGGGAGCAAAAAACAAAAACGAAAAAAAAAACACTTTTTCCTTCCACTCAACTTTCTGTTAATATGCTTGGATACAGTACTCTGTGAACAGCCATCTCCTTTAGCAATGACCTTTTGTGGCTTACCCTCCTTATGGAGTGTGTCAATGACTGCCTTCCGGACATTTGTCAAGTCAGCAGTCTTCCCCATGATTGTGAAGCCTACTGAAAAATACACATCAGTATTTTTTCATCAGTGTTTGTATGCCAAAGCCAGGAGTGGAACGTACAGAGAGAAACTATAATTGAAAGATTAACACCTGTTCTGTGATTTGGAGACAGTCCTGGTTTTGGCATACAAACACTGATGCAAAAATACTGATGTGTAAATGACGCCTTAGGGACCTTTTTAAACGCTTAGGAAACCTTTGCAGGTGTTTTCTGTTAATTATTCTAATTTACTGAGATAATGACTTTTGGGTTTTCATTGGCTGTAAGCCATAATCACCAACATTAACAGAAATAAACACTTGAAATAGATCTGTAATGGTCAACGTGTGACTGGACACACCGCCTCCAGCAGGGCGAATTTATATGACACACGCAACCCTGGATACACCGCCTCCAGCAAGGTGAATTTAAATAATAAGACATGAAGCCGGATACACCGCCTCCAGCAGGTGAATTTCAGAAATACACGTGAAACCGGATACACCGCCTCCAGCAGGGCGAATTTAAATAATAAGGGGAAACTGAAAATTAAAAATTGAAATGACCGGTGCAGAGACTAATCCCACCACTGCACTGAAACACACATAAATGAAAGGCACAAACAGGGAAACACCACTTAGCTTTGCTCTGTTGCTCTTGCTAACAGCAACAGAGTCCACCACCAGAATGCAGCTTTCCTCCTGAATAGCTGCCACCAAGCTCTGTCAGAGCTGCAAGGAAATCCCCTCTGACTCCTTCCACACCAGGACTCTGACTGTGCTGCAAGGAACTCTCTCTCTAGCTCCTTTCTCCACCAAGGATGGTTGAAATGAACACCAGTGAGATCACATGACACACCTTTATAGTTAAGCCAGAGGAATCACACCTGTTAGTGATTCCCGTGTAATAACGCTAACCACCACCAGGGGCAAACTAGAACAAAAGACACCACTGTGTAATAATCCTAATGGCCACCGGGGGCAAAAACCAAACTTAAGCACACAGCTTAAGGAAAAAAAAGGTTACATGTGCTTTTAACTGTCATCATCCAACCTGGATCATGACAAGATCACTGTGTTTGTAATGACTATATAATATATGAGTTTCACTTTTTATATTGAAGAACTGAAATAAATTAACTTTTTGATGATATTCTAATTTTGTGAGAAGCAGCTGTATATGTCACCCTTCAGATAAGTTATTGTTACTGATAGGTGTGCTATATTTATTGTACTCTATATTAGTGGTGGGCGAACCACCCACAGGCATTGAGAGAGTCCTACTCGCAACAGGCTACATCTGTTGCCATTAATAACAGCGAGAGCAGGTGGCTGCTGATGGGAGTATTCAGCCTGTGCCTGCGCTTTAAATAAATAAATTTACAAAACGGCACGGGTTTCCCCTCTATTTTTGATAATCAGCACTGGCAAAACTTACAGCTCTGGGCTGCAACCTTAAGCTGTCAGCTTTATCATGGCTATTTAAATAAATAATTTAACAAAACGGCATGGGTTCTCCCCCATTTTTGACAACCAGCCAGTCTAAGCAAACAGCTATGGACTGGTATTCTCAGGCTGGGAAGAGGCCATGGATATTGTCCCCCAGCTTAACAATAGCAGTCCTCAGCCACCCCAGAAAAGGCACATCTATTAGATGTCCAGCTCTTCCCACTTGCCCTGTGGTATTGGCAAGTGGGGTTAATATTTGTGGGGTTGATGTCAGCTGTTTTGTGGCCGGTGACAACAAGCCCACAAGTTAGTAATGGAGAGGCGTCTATAAGATGTCCCCATTACTAACTCCATAGTTAGATTGTAAATAAACACACAGCCAGAATAAAGTCATTTATTTGAAAGAAAAATAAACACCTTTTTCTTTTTAATTTAGAAGTAAAAAAGAAAGTTATACTCACCTAACACCCATTCCATTGAAGTCCTGGTCTACTGTAAAAAAACAAAAATAAAAAACAATCATATTCCTCACCTGTCCAACATACTGTCCCACGCTGTAATCCATGTCTGTGAAAAGTGTTTTTCAACCTGGACAGTGCCAAGATGTGGTCTCGAGGCTGAAATCCACGGGAGAATGAGGTGCTGCGAGAGCAGCATGTTGTGAATTCCATGGCTCAGACTTCTGAGCCAAAGCTCCCCCTGCTCCCTCCAGTGGTTACTGGAGGTAGTGGAGCTGGCCAGATTGACAGAGATCTGCCACCTGATGATGATGAAGACGATTGGAGATCTGGGGTTACTGATTGGAGTATTTCAGTCTGCAGACTTCCTGCAATCCCTGCTGATGATTGCTTCCTGTGCATTCAGAGGTCTGATGTCTCCTGCCCTGATCCTGTATTGTTCAGCTAAGTGGTTCATTTGCTAATCCTTTTCATTTGATCTGGTTTTGTCTCTCTCTGCTTGTTGTGCGGGTTCAGCTTGCTCCTCTGGGGGCTGTGCTGGACCACCGCTCCATGTGTTACAGCCTGTGTCAGTTTGTTCAGTCCCCAGTTATATTGGTCTCTTTTGCTTTGCTCCCAGTTCATACCGGAGTGCTGATATAGTGGGGGTGAAGTCGTGTGACTTCAGTGTTTTTTGTACATCAGACGTGTTGGATTTTTCAGGGTTTTGCGTGATTCCAGACTGTGTCTTTCCTTTCCTGTCCTGTCCTGTCTAGTCAGTTTGGGCCCCATCGTTTGCTCAGTCTATTTTTCTGCCTGCGTTTGTGTTTCATCTTGTCTCACCGACAATATATGTTTGGGGGCTATCTATTCCTTTTGGGGTCTGCTCCGGGGCAGTTTAGATTTCACCTTTCTTGCTTTAGGCTTAGTTAGCTCTCCTGCTGTGCCGAGGTGTCTAGGGCATCGTAGGTACGCTCCACGGCTACTGCTAGTTGTGTGGATAGGATCAGGGGTCTGCAATCCGCTTAGTTACCAACCTCTCTGGTTTTCTGGTGGCTTAGCCTGTTCCTGCCATCCTCTTCGGTGACCCATTCATAACAGCAGCATTAGTGACTACGGTGACGTCATCGAGGTTACCGCAAGTCACTGAGGCTGTGTTTCCAGCTCACTTCACTATGTGTTGAGCTGATGGACTGCGGTGGCCTCAGTGAGCTCACCGTTAACACCGTGCAAAAAAGTCTCACGGTGCAACTCACTCTGAACTCACGGAATTCACTATATTTCACAGAGAGAAATTTCAGTTGCAGGATACTATTTTTAGACCGGGGGCAATATGCATGGCCCCTTACCAGCCTGAGAATACCAATCACCAGCTGTCTGCTTTATCTTGGCTGGTTGTCAAAAATGGGGTGGACCCCACACCGTTTTTTAAAATTATTTAAATAATTTAAAAAAACGGCTTGGGGACCCCTCTATTCTTGATAATCAGCCATGATAAAGCTAACAGCTGAGGGTTGCAGCCACCAGCTGTCAGTTTTGATATGCTGGTAATCAAAAATAGAGGGGAACCCATGCCTGATTATCTTTCTATTATTTATAGCGCAGGCAGCAGCTGATAAATACTTTCATCGGCCTCTGCCTGCTCTTGTTATTAGCGGCAGAAGGCATAGGTTGATGGGAGTAATACTCCCATCAGGCGATGCCTGTAACGGAGGTAAACTTTTTACCGCCGGTCACAGCTACTGGCTCACGGTGTTATCTGGCAGGGTGGTAGACTCAGCGCTCTAACTGGTGGTAATAATCTTAACGCCGATCAGAGCCACGCCACTGGTATGTTTCGCGCTGTCATGCAGATGACAGTGTGGCATACAATGGATGTTCTTGGTGCTGAACCCAAATAGTAATACGGACTTCCTGGAGAAGTCCGTTTTCGGGGGCGGTGTCCAAACAGTAGGTGTTCGGTATGGAGCCCAAACTTGTTTGTTTGGGTTTGCCCATATTTACGCTCTCTACAAATTTTAAAGGTAACCTGTCACCAGATCTTTCCCATATAACCTACCACCACCTTTCAGCCCTATATTCTATAATGCTGTATATAAGTCTCCAAACCGTCCTACAAAACAAAAAAAGACCTTTTATTATACTTATTTGATCCACTGTAAGTATCACTGGTCTTGGTCTGGCTCCTCATTTCTTCCAATGCCGTCCTACCCTATTTCGTGTGGATGACACAGTGTTCCCCATCACTCTCCTGCGCAGGCGCACTTCTCTCTGCCTTACTGAGAGCAGAGCTAAGTGCTATAATGTGCATGCTCCGATGCTCTTTTGACCTTTCCTGATGCATGTGAAGAACAGTACTTTGCCCTGCCCTCAAGCTCAGAGAGAAGTGTGCAGGATGGGGTACACTGTTTGGATGACGTAGGACACATCATCCACATGAAGCAGAGAAGGAGGACAGCGATCGTAAGGAGAGGTCCTTTTTTTCTTTGCACAGGCCAGCATGGAGACTTATATACAGCATTCCAGAATGTAATGAAGGACTGAAAGGTGGTGGCCATATGTTATATAGGAAAAATCTGTTGACGTGATAGGTTCCCATTAATGCCATTTTGTATTATTAACTGTATATTTTGTATAGCATTTATTTTTTCCTCTTGTTCCTTTTCCCTCACTGTAGCGACAACATGACAAAGGCCCAGGATGGGTCAAAATATCCTGATTTAGTCAGTCGGTTTATGTTCTGACGCTTCAAACTTTATTATGTTCTACTGTACTTGCTTCTCAATATAGATCTGCAATTCAAAAGAAAACTTGTGAGTGCAGTGAATATTTTCTCTATGACACTTTAGGATGTTACCCCACTCTACCAGTTCCCCTTATCATATCCAAGTACAAACCATTTATCTCTGTGGTATGAGACTTCAAGCAGCTGCCATAAATCTCATTGTGCCTCAAACCTACCTCAGGCCTAACTGTACAGCATCGTGCCTCAGATAGAGCTACCACAACCCTGACTATAGAGCTTCGTGCCTCAGATACAGCTACCAAAGGCCTGACTACAGCATCATGCCACAGATAAAGCTACCACAGGCCTAACTGTACAGAATCATGCCCCAGATAGAGCTACCACAGACCTGACTACAGCATCATGTCTCAGATAGAGCTACCACAGTCCTGACTATGTAGCATCGTGCCTCAGATACAGCTACCAAAGGCCAGACTGTACAGCATTGTTCCTCATATAGAGCTACCTCAGTCCATACTCTATAGCATCGTGCCTCAGATAGAGCTACCACAGGCCACACTGTATAGAATTGTTCTTCAGATAGAGCTACCGCAGGCCAGACTGTACAGCATTGAGTTTCAGAGATAGAGCTACAGCAGACCTTACTGTATAGAATCATGTCTCAGACAAAGCTACCACAGTCCTGACAGTACAGCATCGTGCCTCAGCTAGAGCTACCACATGCCGGACTGTACAGCATCGTGCCTCAGATAGAGCTACCACAGGGCTAACTGTACAGCATCGTGTGTTGTGAATTCACTTTCTGGCCTACCTCTGGTTACTGGTGAAGGTAGTGTAGCTGGTTATATTGACAGAGGGGTCGCGAGTTCTCTTTCCGGGCTCCCTCGTGGTTACAGGAGGAAATGGAGCTGATCTAATTAGCAGAGGCCTGCCACCTGATAATGAGGAGGACGATTGGACATTTGGAGTTTCTGACTAGGTTTAAGACTGCCGACTCCCTCTATCCCTGCTGGTGATTTTTTCCTGCCTCCTGAGGTCTTAGTTTCCAGCTCAGTCCCTGCATGCTCAAGCTAAGTGTTCTTTTGCTATTGTTCACATTTGATTTGGTTTTGTCTATTCAGTTTTGTGTGGTCAGCCAGCCCCGGCTGGGGCTGTGCTGAATTTCCATCCTTTTGTTACTGCTTGTGCCAGTTTGTTTTTGTCCCATATTAGAATGGCCTCTTTTTGCTCTGCTTTCAGAATATGCCAGAGTGCTAATATAGTGGGCGAAGACGAGTGACTTCAGCATTTTTCTGTCAGACGTGTTGGACATTTTTTGCAGGGTTTTTTGCGTGATTGCAGACAGTGTCTTTCCTTTCCTGTCCTGTCTAGTTAGTGTGGGCCCTATCGTTTGCTCAGCCTATTTTCCTACCTGCGTTTGTGTTTTCATCTTGTCTCACCGACAATATATGTTTGGGTGCTATCTATGCCTTTGCGGTCTGCTCTGGGGCAGTTTAGATTTCCCCTTTCTTGCTTTAGGCTTATTTAGTTCTCCGGCTGTGTCGAGGCATCTAGAATCATCGTAGGTACGCTCCACGGCTACTGCTAGTTGTGTGGATAGGATCAGGGGTCTGCAATCCGCTTAATTACCAACCTCTCTGGTTTTCTGTGGCTTAGCTTGGTCTTGATTTACTCCTCGGTGACCCAATCATAACAATCGTGCCTCAGCTAGAGCTACTACAGGCCTGACTGTACAGCATTGTCCCTCAGATAGAGCTACCACAGACCTGAGTATACAGCATCGTGCTTCAGATAGGGCTACTACAGGCCTGACTATTTAGCATCGTGTTTATGAGCTACTACATACCTGACTATACAGTATCGTACTTCAGATAGAGCTACTACAGACCTGACTGTACAGCATCGTGCCTCAGATAGAGCGACCACAGGCCGTAATGTATAGAATTGTTCTTTAGATAGAGCTCCCACAGGCCAGACTGTACAGCATCGTACCTCAGATAGAGCTACCACGGGCCGTAATGTATAGAATTGTTCTTCAGATAGATAGATAGAGCTACCACAGGCCAGATTGTACAGCATCATGTCTCAGATAGAACTACCACAGACCTTACTGTACAGCATCGTTTCTCAGAGCTACCGCAGACCTTACTGTACAGCATCATGTCTCAGATAGAGCTACCATAGGACTCACTGTACAGCATCATTTGTCAGATAGAGCTACCACAGGCCAGACTGTACAGCATCGTGTCTCAGATAGAGCTACCGCAGACCTTACAGTACTGCATTATGTCTCAGATGGAGCTACCACAGGACTGACTGTACAGCATCATGCATCAGATAGAGTAACCAAAGGCCTGACTCTACAGCATCGTGCCTCAGCGCTACCACAAGCCTGACTATACAGCATCGTGCATCAGATAGAGCTACCACAGTCCGGACTGTACAGAATTGTGCCTCAGAGCTACCACAGGCCGGACTGTATAGAATTGTTCTTCAGATAGACTGTACAGCGTCATACCTCAGATATACAGTAGCTAACACAGACCAGACAGTACAGCGTCATACCTCAGATAGAGCTGCATAGCATCGTGCCTCAGATAGAGCTACCACAGGAAGTACTTTATAGAATTGTTCTTCAGATTGAGCTACCACATGTTGGACTGTAAAGCATCGTGTCTCAGAGCTACCGCAGACGTTACTGTACAGCATCATGTCTCAGATAGAGTTATCACAGTCCTGACTGTACAGCATCATGCCTCTGATAAAGCTTCCACAGGCCAGACAGTACAGCGTTATGTCTCAGATAGAGCTACCACAGGCCTGACTGTACAACATCATACCTCTGATAGAGGTACCACAGGCCGGACTGTATAGCATCGTGTCTCTGAGCTACTACAGGCCTGACTATATAGCTTTGTGCCTCAGATAGAGCTACCACAGGCCGGACTGTGCAGCGTCATACCTCAGCTAGAGCTACCACAGGCCAGACTACAGCATCGTGACTCAAATAGAGCTGCCACAGGCATGACTGTACAGCATTGTAGCTCAGATAGAGCTAACACAAACCAGACTGTACAGCGTCATACCTCAGATATACGGTAGCTAACACAGACCAGACAGTACAGCGTCATACCTCAGATAGTGCTACCACAGACCAGACTGAACAGCATCACGCCTAAGATAGAGCTACCACTGGCTGGACTGTACAGCATCGTGGCTCCGATAGAGCTAACACAGACCAGACTGTACAGCGTCATACCTCAGATATAGCTAACACAGACCAGACTGTACAGCGTCATACCTCAGATAGAGCTACCACAGACCA
This sequence comes from Dendrobates tinctorius, assembly GCF_039654945.1. NCBI lineage: Eukaryota > Metazoa > Chordata > Amphibia > Anura > Dendrobatidae > Dendrobates > Dendrobates tinctorius. Next base: position 2,758,058 of record NW_027361925.1, read on the forward strand.
GACTGTAAAGCATCATGCCTCAGATAGAGCTACCACTGACCGGACTGTAGAGCAGAGTTACTGTGGCGCCCTGCGTCTTTGTTGCCACAAAAGGGTTAAATATGTACAGTTTTGCATGTGTTTTGTGAGCAATGGTAGTTATGTTGTCTCTGCTGGAGACCACAGCACACACCCACAATTTACCTCACTCCCTTACTTGTCTGAAGCTTAGAGCTTTGCAGACATACCCTAACTGGGAGGGGGAGGAGTTGAGAGTTGTTTCAGTGGAGAAGAAGGAGGAAGAACGCTCCTGGCAGCCATGATGACATGAGCTCCATCCAGGAGTAAAGCTAATAAGAATCAGGGAATCAACCCCTAGGCCATCCATGCTTTCAGAGCAGGGTGGTAAGCTGAGAGACTGTGAGTTTATACAACCAACAGAAAAGTGTTTTCCCCGGGATTACAGCAGAAAACTAGGATCAGTGAAGGATTGTGCAAGAAGAAACGAGCTTCACACAGGATCCAAGCTACAAGTTGCCCGAGGAGGAAAAGGCAGTGAGTAGAGGCTACACTAGAAGTTCCAAACTCTGGGAAGCCTTGGTCTCTGAAGGGATTAGAATAGCAGGAAGCTTACACTGAGTCACAGCAGAGAGAAGGATAACTCCCATTCTCCAGAGCAGACTGTAACCTGGTGAGAGTTGTAATGTCTCCTCTGAACTGCACCTGAACTACAGAAAATGATAAAGTGACTTTCCTTGTCTCCTGCCTTATTACTCCGTGCCTTCTACTTCCATCACAATCTCTGGGGGTCAGCCCTGGTTGGAGAGAGTTAAACATCTGCACTGCCATCACCATCTACTCCCCCAGGGATCATCTGCAGTGCCGGCTATACTACAGTCGAACACTCCAACTGGCGTCACGAATCATTACATAAACTTTATCCCTAATCAATACTCCCCTTTTACATGACCGTCTGGGGCCACGGACCGGGTCACTGCCACTGTGACATATCCCTTTAAGACGACCGGCCCGATACCAAGCATCCCAAGGCCACTGGGGCGCGTCTTTACCACAGGCCGTACTGTACAGCATTGTGCCTCAGATAGAGCTACCACAGGCTGGACTGTACAGCATTGTGGCTCAGATAGAGCTAACACAGACTAGACTGTACAGCGTCATACCTCAGATAGAGCTACCACAGACCAGACTGTACAGCATCATTGTTCTGTCCAGCCATATAATTGCTGTCTAGAAGGTCTAGTCATTTTTTATGTCTTCGATTATTACAGACATTGTATTTTTGTGTGTATTAATCCTTCATATATTTCATACTGTAAGGTAACAGCACCACTTACTGGCCTTTTAATGCATAGATTCTAGTTTAATTTGCAATGTATTGTGGGATTGTTCCTGTTACATCATAGTCTTGTTTATGACACTGTGAGGGGAACAGCAGCCATTATTCCTCCATGTGTCTTAGGAGAAACTACACCATTCGTGTTCTTCATGCTTCTTAAACAGCCTGCTCTAAGCATAGTTGGTAAGCACTATCTAGGTGTTATAATCCTGTGTTTATAACGTTTGTTGTATTAAATAGGTAATCATCAGCTATGTATTACCTCATGTTACCTATGTATTACCTCATGTTACCTATGTATTACCTCATGGAACCTATAAAAAACAAATCTGAACTGAGAAAATAAGTTAATGTGTATGCACAATGTAAGTGCATATTAACACATGACCATTAACCAGAGAAAACAAAAAGCAAAAAACACAAATATCCTGAACTAAAAAGTAAAAAATAAACTGCAAATAATGCATAAAGGTAGTAATAATAATAAGGGTATTTAGTAAACATAATTTTGATCAAAATAATGCACAAGCCATCCCGCCACGTCACGGCAACCCTTGTGGGACAGTCCCTACTCTAGTATTTAAAACCTTTTCACTTGCCAAGTGACGTGAATGTGAATAAGGATCGAGCGGCTGAACCACTAGTAACAGCTTAGGCCAGACTGGATGGCTTTCCCAGCTCAGAAAAAGGGTGGTCACACCAGTCTGGCCTAAGCTGTTACTAGTGGTTCAGCTGCTCGATCCTTATTCACATTCACGTCACTTGGCAAGTGAAAAGGTTTTAAATACTAGAGTAGGGACTGTCCCACAAGGGTTGCCGTGACGTGGCGGGATGGCTTGTGCATCATTTTGATCAAAATTATGTTTACTAAATACCCTTATTATTATTACTACCTTTATGCATTATTTGCAGTTTATTTTTTACTTTTTAGTTCAGGATATTTGTGTTTTTTGCTTTTTTTTTCCTCATGGAACCTATGTATTACCTCATGGTACCTATGTATTACCTCATGGTACCTATGTATTACCTCATGTTACTGTGTATTGCAGACTATCTGTATTTTATGCTCTGTGCAGTTATATATTCTGAAATGCTCCTGTTACTGCATCCTATAGTTTCACCCTTTCCTGTAACATCTGCAATCAATAAAAGAAGGTTACAATTTTACAGCCTCTTTTCTTAAAGAAGACAGGGGGTATAGCTACATGTCTCATTGCACACCCTGCTAACGTGTATGAGGACAGTATAGTTAAACAACTGCTGAGAACAAGCTCAGAAGATCTGACGTTACAGAGCCCGCCATTATCCAAGCATACGGTTACTGCATACGGATATTGCAGCAACCTCCTAATGGTCAGACCGAATAATCGGACCATACGGAGCCCGCCATTATCCACGCAGAGCCGACAAAGGGATATCACAGCGGTCGCCTAACTGTTGAATCATGTCTCAAGGACGAGCATCCTCTTTCAAGACGTGATCACGAGTTGGTTACTCCAAGACATCATCCGTCAGCAATGCCGCCGCTTTTGCCCGCGCAAAAGCTGGAGCGGCAAAAGCAAGAAGCACCTTTGCTGAGCAAGAGATAGAATTGAAACTACAACAAGCATGCCTGGATGCAGAGAAAGCGTGCTTTGAAGCAACATTACAGAAACTTGCTATTGAAAAAGAAACAGCAGCTGCCATAGCAGAAGCAGAAGCCTTAGAAGCTGCCGTATATTCTGACGACGAACACAGCAGTGTGCTAGGCCTACAACAAGTTACTCACGATCCATTGCAGCGTACTGCAGAGTACGTCCATCAGCATTCCAAATAAAATGACGATCCAGACCCACAGGCGAAGACAGAGCATTTTGTCAACAAGCCAAGCCAACCAGATAATTCGGACCCCCAGAAAGCCAACTATCAGTCTCCTTACCAAAAGCAAGGAAATACACATTGGGATGATACTGACTACAATAATCTTTCTCCGGAATCTGTCCCGGCTTAAAGAGAATCCCTTCGCTTCAGAAAGGTACTACAGCAGTTGGACCAAACCAGAGACATCTAACAGGTATGATCGCACAGCACTCATGTAGTCTGACAACACTCCATCAGCTGGCATCAGTGCCAGTCAAGCCACGATGGACTTTGCCAAGTTCCTTGCTCGACGTGAGTTGGTCACTAAGGGACTTGTAAAGTTCAGCGATCGTGCTGAAAACTACAGGGCTTGGCGAGCCTCCTTCAAAAATACCATAAGGCTGTGTGCACACGCTGCGGATTAGGTGCGGATTCATCCGCGCGGATTTTGTAAAATCCGCAGGTGAAACCGCAGGTCAAAATACCTGCGGTTTTACCTGCGGATTGCTCTGCGGTTTTGCCCTGCGGTTTTTCATCTCCTCAATGGAGGAGATGGCAAACCGCAGGAGAATCCGCAGAAAGAATTGACATGTCAATTCTTTCTGCGGATTGAAAACCGCAGATAATCCGCGCGGAAAATTCCGCACCGTCTGCACTGCGGTTTTTGATTCCCATAGGGAATCATTGTACTGTACACCGCAGCAAAAACTGCTGCGGGTCCGCAGCGGCCAAAACCGCTGCGGAACCGCAGCAAAATCCGCAGCGTGTGCACACAGCCTAAGAGACATAGGTCTATCATGTAGTGAAGAAGTGGATCTCTTGGTAAAATGGCTAGGAAGTGAGTCTGCCGAACACGCAATGAGAATCAGAGACATTAATGTAAATTATCGAGATGAAAGATCATTTCTTTACCTTCATGGAGAAAATATTTAAAAACGGTCATGCAGAGTTAGCACCTACACTTCAAGACTCTGAAGAACGCTGGTACCTGCCTCTGTTTGGAGTGTATCACCCGAAAAAGCCAGGTCAAATCAGAGTAGTATTTGATTTGAGTGCTAAGTATAAAGGTGTTTCATTGAATGATGCCTTGTTATCAGGCCCGGATCTGAACAACAAACTTTTAGGAGTGCTTAACCGTTTTCATAGAGACTCTATTGCATTCACAGCAGACATCCAACAGATGTTCCATTGCTTCTTTGTTAAAGAGGAACACAGGAATTATTGGGAATCTTGTGGTTCAAAGATAACGATCCTTCCAAAGAGATTACGGAGTATCGTATGAAGGTACATATTTTTGGTAATAGTCCTTCTTCTGCAGTAGCCATCTACGGGCTGAGATGCGCGGCTCAAGAGGTTGAAGCAGAGTACGGAACAGATGCCAGACTGTTTATAGAGAGAGATTTCTATGTGGATGACTGTTTGAAATCGATGCTAACAAATGAGAACACGATTAGTCTTCTGAAAAGAGCCAAAGATATGCTCGCTGTATCTAACCTGAGGTTGCACAAAATCGCTTCTAACAGCAAGGAAGTGATGGAAGCCTTCCCTCCTGAGGATCATTCAAATGACTTGAAGAATTTAGATCTAGGCATAGACTCCCCACCGATGCAGCGGAGCCTCAGCCTACTTTGGGACAAGTGGAAAAAACAGTACCTGCCTACTCTGCAACACAGGAGAAAGTGGCAAACCAGCAAGCCTAACCTCCAGCTGGGCGATATAGTACTAATGAAAGACTGTCAGTCTCGAAGAAATGAATGGCCATTAGGTGTCATTACCCAGACATTCCCAAGTATGGATGGAATCGTACGTAGGTGGAAGTAAAAATAGGAAAACAAGGCGAGACCAAATTGTTCCTCAGGCCAATAGGGGAACTCGTTCTGCTGTTCTCGACCAATAAACACAATAGTGACGTCGGCTGACGTCAAGCGGGGAGTGTTCTGTCCAGCCATATAATTGCTGTCTAGAAGGTCTAGTCATTTTTTTAAGTCTTCGATTATTACAGACATTGTATTTTTGTGTGTATTAATCCTTCATATATTTCATACTGTAAGGTAGCAGCACCACCTGCTGGCCGTTTTATGCATAGATTCTAGTTTAATTTGCAATGTATTGTGGGATTATTCCTGTTACATCATAGTCTTGTTTATGACACTGTGAGGGGAACAGCAGCCTTTATTCCTCCACGTGTCTTAGGAGAAACTACATCATTCGTGTTCTTCATGCTTCTTAAACAGCCTGCTCTAAGCATAGTTGGTAAGCACTATCAGGGTGTTATAATCCTGTGTTTATAAGGTGTTATAATCCTGTGTTTATAACGTTTGTTGTATTAAATAGGTAATCATCAACTATGTATTAACTCACGTTACCTATGTATTACCTCATGGTACCTATGTATTACCTCATGGTACCTATGTATTACCTCATGTTACTGTGTATTGCAGACTATCTGTATTTTATGCTCTGTGCAGTTATATATTCTGAAATGCTCCTGTTATTGCATTCTATAGTTTCACCCTTTCCTGTCACATCTGCAATCAATAAAAGGTTACAATTTTACAGCCTCTTTTCTTAAAGAAGACAGGGGGTTTAGCTACATGTCTCATTGCACACCCTGCTAACGTGTATGAGGAAAATATAATCATACCTCAGATAGAGCTAACAAAGACTAGACTGTACAGCCTCATACCTCAGATAGAGCTCCCACAGACCAGACTGTAGATCATCGTGCCTCAGATAGAGCAACCACAGGCCGGACTGTAGAGCATTGTGCCTCAGAGTTACCACAGGCTGGATAGTACAGCATTGTGCCTCAGATAGAGCTACCACATAACGGACTGCACATCATTGTGCATGGACTAATGGATGTGACCTTCACTGCAGAACACAAATTACGCTGTTTCCCTACTTCTCCATATACACACATGTGTATATGATATGTGATGCAGTCCTTGGTCAAATATAATTTACAAGAAAATGTAAGACTTCTTACATTTAGAGATGCTGTTGCACTCCTGCGCACTACAGGCCATTTGATCCTCCCTTCTCCAGCCACCCTGTGCTGCATGTTTGAGAAACATCTGTTCAACTGAAATGTCTCATATATATGCACAGCACTGGGTTGTCCGAATAAACAATAAATTCCAGATTTTTTTGCTTCATTGTTGAGTGCCGGATTCTTTTCTGTATGTATTACGGGGTTGGACCCTATTCATATCCTCTGACATTTGGAGTGCCGCATTTACCCATGCTACATCTTTGGCAGGTTTTTGTGACTAAGTGAAACTGCAATTTAAGATTTGTTCTTTCTTATTTGATGGGCATTGAGTGCTATGTTGTGGCTAACCATTGCACATACAGTTGGGGTATGTGCACACGTTGCGGACTCCATTGCGGATTTTTCCGCAGGTAAAATGACGTGCATTTTACCTGCGGATTCCCTGCGGATTTTGTGCGGATTTCACCTGCGTTTTTACACCTGCGGATTCCTATAATGGAATAGGTGTAAAAACGCTGTGGATTCCGCACAAAGAATTGACATGCTGCGGAAAATAAACCGCTGGGTTTCTGCACTAAATTTTCCGCAGCATGTGCACAGCGGTTTTTGTTTTCCATAGGTTTACATGGTACTGTACACCGCATGGAAAACTGCTGCGGATACGCAGCGAAATCCGCAATGTGTGCACATACCCTCAGATAATTGGCAAACGCTGAGAAAAGGTGAAAGCAGAGTTCAATGCAGCAACATGCTGATTGTCAAGTATAAGGACAAAAGGGATGTCCTTATCTTGACCACCATACACCAACAGTCCCAAAGCCAGATTGTGTCTTGGATTACAATCGGTACATGGGGAGTGTAGATCTCTCAGATCAGGTCCTCTAACCATACAGTGCCATGCGAAAAGCCAAAGTATGGTGCAAAAAATTGCCCATGCACATTGTACAGATGGCACTGTATAATACTTTTGTGCTGTTCCAATCTGCAGGCAATATGGGGTCCTTCCTTCAGTTTCAGGAGGAAGTCATCAAGGCCCTAATGTTTGTCACTCAGGGAGGTGAGGGTCCCAGTACTTCTGAATCTGATAGTGCCCGTATTGTACCAGGTCAACATTTCCCAATACAGGTTCCCCCAACAGGACGATGACAAAAACGGTGCAGAGTATACTCCAAGAGGGGAATCCGAAAGGACACAACTTACCATTGTGAAACCTGCCCTGAGAAACTTGGCCTTTGCATTAAGGATTGCTTCAAAGCGTACCACACGTCCACAAATTAATAAAATTAGTTTATACCCTGTTGACACAACACACTTTTATAATTTGATGTACCCTGCATAGCTTACACATACCGTCACATTATAAATTCATACACCAGTAAAACCAAAAGCATTATTATTACGATTATTTATTATTATAGCGCCATTAATTCCATGGTGCTTTACATGTGAGGAGGGGTATACATAATAAACACAAGTACAGTAATCTTAAACAATACATGTCACAACTGGTACAGGGTGAGAGAGGACCCTGCCCGCGAGGGCTCACAATCTACAAGGCATGGGTGAGGATACATAGGCAAAGGTAGAGCTAGTCTTGCAGCGGTTTGGTGGATATGTGGTTACTGCAGGTTGTAGACTTGTCGGAAGAGGTAGGTCTTCAGGTTCTTTTTGAAGGTTTCCATGGTAGGTGAGAGTCTGATAAGTTGTGGTAGAGAGTTCCAGAGTATGGGGGATGCGGAGATAAGAGGGGAGTACAGAAGGAGATCTTGTGAGGATCGGAGGTTTTGTGCAGGTACGTACCGGGAGACCATGTCACAGATGTATGGAGAACACAGGTTGTGAATGGCTTTGTATGTCATGGTTAGGGTTTTGAACTGGAGCCTTTGGGTAATGGGGAGCCAGTACAGCGATTGACAGAGGGGAGAGGCCAGGGAATAGCGGAGGGACAGGTGGATTAGTTGGGCAGCAGAGTTTTTGGAGGGGTGTGAGAGTGTTAGAGGGGAGGCCACAGAGCAGGAGGTTGCAGTAGTCAAGGCGGGAGATGATGAGGGCAAGGACTAGGGTTTTTGCAGATTCTTGGTTGAGGAATGTACGGATCCGTGAAATATTTTTGAGTTGAAGTCGACAGGAAGTGGAAAGGGCTTGGATATGTGGTTTGAAAGAGAGATCAGTGTCAAGGATAACCCCGAGACAGCGAGCTTGTGGGACTGGAGAGAGTGGGCAGTCGTTTACTTTGATGGATAGGTCCGTTGGGGGGGGTCGTGTGAGATGGGGGAAAGATGATTAATTCTGTTTTGTCCATATTAAGTTTTAGAAACCTAGCGGAGAAGAAGGATGAAATAGCAGACAGACATTTAGGGATTCTGTTTTGTAGGGATGTGATATCTGGTCCAGAGATGTAGATTTGTGTGTCATCAGCATAGAGGTGATACTGAAAGCCATGAGGTTCTATGAGTTGTCCGAGGCCAAAGGTGTAAGTGGAGAAGAGAAGGGGTCCTAGGACTAAAACCTTGCGGGACTCCGACAGATAGGGGGCGCGGTGAGCAGGTGGTGTGTGAGTGGGAGATGCTGAATGTCCGGTCTGTTAGGTATGACGCAATCCAAGATAGGGCCAAGTCTGTGATACAAAGAGATGAGAGGGTCTGTAGTAATAGGGAATGGTCCATTGTGTCAAAGGCAGGGGACAGGTCCAGGAGGACAGAGTAGCGTCACTTGGCCTTGGCGGCTAATAGGTCACTGGTGACCTTAGTTAGGGCAGTTTCAGTGGAGTGGTGTGGCCGGAAGCTACAGTGCTGTGCAAATTAATTGGGTCAAAGCATTTTCTTAAGTAAAATCGTAAGTTGGTTACCAGTCAGCGATTCAAACCAGTTTAACTGCTTTGAACATGTGTGGGAGTTTTCCAATGTTTAGGCACATCAGGGGCTTTTCAAACGCGACATGGCGTCCGCTCTCAATTTCAACCAATTTTGCATCCAAAAAGTCAAAAGGTGCTCCTTCCTTTCCGAGCTCTGCCATGCGCCCAATCAGCAGTATTCCCCCACATATGGGGTATCGGTGTACTCTGGACAAATTGCTCAACAACTTTAGTGGACCATTTTTTCCTTTTACTCTTGTGAAAATAAAAAAATCATTGCTAAAAGATCATTTTTGTGACTGAAAAGTTAAATGTTCATTTTTTCCTTCCACATTTCTTCAGCTGCTGTGAAGCACCTGAAGGGTTAATAAACTTCTTGAATGTGGTTTTGAGCATCTTGAGGGGTGCAGTTTTTAGAATGGTGTCACTTTGGGGTATTGTCTTTCATATAGACCCCTCAAAGTGACTTCAAATGTGATGTGGTTCCTAAAAAAAATGGTTTTGTAAAATTTGTTGAAAAAGTGAGAAATGGCTGGTCAAATTTTAACCCTTTTAACTTCCTAACAAAAAATGGTGCTGACGTAAAGTAGACATGTGGGAAATGTTATTTATTAACTATTTTGTGCACTATGACTCTCTGATTTAAGGGCTTAAAAATTAAAATTTTGAAAATTGAGAAATGTTCAAAATTTTTGCCAAAATTCCATTTTTTTCACAACTAAATGCGAGTCATATCAAAGAAATTTTACCACTATAATAAAATACAATATGTCACGAAAAAAAATTCTCAGAATCACCGGGATCCGTTGAAGCGTTCCAGAGTTATTACCTCATAAAGTGACAGTGGACGGAAATCTAAAAATTGGCCTGGTTAGAAAGGTGAAAACAGGCTAAGTCTCAAAGGGGTTAAAGAGACATCAATTTTCCCCAGTTAAAAATAGTATTATAACTGTGCAGATTTTTGACAACTTCTCTTACTGTACGGGCTACTTGACTCCCTTTCCTTGGTGGCTATACAGCAGTATTATTATTGTTATTATTAGTAGTATTTTTTGTTAGGCCTCTTTCACACTTCAGTTTTTTGTGTCAGTTAAAATCCACCAAAAAGGCGGAAAAGCGGATCCGTTCCTAACTGATGGGAACGGATGGCACAGGATCCTTATTTTGACGGATCCGCAAAATGAAGAATTTTAAAGGAACCGCTGGCCGGGAAGGAGAGAGCGAGAGAGTTAATTTTCTCCCTGACTTCCTTTCTCCGGGCATGCGCAATGAAAAAATCCGGTTCCAACAACAAAAAATACGTTGCAAGGTCCGTCCAGGCATGCCGGCGGATGAAAAAAATTTGGCGGATCCTCACAAAAACGGATCCAACGGATGGCCCTCCATCAAGATCTGCCTGTAATGCAACTCAATGGGGAAAAAAACGGATCCGCAAAAAAAAAGGCGGATCCGTTTTTTTCAAAACCTGGCGGATTTTGACTGATGGTCAAAAACGGAAGTGTGAAAGAGGCCACGGGTCAGCAACTGACCATAAGACATCAAAGGATGGAAGGAAAGGTTTGTAGATGGTTTCTGCGTTTGCTGACAGTTAATGAGATGTATATCCTAGGATATAAAATGAAATGGTGGTTTATTCTACACGTTTCAAAGTACAAATGACTTCTTCATCAGGAAAGACCACAAGGTATACTTGTGGTACTTTGAAACCCGTACAATAAACCACCATTTTGTTTTATATCATAAACTGTCGGCAAGCGCAGAAACCATCCACAAACCTTTCCTTCCATCTTTTGATGGCTTACATTTTTCTACCAGTATTACTGTATGAAACTGATGTTTATGCTATCTGAGTGTGGCTGGAATAAAAGAAAAAAAAAATTGGAGGTGTTGTATGAGGTGTCAGATCTCCCTGCTAAGACGGCTTACACCGCTCCCTTAACTACCAGGTTGTCATTGAAACTTGAATTTCAAGCCATAAATGCTGGGCCAGGTCCTGATACCTCATGCATTGCCCATGGCTGACTGCTGCTGTGCCATTTGCAAAATTTCCTGGTGTCTGCCCCTAATTTTAGCTGTTTGGGAAGCTTTTTGTCACCCCTTAGGGTGTGTGCACACGCTGTGGATTTGTCCGCTCGGATTTAGTAAAAACCGCAGGTCAGAAGACCTGCGGTTTATCTGCGGATTGCTCTGCGGTTTTGCCCTGCGGTTTATCATCTCTACAATGGAGGAGATGGCAAACCGCAGCGGAATCCGCAGAAAAGAACTGACATGTCATTTCTTTCTGTGGATTGAAAACCGCAGCAAATCCGCGCGGAAAAATTAGCACCATCTGCACTGCAGTTTTCGTTTTCCATAGGTTATAATGCTACTGCAGGGCCAAAACCGCTGCGGATCCGCAGCGTGTGCGCACACCCTTAAGATGTTTGGTGTTTCCTCCCTTCAAATCTAATGGGGTTTGTGATAACTGTGAGTTGATTCCATGGAAGCAGCTGCTGGTTGTATGTCACCGGCTACTAATTGTTTTCAGTGGAGAATACTACTAAACCTCAGGCCTGATTTTGAGGCCATATCATATGCAAATTAGCACCTCTTGAATTTACATATCCACCTGTATTGGACCTCTAGTTATATGTGTGCTCTGAAGCCCGACATTCCCAATAAATATACATGACTAATGTTATTCCTGTATGACGGCACTATAAGGCTACTAACCTCCTCTGTGCTCACTAACACTGCAGGGTGAGTGGTGAGTGCTCCAGAATCCCTACCAGAGGGAGCACTTAGATAATCCCAATACCTTCTCCTAAGCACAGGTTCACAATTTCATATATTGTGACTTTTGATGTTTTATTTCTGGTTTCTCCCAGCTCCACCAAAATGGGCAGAGCTGGGGGGGGGGGAGTGGCATGATGCCCATTTAATCCATGATAAGCCGTGGTGTCCCTCACAACTGGAGTAAGATAGGTGGCGAGGTGCACGGAGGCGCACACCACTGGATAGGTGCTCCTAATCCATTAGGAATTGTGTGACTCTTAATAAATCAGGAGCGTCTGGACTCCTACATGCCCTCATCAACAACAGCAAGAATATGGCTGGTCCTGATGAATCGGCCCAATGTTTACATTAGGGGTTAATGAGACCCTCAGCTTTCTTCTTTTTCACAGACCACTGAATCCTAGAGGGCCAGAATGTTTTGTTTTTAACATTTCTGTGTGCAGTTCCTGGCATACATTTAGCTCTGTTTCATTACCACGTGTGACTCGGGTCTGGAATTGACTATTTTTGGTTTCTAGTCTTCTAGACTTGTATTCATCCAGATTGGCACACATCCTTCTTTCTTTTCTTCTTTTTTTTTTAACAATTTCATCCTCATTTTGCCACTTATGTTCTTCGTGGTTTTGGTAACAGACCTTTTTTTGGTTTCCAAGCCCTGGACTGATATGTATTCTTTCTGCTCCACCTTCCTCTCTCACATTTTCTAACACTTTGTTCCACGTGCACACATTCATATACATTGTTTTCACACTTTCATCATAAAATTCTTTGTGTTTTGTTTTTGCAGCACAGTTGAACACATTTTTAACAAACCTTCAAATAGTATCACTTGCATCCTTTATAACACATTGTGGTTGTTCACTTGACAATTGATATGTCAGCTTTTATCTCTCTCTTGTAATTTATGCCCATGTTGGTGTGTCCAAATATGAATTTTTGTAAAGGAATTGCTATGACATTTTTTCTAATCGAATATTGATGTGCATGTATATATCTCTAGATATCAGCTATTCAAGCCATTCATGAATTGATACATTATCTCATTATTTTAATTATTTAGTTCTGCATTCTTATGTGTATTTCTTGCAATATAATTAGTATTGTATTATTTCCATTGTTAGATGATACAAACGTACACACACGAACATATATATATATATATACATCACCTATTCAAGTTTGGCTTTCTAGATATTAATATGTATATGGCCATTTGATATTCATTCTCATTTTCTTTTTTATTATTTTGAAGCAAAGAAAATGTTTTCTGCCACCTTTCTGTATTGTGAATGATCTATATAACTGTATATTATCCCCTTATCACTTTGTCCAGTACGGTGGGCTACCTGTTGTCCAGCTCCCTTCATCCATTTCCTCAGTTCTTTCCATAGTTGTGAAGTATGCATCTGTCTCCTGTGTCTCGGGCTTCTGCTGCCAACAGGATCTCTAGGTTCGGCTGCCGCCGGTATCTCTAGGATCTGCTGCCGTCAGTATCTCTAGGTTCCGCTGGCGTCAGTATCTCCAGGTTCTGCTGATGTCAGTAATCAGTATATCTAGGTTCTGCTGCCGTCAGTATCTCTAGGTTCTGCTGCCGTCAGTATCTCTAGGTTCTGCTGCCGTCAGTATCCTAGCCAACGGCAGTATCTCTAGGTTCTGCTACCGTCAGTATCTCTAGGTACTGCTGCCGTCAGTATCTCTAGGTTCTGCTGCCATCAGTATCTCTAGGTTCAGCTGCTGTCAGTATCTTTAGGATCTGCTGCCGTCAGTATCTCTAGGTTTTGCTGCGTCAGTATCTCTAGGATCTGCTGCCGTCAGTATCTCTAGGATCTGCTGCGTCAGTATCTCCAGGTTCTGCTGATGTCAGCATATCTAGGTTCTGCTGCAATCAGTATCTCTGGGTTCTGCTGTGTCAGTATCTCTTGGTTCTGCTGCCATCAGTATCTCTAGGTTCTGCTGTGTCAGTATCTCTTGGTTCTGCTGCCATCAGTATCTCTAGGTTCTGCTGCCGTCAGTATCTCTAGGTTCTGTTACTGTCAGTATCTCTAGGATCTGCTGCTGTCAGTATCTCTAGGTTCTGCTGGCATCAGTATCTCCAGGTTCTGCTGATGTCAGTATATCTAGGTTCTGCTGCCGCTACTATCTCTAGGATCTACTGCCGTCATTATCTCCAGGTTCTGCTTCCGTCAGTATCTCTAGGTTCTGGTGGCGCCAGTATCTCTAGGATCTACTGCCGTCAGTATCTCTATATTCTTCTGCCGTCAGTATCTCTAGGTTCTGCTGCTGTCAGTATCTCTAGGATCTGCTGCCATCAGTATCTCTAGGTTCTGCTGCCGTCAGTATCTCTAGGTTCTGCTGCTGTCAGTATCTCTAGGTTCTGCTGCTGTCAGTATGTACTGTCAGAGCTGTATTGGTTGAAGTATTTTTGTATCCAGCACATTGCACCAGTTCCCTGCCATCTTGTTCGCTCCTATTGTCTGTGACACCATTCTGCACTGTGTGACCCACACTTTAAACCTTATTGTCAGTATTTAATAAGGAATACATCTTTTTTTTTGCATTTTGCTTATTTTTTGTGGGTATATTGCAATTTGTTCTCTTCCTTTGTGTTATTTCCTGTTCCAGCTTGCTCATTATTTTACCCATATTGTCTGTCACCTCTTTTGGTCACATGACCCTATACTTGACTTATAGTACTTGAGATGCAATCTTCCCTTTTGTCTACCTTTGAATAACTTTTGTCAGCAAAGCATACAAATTTAGTAATACTTTGCATATGTAGCATTTGCAAACAGTATATAAATACTGTACAAACACAGGAAGGTGGAGAAGGGGCAAATGGAATGTGGGGAGGGTTATAGAGAAAGGGCAAGTGGAATGTGGGGAGGGTAGAGGAGGGGCAAGTGGAATGTGGGGAGGGTAGAGGAGGGGCAAGTGGAATGTGAGGATGGGCAAATGGAATGTGAAGTGGGTGGAGGAGGGGCAAATGGCGTGTGGGGAGGGGGAAGAGGGGTAAGTGGAATTTGAATAGGGGCTGAGGAGGGGTAAATAAAGTGTGGGGAGGGTGGAGGAGGAGCAAGAGGAATGTGAAGAGGGGCAAACGGAATGTGAGGAGGGGCAAATGGAATGTGGGGAGGGTGGAGGAGGGGCAAGTGGAATGTGAGCTAGCAGGCTTGTGGAAACAGCAATGACTATACAGGAGGATCTAACAGCATTTTTGAGAATTTTATGTTTTGCATTAAAGGTATGATTTTGGCTTCTGTTTGTAAGCAGACAGAGCTGTATAGTCCTCATATTAAAACAAGCATTTTATGAAACCAGCTAAATAGTGAGAGAGTACATAAGTCTAAGTGTATTCAGTCTTGACTCATACATTCTAACTGACAGCTGCAACTTGTGCTGAGTAGTGTGAGATGTCACTACCAGCAGGAATGAGGGATGCTAGTGAGGTCAATCAGAATAGATGGGCAAGGAATGAGTATAAATTTACATAATTATTTTACTGCCGGTTACCTGCTTCAAAACCAGGTCCATACTCTGCTCTCTTTCCTTGTGGACACTGCATGTCGGGCTTGTCAAAGTTCCCAAAAACTCCTGTAGCATAATTATCTTTGTCCTTTTCCGGTTGTCTCGGACACCTGGGTGTGTCTGAAAACTCCATAAGCTTTGTGTTCAGTTAGTAAATGCTTTAGAATTTGCCTCACTAATCAAGTCTTTGAGCTGGCAATCATTTCTCTACCAACTTTATTTACTTTTCCAACTGTGACCTGCTGATCAACCCTTTGTCTCCTGTAAGCATAACAAATTCTTCTTTGATTTTGTTCACAGGACAAACCCTGCTGCAACAGGGGGTGTATCCTATACAAGTGGGTATTAATTTTGCCTATTCATCACCGATCCCTTCTTCCTTGCCAATGAACATCTGCCTGCTAATAGTATACAGCTCTTTAAAGAGGACCTTTCACTGGATTTTTATTTGAAACTGAATATAACGTTCAATTGGCATTGCTCCACTGATTTTGGAACAATTTTTCTTTTTTCTGTACCCCTTCTTTCCAAAGTTACACAAGTTTTTCCTTCAACAAACTGGGCGTGTACCACAGACCTTCTCTGAGGTTCGCTGCATTTTGATTGGACAGCATCAAAGGAGAAAAAGTTCTGTGATAAATGCCCAGTTGCTTGAAGGGAAAATTTGCATATTTATTTCCAGAGGGGCACAACTTTGGAATGGAGGTGACCAGGAAAAAACTTGCAGATTTAGGCTATGTGCACACGCTGCGGATTCACCTGCGGATTTGTATCTGCAGATCCGCAGGTAAAACCGCAAGTAAAATGACCTGCGGATTGGCCTGCGGTTTTCCCCTGCGGTTTGCCACCTGGACAATGGAATAGGTGGCAAACCGCAGCGGAATCTGCAGAAAGAATTGACATGTCAATTCTTTCTGCGGATTCAAAACCGCAGTTGAAAAACCGCAGCATGTGCAAAGCGGATTGTAAGTCACATAGACTTACATTGTACTGTACACTGTCTGCGGATCCGCAGAGGCCAAATCCGCAGCGGATCCGCAGCAGAATCTGCAGCGTGTGCACATAGCCTTAGTGGAGCAGCAGCAATTGGAGGAGATACTCAGTATCCAGTAAAAGATCTTTTTTAACCATTTGTATCTGGCAAGTCCTAGACTGAGTGTACATGAACAAATCCTGTATGTGTCTGCTTGTGGCCTAGCATATTGTGCTGTCATGGTTCAGGTCTTACAGTGCATTGAAAAAGTATTCACACCCTGTGAACTTTTCCAAATTTTTTTCTCTTTACACCCACAAGCTTAAATGTGTTTTATTGGGATTCTGCATGATACACCAACAGAAAGTAGTATTTGTGACTTGTAAAGGAAATGATACATGGTTTTGTAATTATTTTAAATATATTGATCTGAAAATTGTGATGTGCATTTGTATTCAACCCCCTGTAGTCTCATACCCCTAAATAAAATCCTGAGTGACCAATTTCCTCCAGGAGTCACATAACTAGTACATTGAGTCCACTAATGTGTAATTTCTTTTCAGTGTAGCTACAACTGTTCTGTGAAGGTCTCAGAGGTTTGTGTGAGAATATTAGGGATCAAACAACATAATGAACACCAAGGAGTCCACAAGATAGGTCAAGGATAGAGTTGTGGAAAGTAGGGTTAGGTTAAAAAAAATAGTCAAAGATCTAAATATCTCATTTCATTATCCAAAAATGGAAGGAGTATGGCACAAGTGCAAACTTACCAAGACATGCCGTCCACCTAAACTG
This sequence comes from Dendrobates tinctorius, assembly GCF_039654945.1. Lineage (NCBI taxonomy): Eukaryota > Metazoa > Chordata > Amphibia > Anura > Dendrobatidae > Dendrobates > Dendrobates tinctorius. The sequence goes on from NW_027361925.1 coordinate 2,775,150, forward strand.
ACATCTCAAGCAAGGAGATCACTAAATAGAGAAGCAGCCTAGAGGCGAATGGTTACTCAGCTCAGGTAATTCACAACTCAGGTGGGATAATGTGTCTACAGGAAAATTATTAGTTGTATTGTCCAGAAATCTGCCCTTTATGGAAGAGTGGCAAAAAGGGATTTTTGAAAGCAAACCATAAGACGCTTGTTTGCAGTTTGCAAAAAGACATGCTTGTGGAAGAATGTGCTCTGGTAAGAGGAGACAAAACATAAACTTTTTGAGCTAAATGCAAAATACTATGTGTGGCAGAAAACTAGCACTGCACATCACCCTGAAAACACCATCCCCACTGTCACACATGGCGGTGGCAACATCATGTTGTGGGGAGGCTTTTCTTCAGCAGGGACAGGGAAGCTGGTCAGAGTTGATGGGAAGGTGGATGGAGCTAAAAACAGGCAATCATGGAGGAAAACCTGTTAGAGGCTGCAAAAGAAGAGACGGGGCGAAGGTTCACCTTCCAGCAGTACAATAACCCTAAACATCCTGCCAGAGCTACAATGGTGTGTTTAGATCAGAGCATAATCCTTTGTGTGAACGGCCCAGTCACAGTCCAGACTGAAATCCCAGAGAATCTGTGATAAGACTGGAAAATTGCTGATCACAGACGTCTCCATCCAATCTCACTGCAAAATGTCACCTCTAGATGTGCAAAGCTGGAGAGACAGACCCCAGAAGACTCCAGCAGAAATTGTAGGTAAAGATTGTCCTATAAAATGCAGACTCGGCAAAGGTTTTCCTATAAAATACAGACTCGGGGAGCTGAATACAAATGCACATCACAATTCTCATATTTACTTTACACCTCATAAATAATTGCTACTTTGTGTTGGTGTCACATAAAGTCCCAATAAAATACATTTAAATTTGTGGTTGTAAGGTGGAAAAGTTCACAAGGTATGAATATTTTTGCAAGGCACTATATAAGAATTGATGCTGTTTTGAAGATATAAGATTTTTTTTTCTTGTATTATATATTTTATTGATTGATATAAATAAACTATTAATACTTCTCTTTTAGAAAGCATTCTGATTCCGTAGCATTGTTTCGCAATATTGAAAATTGGTCTTATTCAGGTCTAAGATTTCTATTTCATATTGCAAACAATTTATATTGTGAAATCTGTTAACATATCTGCTTTAAGCTTAAAAAAGAAAAAAAAAAGAAAATCTTAAGTATTCATTATATTTCTATACTGGAAATACCTTTTTTTTCAAATGCACTTTAAAGTGTTTTGCAGAATGTATCTGCGAGAGCCTTTCATCAGTTACTAGATACAATAATTGATGCAAAAACAAGGACAACAGTCTGGGAATATGTCTTTATTTTCTTTCTTATATTTCCTTGACAGTCAGGGGGGTGATGGCCTTTTGCTTCTTTGCGAAGTCATGACATTCATCTACCAAAACACAGGCTTAATGGTAAAAGACGTCATTGTCAGTGTTCACAGTAGTCTTAGATTACAGGGAATAAAGGCAATGCCTTAGTTCTACATTTGGTAAAAATGAATTCCATTGTCAAAATATATGTAAAAATGGGTTAAAAATCACAACCAATAAATATAATCAGACAATGGTCTGCAACAATAATGTCGCGGTCAAATTTGGATGTAGTATTTTCACAGGAAAACAGATTATTCACAACTAAGAGTAATAAATAAAAATGTTATTAAAAAACATAATCTTTGAGATAATTATAAATTAACAGCATTGTCTTAAACCCCCAAGAAGATTTTTACATGACAAAACATCCCTATTCAATAAAGTGTAAAAAAAAGAATGCATGCTTCCAACCTGGGACACCCCAAACTAAACAGGCGTTTTACACCAGGTTTTCTGCGCTTCTCTGTGGGCGCTCCGGAAGAATCTCAGTGAGTTCTGAGCCCTCAGGCTGTGGAGTCTGCCGGCTTTTCCCAGTCTCTAGGGCTTGCTGGTGATATACCCTGTTGGCTGACAGACACATGAGGGCGTTTATCTGAAAGAAAAGGGAGACTAGTGTCTGCCTTTGGGTTCAAAATCTGCTAGGAAAAAAATTCCCACTAATAACTTACCCAAGAGGTCTCAGAGGAAGAACATTTCCCTAACTTCCTCCTACCACCACTCATAAATTCTCGATTTCAAGACCCTCTAAAATAGTTTCTGGTTACGCAGCATAATGTAAGTATGTCACCCCATTTTTCGAGTATCAGCTGCCGGCACCACCATCAGGGGCTTATCTACAGCATTCTGTAATGTTGTAGATAAGCCCCCGATGTAACCTGAAAGATAAGAAAAACGAGTTATATTATACTCTCCTAGGGGCAGTCCCGGTCCGGTTTTGGTCAGATGGGTGTCGCAGTCTAGTTTGGCGCCTCCCATCTTCTAACAGTGATGTCCTCTTCTTTGCTTCCCGTCGTGGCTCCTGCGCAGGTGCACTGCTCTGCCCTGTTGAGGGCAGAGCAGAGTTCTGCAGTGTGCAGGCGCCGGGAAAAGTCAGAGAGGTCCGGCGCCTGGGCACTACAGTACTCTGCTCTGCCCTCAACAGGGCAGAGCAGTGCGCCTGCGCAGGAGCCACGACGGGAAGCAAGGAAGAGGATGTCAACGTTAGAAGATGAGAGGTGCTGGACCGGACCGCGACACCCATCCGACCGGACCCGGACCGCCCATGGGTGAGCATAATCTAACTTGTTTTTCTTATCTTTCAGGTTACAGTGGGGGCTTATATACAGCATTACAGAATGCTGTAGATAAGCCCCTGATGGTGGTGCCAGCAGCTGATAGTCGAAAAATGTGGTGACAGATTCCCTTTAACTTTGAAACTAAGCCTATTGTAAAATCACTTGTTTTTTCTTCCACCCTGTATAAAAAGCTTTTCTTGGCATTCATAATGATAAAACCTAGAAGTCTGACTGTGGGAATCAATGGGAGCCCGGTAGACTGATATGTTGGCTGCTTTACTAATTCCCAAGAATGTTGAGGATGCAGGATGATTGTAGCTGAGAGTCCTTTATTAATAATCGACACGTTTTGGGGTCGGATCGACTCCTTCCTCAGGATAACTTACAAGACAATAGATATTACATACAATACAGTGTATTTTATTGTAAAGTATCCTGAGGATGGGGTTAGTCCGACCTGAAACGTTTATTAATAATCTGAAGGATGACAGATGATTTTAGTAGAGAGTCCCTTATTAACAATCTACGCATTTTGGGGTTGGATCAACCCCTTCCTCAGGATGACATACAATAAAATACAAGTCAAAACATTTTACATACAATATATTTTATTGTAAATAATCCTGAGGAAGGGGTCGATCTGACCTGAAACATCTATTAATAATGTGATGGATGACAGATGATTGTAGTAGAGGGTCCTTATTAATAATCTACGCGTTTCAGGCTCAGCTTTCTTCCTTGGGATAACTTACAATAAAATATAAGACAACACATTGTGTTGTAAACTTTATCCTGAGCAAGGTGCCGGTGTGTATATTATTAATAAAGAACTCTCTATTACAATCATCCGTCATCCTCTACGTTCTTGGAAATTTGCAATGCAGCTACGTGGCTCCTATTGACCCCATGGTCAATATTTTCAACACTTTCCTGAAGGCATCTCATTCTGGTTCAGAGTATGCGGCAGCAGCACAAATACGCACAGGATGATGCAATGATCATGACCACATGGGGGGGGTCGAGCTTTTCAAGCTTCTCTTTCTGACACACAAGTCATTATTACTACATCACAGGTGTATGTTATCCTTTTGTTCTCTAGAGCCCTTAGACATTCAGTCAGATATCTTGATGTAAAATAAAAAATTATATTGTGGTACCGTGTTAGCCAGAAAAATCGATGTGAATACTTTTCTGCCCAACGATGACAAAAGTATTCTTGGAGTGATACCTTATTTTATGGTTAGCCAATGAAGGTATCACTCAAAGAATACTTTTGTCATCGTTGGGCAGAAAAGTATTCACATCAGTCAGATATCTAAGTGTTACGTATATGAGAGTCTTGGAGAAGGATCTCATTTACTGAGGTGGTCTATTACTCTAATTACATTCACACTCTTTGTAAGAAAACTATCATTGCAAAGTGACGACCTGGAGCCCTCGCAGACCTCAGTGATGAGCGTGTAGCTCCTCTGTGTCGCCATTTGGTACAACCTAGGAGCAATGTTTCTGTCCTCCACAACTACTGTCACTAATAGAGAGTCCCTCTGTACAATGGCAGATGATGATGTATTTTTTCCAATGGTTTCTATATTTATTCATGAGAAGTAAAACCTCTATGACCCGCAGTATACAATCAGGCCCACGCAGATGAACATGCTGACTATACAGCTCTCTACAGTACAAAGCCATAATTCATCCGAGTGGCGATGATGCAACGCTTCATTGTATGGTGTCATATGGAATTCATCTGTAGTCCAGAGATGTTCCCAATAGAGAATGTGCTTCTAGGGAGATATAGCTCCATGGTGGGACATGGAAAACCCTAGTAAATCTATGTGCGCACTTTTACCCTCCTAACATCTAGACCGTAAGAGTCCATGAGACCTTAGGTTACTCAACAGAACAGTGTAAAGACCGACGTTTGAGATCTGTCTGGAGGTCGGAAACAAACTTTTTCTATGAAGTTTATGATATTGGAGGGTCTCACAGGTATCACAGAAGATACATTCTAACTTACCCATTTCTTTTTTCTTTAAAGAATAACTAAACTTTTTATTTAATTATTGTTCAGCCTTTGTAAAGTTATGAATCTTCGTAATATACTTCAGTACCTGATTTTGCTTTGTTCAATCTCTAACTCCATGATGAAACTGTTGGCTTATCTGCCTATTTCATGCTTCCTTAGGAGCTGGTTTTACCTACAAATCTGACACATCTGTCTTTCGCTCCCTTCCACAGACTCAGACACTTTGCCCAGTGTGATTATGGGGGGTAGAGACAATCACTCTGAGTATGGACCTTTGATAGATTGGCAGTTAAAATCAGCAACTTAGAAAGCATGAACTAGACAGATGAGCCGGCAGACAAGTTGGCAGACGTTCCAGTAAATGAGCCAGCAGACGTTCCGACAGACGAGCCGGCAGACGTTCCACCACACAAATTGACAGACGTTTCGGCAGATGTTGCGACAAACAAGCCAGCACTTTTACCATGGAGTTAGAGATAGGAGCAATCCAATGAAGCAATGGAGTATATTGCAAATATTCATGACTTTACTATGACCGATCAATAATTAAATACTAAAAAATTTAGTTACTTTTTAATTCTAAGTGATTAGTTGAAGCTTAATACAGAAATATATGGTAAATCTTACTAGTGCTATTTATTATTTAATTAGAGGCAGGCAGTCTTTTCATTCATACTGTCCAAACCACAGGCAGCGAAATCAGAGCCCATTGGTGCAATTATAGCCAAAAAATGTTTTACTTAGTAAAGCTACTACATTTCAAAGAAAACATAGTCAGATAAGCCGGCCGTGGACTATAGGGAGAGGAGGACCAGTCTGGCTTTTCCCCACCTCACCCCAGTTGATTGATGGATCTCTTCTTATGTATACACATGGGAGAAACCTGTCAATCAACCGATGCTGGGGGAGAGATTCCGGGTTGGGTGCTACTCCGGACAGCCCGTGTTTTCTCTGAGACACCGCAGTGGTTCATAGTACACAACATAGTAAATCGATAACATTCTTGTAAGGACAGGTGTGTTATATAGATTTTGGTGAAAGATCATATCGTTGCATACATTTTTTGTAATATCCACTTCTGATATTTCCCCCTTATTTATACATCTACAATCAATACAAGTACTGCTGACAAGTCAAAAAATTCACCCAGACAGACACGTCTGAAGTTTGATAAAGAAACATTTAATTGCTTTTTAAGCTCTTACATTCCATAATTAGTGATTCACAGCAAAACCAAAAAAGGAAAAATTATACTGTAAAACAAAAGAAACACTTTGCTGAATCAAAACCACTTGATTTGGTTGGGTCTTTCTGTGTCTTATACATGTGTGTTATATATGTGTCTTATACATGTGTGTGATATATGTGTTACACATGTGTCTTACACATGTGTCTTATATATGTGTGTGCTATATGTCTCTTATACATGTGTCATACATTGGTCTTATACGTGTCTTATGCTGCAGTATGGACAGAAACGACACGGATTGGGAAGAGCAGGGTTTAGAAGCCAAATTGAACGTTTTCTTATCTAAGTTCTTGGCTGCCGTTTTGGTAGGACCGTCCACGTGCAGCCGAGTTTTACGATAAACTCTTGGGTTTGCGGTAATGAACTCTCTACATACTGACTTTATCATCAGTTTGTACAATTGTAAACCCCATGAATCATTCCTGACTACATGGCTTCTATAGATTAGAGGAACATTAGTGGAACAGGATAGATGTGAGGAGACTCAGGGCTCATCTTTACACAGAGTCCTGGCCCTAAGTCTGGAAACCCACGAAACAAAATATCTACACTAAAGCACTATGTATGTGTCTGCCCTGGGCGTGTTCACGTTACAATTTATAACAGATGTAATCTGGGATTAGGATGAAAACATCACTATTCTGACAAATGAGCTGTTTTTCTTCTTACATCAGAGTACCTATATGTGAAATTAACAGAGGTCTCCGGGAGGTTTAGTGGAGGACACGTCTATTTCATGCTTCTATATCTTACATTTTTTTGGATTATGCTGCTTGCTGACTGCATTGAGTTTGAATTAAAGCTTTTTTATGCTTTTATTTTTCTTTTACAAACCTATAAGGGGATAACATTAAATACATATCATCCATACGTGTTATTATAAAAGCTATCCCTGACTCCTGTTTATGGCTTCCGTGACTTATCTTTTGGAAATGAACGGATCCCATGCTGAAAAATATCTCCAACACTTTCCATTGACTTTTGTTATTTTGTGGAGTTTTTTTGTCACTTTATTAATTGTTTTTAACAACTAGAATAGCAGTCCAGATGGAACAAAGACTAGCACCAGTGTGAACAGGCCTTACAATTAGGTAAGTACAGATTTATGCTAAGCAGATGTTTTTTATTGCATCGTATTACTGTGAGCCGGTACACTACGGGGCAGCTAGATCCCAACTGTAATTGGAAAGTTGTAGTATTCCTAGAGTGTCCTGACAGCTAATGTATTTGTCTCCACCATTAATCACTAATCTCAGGTTCTGAAGGGTGAACATGTATATATTAGATTTTCATTAAATTTAGGCATAAAATACAGAAATGTTTATGCACTGAAGAAACGGCAAGGAACTAGGAAAGGCGCTGGGTGATCTATACTTGTGCCAAGTAATGGTGGCCACACAATGAGGTCTTGTGATTCGGACTCATGACTGTCAAACATGGCCATATACTAGCACAATAGTGCATGGCAAAGACTGAAGAAACCTACTGATGCTTTTACTCCATTAAACTCTTAGAGCATGGCGGAGTAATCGAATGTTCCTTCTTGGGAACTTCAGACATTGTAAGAGCGATCTCATCCTACGATCACCTCCATGGATCTGAGGTAGGGCGTGATGGCAGACTGATTTCACTTGGAGTATAGATTTATATGATTATATATTCTAAGACTGGATGAACCCATTGATAAAGTTGGGATTAAAGTAAAGTGATGCATCATTAGTGGTCAATAGAAGTGGTTTGCAGGTAAAGACATAATTCTGGTGACTGTGGACATATATGTGATTATATGTATGTATGTGATCCGTATTATGACTCGTGTCGCTGCAGTTTGTATCGGTTTACTTCGCCCTCTAGTTACACTTAGGATACAGTGTAAATCCATCATTTTAGGCCACATTGACTATAAATTGTTTCATGTGTCCGCCCCAACCTTCGAGCTTGTCTTACATCTTATGAAGCCACCAGGTCAGCTATGACGGTCAGTGGTGGCCATGATCTCTGTTCTGTGCTTAAAAGCTTTATGTTCTACTGTTCCCATATATGGCAGACATGCTTGAGCTCACGCCATGACACCAGCCCCTATACTGTATGGCCATCTTTACTGGGTATCTGCAACATACAGACTAAACATTGCATACAAAGGGCAGACCAACTATAGTAGCTATCGGATACATTATTAAAACTCCAACATTAAAATAAAGAGGATTTCAAAATATGTTATGAACATAAAATGGTGCCATTTTTTACTCAGTCGCTTGGAGTCTAAAACTTTCGGCCAGTAACTCGCAGCACAGCATAGTTGAAAGATGCACCTATCATATATGTGAGCTGTAAAGGAACATACAGAAGAAAGAACATGGACATTAACAGAATCATTGTATAGCAGGAGCAGTAAGTCTACACACGGCGTAACCACATTATCATTGCCAACGTGTGGGCCTAGTAACAGCGCCCTTCATTAGGTCAGTTAGGGCACAACTGTCCCGTGAGAACTTGAGATGTCAGATACTAGAGGCAATCGTGGACTACCCATTTAATGTCCTCATATTCTCAGCGGCTCAGAAGCTTACACACATTGTTTTTGGTAGCATTGCCTTCACATTGTCTGAAGCTGCTTTTACAATGAAAGACAATCTTGAACCAGTGTTGAGAAAACGCTTGTTTCACAATTATCATCAGGTGTAAAGATTATATTTTGCACCACAAAACATGATCGTCCTCAGCGTTGCATCTCCCTGTGTGAACAGGACCTCAATGACGAGAACTATGGCAGCTGTCTGCACTCAGTGCTCTTGTGTAGATTTTACTTTGGTCTCTCTACTTCCGAGCTGACGGAGAGGTGCGTAGAAATGCTGGAGAGAGGTGATCAGCACATAGAGCTGCCGAGATCCAGGCTAGCCTCAGTGTAAACGGCTGCCCATGCTCAGACACCGCTACCTGATGATGATGATCAAACTTGGATATTGTCGTTGAACAAGTGGCCATGTCATTTCAGGTGTGTGGAACTTGATCACCACAATCTAGCAGACTTATGAAGCTCTACAATGCTATCTCTGATCATTTGGCTGAATTGTTTTGATTTAAGGCTGACCTTAAAGGGGACTATTTGTTCTTGTGATACTAATGACCTATCATTAGGGTAAAAAGCATGAGAAGGCAAAAATGCATGTGAAAATGTGTGAATTCAAAAATCGTCAGATTAAAGGCTCATACTCATCTGCAGTTAAAATGGACGAGTGCAATCCAATAAAAAATGGAATTGTACGCTGCCAAGTGTCAGTTAATGATTCTGTGCTCATCTGCAATATTTTTCTCTGCTTGGATCGGACTGAGAAGAGAATTGTAGCACGCTGCAAGTGGCCATGTACATTGGACGAGACTTGCCAATGCAAGTCAATGAGTGAGATTAAAAAACTCCACTGCACACAGACCATGCGTGTGCCATGCGATTTCTACACATCCATATAGTTAACCCAACATTTCATCAGCCGAGTACAGTAAATTCACAGCTTGAAACATTAGAATAGACTAGAAGAGATATATAGATAGAATACATAGAACTTTCTCACTCAACGAGTAGTGACATCAGTGAGGTGACCAGAGTTCATCGGCTACGAACTCCACTCATCTTACTGATGTCAAAGCTCGGCACTAAAGCTGAGTTCTCATGCTCAACTCAGTATCTTGTGGATGCTGGGCTGAGTGGTGGCATTTTGTGTCACCACTCAGCAAAGCATCAAGATGTAGCTGAGTTGGACTCGTCGCGGCACATGTGGGTAATCAGTGGACAGGTGAGGAATTCTTTGCTTTTTTATTTTTATTTGGATATTAATAAATGAGTAAAAGATGGCAGAGTGGGTTTTTCTTTAAATAAAGGACTTTGCTCTGTGTGTATGTTTTTTTACTTAAATTGATGGGGTTAGTAATGGGGGTGTCTTATAGACGCCTCTCCATTATTAACCCCTGTGCTTGATGTCAGCTGACATTACATAGCTGAAATCAACCCCAATACTATTACCCTACTTGCCACTGCACCAGGGCAGGTGGGAAGAGCGGAGGCTAAGTGCCAGAATTGATGCATCTAATGGATGCACCATTTCTGGAGCGGCTGAGGGCTGATGTTCTTATTCTGTCAGTGTGCCAATATCCATGGCCCCTTCCTAGGCTATTAATATCAGGCTGCATATGTCTGCCTATCCTTTGCTGGTTATTAAAAATAGGGGCACCCTACGTCATTTTTTTGGAGGTCACCACTTGTTAATAAACATTAAAGACTAAGTAGACAGCTGTGAGCTGATATTAATAGCCTAGGAAGCTCCATACTTATTACCCACTTCCCAGACTATAAATAACAGCCCACAGCTGTTGGCTTCCCCTCAGCTGGTTAAGAAAAATATGGGGCACCCCACACCATTTTTTCTTTTAATTCTCTAGTTATTAACTAAATACATGTATAGTAAACTACACAAGCACTGCACTAATTATATATCTTACTGACATTTCTATCTGTCTAATTGTTTTTTTACTTATAAATCTAGCTTGAAATGACATAGAGAATTACTGTAATTTAAAAGCTGATGCTAAAAACGCATTGCATACAGATTGCATATCCATGTCATTTGGATGTCATATGGATGCTGCTTGAGGAAAATCGCATTGTACTCGCATGACACACATTCTACTTTTCAGGACCAACATCCAACCGGTTTTATTAACGCTGATGAGAGTGAGCCCTAAGGAGTCAGTCCAACTCCAAAATGCATCCCATTAACTTTAAGAAAGGAATAATTTCTCTAGACTCCACAGCCTGTAATTTTCTACTTTTCTGAGAAGTAGTGCTGAGTAAGGTGCTCATTTTTGCCTCCACATGCATTCTGAGATTCCACCCGATGGCTGAATTCTAATGGGACCAGTAGAATAGCTACTAGAGAAGTAGAGGGGGCGGTTGCCCCAGGCTCCACACTAATAAGAGGGTCCTAACTGGATCCGCCACTACCCTTATTGGCCTGTTGTGCATGCAGATATAGTTAGGCTGTGTGGTAAAGTAAGGAGACATGATCACCCTGCACTACCACTTTCCTTATCGTAGACTGCAGGTGGCTTTAAGCCTGCGGTCTCCAGAATGGCAGGGTGATGCAGAAAAAAATGCGCCAGCACAGGACGTCAGAGTCCTGGCGCATTAACGTCATCGCGCCATGGCGAGACTCTGATGTCCAGTGTGCACCAATGCTTTGCAGATGGAATCGTCAAGGTCCTGGATTAGGTGAGAATATGATGCTGTGTATAGGGCAGCTGTGGGCCCATCATACTGTGTGTTTAGGGGAGGTGTGAAGACATCATGCTGTGTATACGGGAGCTGTGGGCCGATCACACTGTGAATAGGGGAGCTGTGGGTGCACCATACTGTATATAGAGGAGCTGTGTGCCCACCATACTGTGAATAGAAGAGCTGTGTGCCTATCATACTATGTATAGGGAAGCTGTGTGCCTATCATTCTGTGTATAGGGGAGCTGTGTGCCCATCATACTGTATATAGAGGAGCTGTATATAGAGGAGCTGTGTGCCCATCATACTGAGTATAGGGGAGCTATGGGCCCATCATACTAGATATAGAGAAGCTGAGTGTCCATCATACTGTGTATAGGGGAGCTGTGTGCCCATCATCTTTTGAATTGAGGAGCTATGTGCCCATCATACTGTGTGTTTAGGGGAGCTTTGAAGACATCGTACTGTGTATATGGGAGCTGTGGGCCCATCATACTGTGTATAGCAGAGCTGTGTTCCCATCATACTGTGCATACAAGAGCTGTGTACCCGTCACACTGTGAATAGGGGATTTGTGTTCCCATCATACTGTGAATAGGGGAGCTGTTGGCACACCAAACTGTATATAGAGAAGCTGTGGGCCCATCATACTGTGTATAGCGGAGCTGTGTGCCCGTCATACTGTGTATACGGGAGCTGTGTACCTGTCATACTGTGAAAAGGGGATCTGTGTGCCCATCATACTGTGTATAGAGGAGCTGTGAGCATACCATACTTTGTATAGGAGAGCTGTGAGCCCATCATATTGTGTATAGGGCAGCTGTGGGCTATCACACTGTGTGTATAGGGGAGCTGTGAAGACATATTGCTCTGTATACAGGAGCCGAGGGCCAATCATACTATGTATAGAGGAGCTGTGTGCCCATCATACTGTGTATAGAGCAGCTGTGTGTTAGGAACGGCGTAACGCAATAAATAAATAAATAATAAAGTGCGTTCGCCACTCGGGGTCCACCGTGCAGTAGGTGTTAAAACCGCTGCTAGACAATGGCAGACGCGCTATATGGTGGTATAATGCGCACGGGTTCAACGTCACCCGATGTGCGCAGAGTGGACTCTGTTAACTCACAGAGGCACCGTAACATAAACATAAACACCGAGCCTGTTAGACTCGCAGGTCTCAGCATGAATTGCACGCACGGTATCAGGTCACAGGACAGGTTCCAAGACAGGGGACGGTGTCCGTCTAGACCTACCGTGCGTGCGGCGACGCAACTGCGGATGCCGGTAAGTGCTACTGAATGCAGCGCGGCGGCAGACACAGCCGCTATGCGATAGTGCCGTGAGAGCCGTGACACCACCGGATGCTAGTGTAGAGGTGCGGTGTGCACAGTGGCCTATGGCTTGCCACTGACTGACTGGAGCTGACTCTTTCTATAGTTCCCTATCCACATGCGTAATATCAGAGGGAGGGGAATCTTAATAAGTCAGTCACCAGAATCATACATCCATCACCATTCACACATCTAGCAAGAAGAGTCTATACTAGCGCATGGCCGAGCGGCCATGCGGGCCTTTTATAGCCGTGCGCTGCCGGGACCTTCCAGATCTCTGAGATGGACCAATCAGATCTGGAGAAGGACCTGAGCACGTGACTTCCGACCTTCAATGGGAGATAATCTCGTGAGCATGCTCAGTGGAGCGGCAGAGGAACTTAGCCTCAGAAATGACTTGCTGCAGAGCAGCATGTGAGGCTCTGGATTCCTGTTGTGTAGCTGCAGGAATCCGACGCTTAACACTGTGTGCGCAACATATTGTGAATAGGGGATCTATGTGCCCATCATACTGTGTATAGGGGAGTTGTGTGCCCATCATACTGTGTATAGAGGAGCTGTGTGCCCATCATACTGTGAATAGAGGAGCTGTGTGCTCATCATATTGTGAATAGGAGAGCTGTGGGCCCACCATACTGTGTATAGATGAGCTGTGTGCCCATCATACTGTGTTTAGATTAGCTGTGTGCCCATCATACTGTGAATAAAGGAGCTATGTGCCCATCATACTGTGACTAGTGGAACTGTGGGACCATCATGCTATGTGTATATGGGAACTTTGGGCCCATCATACTCTGTATAGGGGAGCTGTGGGTCTATCATATTGTGTATAATAGAGCTGTGGGATGATCATACTGTGTATAGAGGAGCTGTGTGCCCAGCATACTGTGTATAGGGCAGCTTTGGGCCCATCATATCGTGCATATAGGGGAGCTGTGAGGACATCATGCTGTGTTTACAGGAGCTGTGGGCCCATCATACTGTGTATAGGATAGCTGTGGGCCTATCATACTGTGTGTGGTGTAGCGGGGGGCCCACCACAATGCATATAGGGGAGCTGTAGGGATATCTTATTGTGTATAGTTTAGCTGTGGGCCCATGATACTGTGTATAGGGTAGCTGAGGTCACCATATGGTGGTAATATAAATGTTGGCCTTTGTATAGAGATTTTTTTCTTTTTTCACCATGGTCATCTGCTGAGGTTCCCCTATACCGACAATTAGGGTGCGCCACTGTAGTTGTAATCAGCGCTACCTAATTAGGGGGTCCACTCAGATGTTTTGCACCCCTAAGCTGAACCTCTAGCTATGCCACTGGATGGGACTATAGGCCGCAACCCCCTATTACCACAATGCTATGCCCCTACAGTTGTCCTACACCTAACACGACACCATCACGTGAGCAGTTTCTCATGTTTTCTTCTTTTTCTTTATATTGGTGACGCACTGTGTGCCTCTTTCCAATGTTACAAGTCCAGTGAACCACTGTAAAATACTGCCATATGTACACCTCCCATTAACTCAAGTGCTGACAATCAGCTTATCAGATGCCATGACAGCCTTTTCTGGAATTATTCAATCTTTCTCGTGCACATTAATCTGGGTGGAGGTAAACTTCTGAGCCACTGGAATTTTAATATAGTGAATTATAAATTAAATGATCTGTTTGTACACATTTATTAGCACATTGTCCAATTAAACCCTAAAGTGAACCTGCCATCTGATACATTCTACCCGGATCTATGGACAGCATGTTTTGGGCAGCCAGGTATGTTCAGATTGGGCAGCATATATCAGCTGTCAGGTTCTCTTTGACTTTTAATTAATGCATCTAAGATAGTACACAGGCAATGGGATAATAGTCGCCAGTACTCAACAATCCGAGCACAAAGTAGGGTAAAAGTACATATAAAACAACACTCACTAAAATCCAACACAGTCCTAAGTCTAAAATCCAGCAGAACTGATCCACATCAGTCCAGAGTCCAGCTGGAACATGTGTCGCCAAGTCTGCATGCTATATAAAGAGCTGGCAACACATGTTACAGCTGGACACAGGATTGTTGCTCACATAAATTTGGATATTGAAAATGGACTCTATTATTTTCCACTGAATTCACACTGATGAAGTTAGAAAGGTAGACAAGTGGCAACTTCAACTTTGTGTGCTCTGAATTCTTGATGAGTCCTGACTGAGTGACTTCCAATGGAATGTCAAGTTCAAATGGCTAGAATAGGGCGAGTTTAAGGTTTATCGATGCCGTACACTTTCATCTAGAAACGAGTCAACGCAGTACGATGAGAGATCACTGATATGAATGTTACCCTCATGCTTTAAGACTGGCTTTGTTGGATTCTGGTGAGTGTTACTATACATGTAAATTAGTGTGCAGAAGTTTTAGAAAGGTGTGGAAAAAATGCTGCAAATTAATAATGGTTTAAAAAAAAGAAGTGTTAATAGTTTATTTTTATCAATTAACAAAATCCTAAGAGAATGAATAAAAAATAAATATCTATCTGAAATCAATATTTGGTGTGAAAATTACCCTTTGCCTTCAAAACAGCATTGATTCTTCTAGGTATACTTCCAGACAGTTTCTGAAGGATCTCAGCAAAAAGGTTGTTCCAAACAACTTGGAAAAATAACCACAGATCTTCTGTGGATGTCGCTTGTGCAAATCCTTCGGTCTCTTTATGGAATTTCAGACTGGATCATAGATGTTGAGATCAGGACCCTGTGAAGGCCTTATCACTTCAATGATGCCTGGATAAGCATCTGCCTCTCTTTCTCAGCATTGAGGACACCATCCTCACCAAGTCCCCAACTCCATTTATTGAAATGCAGCATCAAACATACAGAACTCTCCACCGTGCGTCACTGTTGTCTGCAGAACCTCATTAGTCTTCCACTCTCCAGCCCCTCGGCCAACAAACTGTCTCCTGTTACAGCCAAATATTTCAAAATTTGACTCATCAGTTCAAAGCGCCTGTTGCCATTTTTCTGCACCTCAGTTCCTATGTTTTCGTGTTAGTTGAGTCACTTGACCTTGTTTCCACTTCAAATATATAGCTTTTTCGCAACAATTCTTCCATGAAGATCACATTTAGCAAGACTTGGGTTGAGTTGGGTCCTACTGGTTTGTGGCAGTTCTGAGCTGATGGCATTGCTGGACATTTTCCAGTTTTGAAGAAAAGTAAGCATGGTGTTTGTTTCCTCTGCTGCACTAAGTTTCCTTAGCTGACCGCTTGGTCTATGCTCCTTATTGATGCTCACTTGAGTGTCTTCAAAAATGTTTGAACAGCACATCTTGATACTCCAGTCTGTTTTGAAATCTTTGCATGGGAGAGGTCTTGCTGAGGTAGTACAACTACCTTGTGTCTTGTTGCTATGCTCAATCATGGCCTGGTGTATGACCTGTGACATGAAACTATCTTCTACAACCTCCCCTTTGTACTTCTATTTGCTCTTTCCTCACCCAGTTTTAGGTCTCCTAGACAGCTTTTTCTTTTTCAGTTAGTGAATTGTAGCCTACATATGAAAATGATCATCACCTACAATTGGCTACTCATACATCTGACTATAATCTATCAAAAACCTTGATTTTGTGCAATTGTACCTAGAAGAATTCAAGCTGTTTTAAAGGCAAAGGGTGGTCACAGAAAATATTGATTTGATTTCTCTTTTGTTCATTCACTTTGCTGGTTGATAAAACATAAACTCTTTACATTTTTATTTTTTAAAACTTTCTTACTTTGCAGCATTTTTTCACACCTTGTACAGAGTACTATAATTTTTCCCTGCTACATAATCCTTTGTTGTGTTATATGAATGCTTTCTAATTGAGGTGTTCAGATTGTTTGGTGTTGAGTGCTGGTGACTTATTTCATTGCCCGTTTACCACTTTGGATACATTGATTAAAGGTTATGTTTTATTGGGACATTTTTCTCTTGTTAATAATTGCTTATATATGTTGGTCCTATAGTTTGCTATAAAATATACTGTTAGTTTTCATATAGTCTTAGTGACGTCAACTCTGTGATAATTTGACTGCAATCTGAAGTGCTACAATACAGATTATACTGCAGTGCTATTTGTCAGTCAACTTATTCTATGTGTATCATGCGAATGGAACTCCCAGAAACGTCCTAAATTTACCAATTAGTCCTGCAATGCCCCAGCAGCTAAGGATTGCAAAATTCAATGTCTTCATCTAACAAGGAATTTACAAATGAACGGGCGTAAAGATCGCAGTAGCAGCAGAGGGTGTGGGGGGGGGGGGGCTCTGACACCAACAGCTATTTTAGGCTACTTTCACACATCCGGTGTGTGGGGTCCGGCGGCGTGCGGCGAAAAGCCGGGCCGCCGGATCCGGCCTGCAGCCGTGACACCGGATGTGTGTGCGGCGAGACGATACGGCTCGGACATTATTAATGGAGCCGCAGGACGAGGTGGACAGAGGCAGCCAATGAGACAGCTGCTGAAAGGGAGGTGAGGGGAGGAGAGGGGAGGGGAGGGGAGGGGGGTGGAGAGAGAGAGACATGGGGGGTTAACACTTAGTGTCCAGGCAAGAGAATCTCTCTCTCTTGCCGGGCACTTGTGGGGTTAACCCCACAGAGAGATCTCTCTCTCTCACCCAGACACTGTGAGTGTTAACCCCACAAGTGCCCGGCGAGAGAGATCTCTCACAAGTGTCCGGGTGACAGAGAGAGATCTCTCTCTCTCTCACCGGGCACTTGTGGGGTTAACATTCACAGAGTCCGGGCATGCGCTGTGGAAAAAGCCGGTCCGGCGCTGCAAAAAAACGTTACATGGAACGTTTTTTCCAGACGCCGGACAGGCTGTTTTTGCCGGATCAGGCAAAAACCGGATACGCCGCATAGGTATCCGGCGCGATGCGGCAATAATGAAACTGAATGGGGGAAAAAACGGATCCGGTGGCAACCGGCGCCGGATCCGGTTTTTACACTTTTCGCCGCATCGCGCCTGATGCTGAAAACCGGATGTGTGAAAGAGGCCTTAGCTGTAAGTGAGTAAAGAATGTATTGTGGTGCTGAGATTCACGGGGTCCCTGCACTGCAATACACATTGCTGACCAATCACAGGCCGGCAGCTGACGTTGGCATATAAGAGGATACCCATGTCGTGGGATAAGGGGAAGGTGTTTTTTTATATATATATATTAGGGCACATAGGATAGGGTTATTATTACTGGAAGAAGCCCATGATAGGGGGCATTATACCAGGATGCAGGACATATATTACTGGAAGGGGTTGAGGATGGTGGCACATTTTACCAGAATGGGGGACATATATTACTGGAAGGGGGCCCAGGATGGGGACATTATACCAGGATGGAGTTCATATATTACTGGAAGGGGCACAGGATGGGGGTTTTCATACCAGGATGGGGGACATATAATATTGGAAGGGGGCCAGGATGGGGACATTATACCAGAATGTGGGATATATATTACTGGAAGAGGCCCAGGATGGGGACATTATACCAGGATGGGGGATATATGTTAATTTAAGGGGCCCATGAGGGGGACATTATACCAGGATAGAGGACACATATTACTGGATGGAGTGAGAATGGGGGACATTATTTCAGGATGGGGACATATATTACTGGAAGGGGGTGAGGATGGGGGACATTATACCAGCATGCGGGACATACAGTATATTACTGTAAGTGGCCCAGGATGGGGGAAATTATACAAGGATTGGGAACATATCTTACTGGAAGGAGGTGAGGATGGAGGACATTATACCAGGATGGGGGTCATATATTACTGGAAGGGGCCCAGGATGGGGTGTATTATAACAGGATGGAGGGCATATATTACTGGAAGGAGCCCAGGAGGGGAAAGACATTATACCAGGAAAGGGAGACATTATATCAGTAAGGTGCCCAGGATGAAGGTTATGGGGGCCTATCTGACTTGCCTGTGCAAATTAACCTTTTTCTATCTTAGACCATCAGTGAATATAAAATCTGCCAAAAATGAGGAGCTATAAGACTGAAGGATCTGTCCTACTTTGATTGTCACCAGGAAACCTTTTCCTTTGAAACCAGCGCTGCTACACTGGAAAAGTATCTGAGAATATGTGCTCTTGCGGAGTCCCAAACAGCCAAATGGCTGAATGGAGCTCTGTTGTAGCCTGCTAGGACTACTCTAGGGTTATCTGTTATCTCTATTCTTCCGTGCCTTAAAACAGACATAAGATGCTATTTGTGTGCTAACAATGGGGTAGCTAGCAAATGTTCTATATTTCTGAACACCTTCATGTCTACAAGTTAGAGTCAAGGCAAATCACTATAATATTAATGTTTGTTCTTCAGCACTGTGCAACAATTATAGGCCAGGTGTGAAAAAATGCTGCAAATTAAAAATGCTTTCTTAGAATTATGAATAGTTTATTTTTATCAATTAACAAAGTGAAAGTGAATGAACAAAAGAGAAATCTAAATCAAGTCAATATTTGGTGAGTCCACACTTTGCTTTCAAAACAGCATCAATTCTTCCAGATTCACTTGCACATAGTTTTGTTTAACCTCCTTAACAACCGTCCATACACCTTTTAACGGCGGCAATTAAGGGTACTTATGCCTCAGCACCGCTTTTTAACGGCACTGAGAAATAAGTGTATTGCGCCCCCCAGAGTCAGAATTTCTCCTGGGTCTCGGCTACTGGGGGTAGCTGAGACCCCAGAGAACATGATTCGGGTCGGTTTTTACCGACCCTCATGTTGCGGTTGCTGTTATTAACAGAATAATGGCAACCACAACAAAAAAGGCCGATTTCCCATTTAATTTCTCTCCTCTGATGTGATTGCACTTCAGAGGAGAGAGAAATGGGGTCCCTCGATCCCCCCTGGTACCTCTGGAGTCCCTGCATCCCCCCGTGTAGTACCCCGGTCACTGGTGTCTTCTTCCAAGCAGAAAATGAGGGGCGCAAGCGCAGTGCGCCCGCTGTGATCTGCCGGCCAGCACCCAGCAACAATAGGACATTTTTTGGTCCATTTTCTCCCGCTACAATTGTGAAAATAAAAAAAATTGGTTCCACAGTAAATTTTTTGTGAAAAAAGTAAAATGTTCATTGCTTTAGTTCTCATGAAGCACCTGAAGGGTTAATAAACTTCTTGAATGTGGTTTTGAGTACCTTCAGGCATGAAGTTTTTAGAATAGTGTCATTTTGGGGTATTTTCTGTCATATAGGGCCCTCAAAGTCACTTTTTAAAAAAATGGTTTTGCAGATTTTGTTGGAAAAACAAGAAGTCGCTGGTTAACTTTAAACCCTTATAACGTCCTAACAAACAAAAATTATGTTTCCAAAATTGTGCTGATGTAAAGTTGACATGTGGGAAATGTTATTTATTAACTATTTTGTGTGACACCTCACTCTAATTTAAGGGCAAACAAATTTAAAGTATGAAAATAGCAAAATTTGCAACATTTTTGCCAAATTTCCGTTGTTTTCATAAATAAGAAGTTATATCGAAGAAATTTTACCATTAACATGAAGAACAATATGCCACATGAAAACAGTCTCCGAATCAGTGGAATATGTTGAAGTGTTCCAGAGCTATAACCTTATAAAGTGACAGTGGTCAGAATTGTAAAAATTGGCCTGGTCATTAAGTAGCAAATTGCCACTAACGGGTTAAGGCACTCGGCCAGGAAGTTGTGCCAAACATTTTGAAGAACTAACCACAAATCTGTGGTTGTAGATTGTGCAAATCCTTCTGTTTCTTCCTGTGATCCCAGACAGATGGGATGATGTGAGATGAGGAGATGAGGGCTCTGTGGGGGCCAGATCATCACCTCTAGGACTCCTCATTCTTCTTTATACTGAAGATAGTTCTCAATGACATTGGCTGGATATTGGGGGCTGTTGTCCCGCTGCAGAATAAATTTGGAGCCAATGAGACGCCTCACTTATGGTATTACATGGATATGTATCTGCTAGTATTTCTCAAGATCCTGATCAAATCCCCAATGGCATTTGCTGAGATAACTTGTAGGACCCACCACATTATTGTACTGCTCCCCTGCTCTCTGCTGTAGCCAGATATGTAACATTTTTACTCATCAGTCCAGAGCACCTGCTGACATTTTTCTACACCACAGTTCATAAGTTTTTATTCCTATTTGAGTTGCTTAGCTTTGTTTCATTGATGAAGATATGGGTTTTGGCTACAATTCTTCCATGAAGACCACTTCTGGCCAGACTTCTCCAAACAGTAGATGGGTAGAGCAGGGTCGACATTGGTTGCTGCAAGTTCTGAGCTGATGGCTCTGCTGAACATCTGATATTGAAAGGAAGTAATCATGGTGTGTCTATCATCTGCTGCACTTAGTTTCCTTGGCCGACCACTGAAGCTACAATACTCAACGTTGCCCAAAAATTGGTATCGTCAATGTTGATAAATCCAGGCAGATACTTATATGTCATGTAGTAACATCAGGGAAGTGCCTGATTGGCCCCAATATTATCCTGCAACAGACCAACAACCCCCAGCATTCAGCCACAATATTATCCTGCAACAGACCAACAACCCCCAGCATTCAGCCACAATATTATCCTGCAACAGACCAACAACCCCCAGCATTCAGCCACAATATTATCCTGCAACAGACCAACAACCCCCAGCATTCAGCCAATGTCAATAAGAAGAATATTCAGTGTAAAGAATGAGGAGTCCTGGAGGTGATGATCCGGCCTCTGCAGAGCCCTGATCACACGTCATCAGGTCCGTCTGGTGTGACATAAGGAGAAAATAGGATCCGCATAAGCCTCTTACACAGAAGATCTGGGGTCAGCCCTCCAGGGTGTTTGGGAAAATTTCTCTGTTGAGTTCCCTTAAAACCTGAGTACAAGAGTATCTAGAGAACTGAAGGCAATGGGTGGCCACCAAAGATTCATGGGATTTACATTCCTCTTTTGTTCAATCACTTTCCATTTTGTTAATTTATAGAAATAAATTATTAACCCCTCTGCTTTTTCAGCATTTTGACCTTGCAGTATTTTTCACACACCAGCCTAAAACTTATGCACAGGACTGTATTATTAGCACTTTAGCTTACCAGAGCCACAAGAGTTACACCTGCACCCACAAAGGCAGCAATGAAAAGGTGGAACGTCATCTGAAACTGAGAAATAAGATTGAGGTAAAGCAAGTGAAATATGATTAAATACGATCAAATATTTGACAGGAACCGCTTACATGTGCAGGAAAAGAAATGAAACATCAGTGCAGGGAAGGATTCTCAACAGTTACAAGATGGGAACGAGTGATAACAGTAGTTATAGATAACACCACAATGAACAGGGGGGAGACGAGGAGGAACAGGCAGGTGACACCAGGGCTTTCTATAGCCTTACCAATATGCAGGCTGACCATTACTCAGTGACAAGGACCGGTAATGCCACCCTATTCACGGACGCTAGCGCTATCCTCCCATCAGACTTATTTGTGGGGGAGGCTTAAGCTCTAGGACGCTGGGGCTACTTGCCTGGAAGACTCTTCTCCGGGGGAATAATGGGAGCGTTACCGCTTCTTGTTCGCTGCTTGTTTGCCTGTACTGAGCTGTGCTTACTTCATCAGAAGTAAGCATGATCGGACCCCACTGCAAGCACCAGCAGTGACCGGTGCCCTGGCAGTGAGCTGGGATCAGTACAACATAATTATCAGGGGAACGAGAAACTGAAGCAAACAAAAAGTACTTGTTGTTATGGGCACCTGCCAACACTACCTATCCACGAAGACAGGAGTAACCCTATAATCAATGGTATTATGAAGCAGGGATTTGGGGTCAGGGTTTTCTCTTAAAGTCAACCGGGGGCCAGGTTTTCTTTTGAATGAAGTTGGGATCATGCATGCGCCCTTCTTTCAGTGTCTATGGAACTGATAAAACCAGCTGAGCTCTGTACTCAGCCGCTTCCGGACAGCGCCATAGACATGATGAGGTAGGATGGCACACCCACGACCGCTGAGCCATGTGACACTCTTCACTGTTATCATGCCGTGAGAATGGACAAGAAGGAGGGCTCAGAGATCCCAATCTAAAGATCGGTGCAGGGCCCAGCGAGTAGACACTAAAGGACATCAGTCAGCAGTTTTCTGCAATCTAATCTGACAGCAACACCAGGTAGTTGCAGAAACCCTGATTCCAGTGATGCGTTACTTATTTTCCTCAGTGCAGTAGTTGTGATAGTCAGTTTTCTCTGCTGCAGATCTAGCAGAGCTGAGATGTTGAGCTGCGTATAACTCCACCCACATTACTGATTGGCTGCTTTCTGTGTGTAACCCTGCCCACACCACTGATTAGCAGCTTACTGTGTAGAACTCTGCCCACACCACTGATTGGCAGCTTTTTTTATATAACTCCGACCACACCACCGATTGGCAGCTTTCTTTGTTGAACTCCGCCCACAACACTGATTGGAAGTTTTCTGTGTATAGCCCTGCCCACACCACCGAGTGGCAATTTTCTGTGTACAACGCCACCCACACCACAGATTGGCAGCTTCTTGTGTACATTGTATATTGACAGAGAGCTGTTAATCAGTTCTGGGCATGTGGCTGGACCAAGAGACACGTGGCCAGTTGTTCTGTAGTGATAATCTCCGGATGATAAATCACTGATCACATTGAAACAAAACAGCCCACTAAGTGACACATCGCTGGAATCAGGGTCTCTTCCCCAACAGCATAGTGCTCTCAAAAGTGTTTTGTGTACCAATTCTTATACTGGAGTTTTTCCATGAATAGTTGTGGTTGGGGGATATTGGGATCTGAGTACAACCCCTGGCAAAAATTATGGAATCACCGGCCTTGGAGGATGTTCATTCAGTTGTTTAATTTTGTAGAAAAAGCAGATCACAGACATTGTACAAAACTAAAGTAGTTTCAAATGGCAACTTTCTGACTGTAAGAAACACTAAAAGAAATCAAGAACAAAAAATGTGGTAGTCAGTAATGGTTACTTTTTTAAACCAAGCATAGGGGAAAAATTATGGAATCACCCAATTCTGAGGAAAAAATTATGGAATCACCCAGAAAATTTTCATTCCCAAAACTAACACCTGCATCAAATTAGATCTGCTCGTTATTCTTCATCTAAAAAGGAGTGAGCACACCTTGGAGCGCTGTTTCACCAAGTGGACTGACGTGAATCATGGCTCCAACACGAGAGATGTCAATTGAAACAAAGGAGAGGATTATCAAACTCTTAAAAGAGGGTAAATCATCACGCAATGTTGCAAAAGATGTTTGTTGTTCACAGTCAGCTGAGTCTAAAATCTGGACCAAATACAAACAACATTGGTAGACCAAGGAAGACATCAAAGCATCAAGACCAGAAACTTAAAGCAATATGTCTGCAAAACAGGAAACGTACAACAAAACAAATGAGGAATGAATGGGTGGAAACTGGAGTCAACGTCTGTGACCGAACTTTAATAACCCGCCTAAAGGAAATGTGATTTACATACAGAAAAGCAAAAAGGAAAGTCATCATTAACACCTAAACAGAAAAAAACAAGGTTACAATGGTTTAAGGAAAAGCAATTGTGGACTGTGAATGACTGGATGAAAGTCATATTCAGTGATGAATCGCGAATCTGCATTGGGCAAGGTGATGATGCCGGAACTTTTGTTTGGTGCTGTTCCAATGAGATTTATAAAGATG
The DNA here is from genome assembly GCF_039654945.1 of Dendrobates tinctorius. Classification (NCBI taxonomy): domain Eukaryota; kingdom Metazoa; phylum Chordata; class Amphibia; order Anura; family Dendrobatidae; genus Dendrobates; species Dendrobates tinctorius. The sequence goes on from NW_027361925.1 coordinate 2,799,418, forward strand.
ACTGCCTGAAGAGAGCAAGCAAATTTACACAGTCATTGATGATATGAGGCTGCATGTCAGGTAAAGGCACTGGGGAGATGGCTGTCATTACATCTTCAATAAATGCACAAGTTTATGTTGATATTTTGAACACTTTTCTTATCCCATCAATTGAAAGGATGTTTGTGGATGATGAAATCATTTTTCAAGAAGATAATGCATCCTGCCATAGAGCAAAAACTGTGAAAACAGACACATAAGGTCAATGTCATGGCCTGCAAATAGTCCGGATCTCAATCCAATTGAAAATCTGTGGTAGAAGTTGCAGAAAATGGTCCATGACAATGTCCAACCTGTAAAGCTGATCTGGCAACAGCAATCAGAGAAAATTGGAGCCAGATTGATGAAGAGTACTGTTTGACACTCATTAGGTCCATGCCTCAGACTGCAAGCTGTTATAAAATCCAGAGGTGGTGCAGCAAAATACTAGTGATGTGTTGGAGTGTTTTTTTGCTTATTTGTTTTTCATGATTCCATAATTTTTCCTCAGAATTGAGTGATTCCATAATTTTTCCCCTATGCTTGGTTTAAAAAGTAACCATTACTGACTAACACATTGTTTGTTATTGATTTCTTTTAGTGTTTCTTAAAGCCAGAAAGTTGCCATTTGAATTGACTTTAGTTTTGTGCCATGTCTGTGATCTGCTTTTTTTCTACTAAATTAAACAACTGAATGAACATCCTCCAAGGCCGGCGATTCCATAATTTTCGCCAGGGGTTGTATTAGGAACATTAAAACATATTTTACAAAGCCTAAGACACTAACCTCAGAAGTTTTGCAGATTGCAAGTAAACTAGTTCCACACACTTTACCCGGGAATGAGTTCCATGGTAGGACTCCTGATGAGGTGGGGAAAAAAAAACATTGATTTATGGAATTAATAAAGATAAAATAGCAAATGTGTAATTACCTGTCACACAGGATCTGATTATATTTGTGCAAAACCACATCTTATAAAAAATATAAAAGTCTTAAAGGGAATGTGTCAGAATATATCTGCTTCATGAGGGCAGTATGAAGTAACGACATTTATGGTTGCCTGCAGCATTTCTGTGTGACAATGGTGGGATTTCTGGTAAACTTTCAGTTCATTAGCAGCTGTTTCACACACTGTGGATCTGCCCACTCAGCTGCTGATTGACAGCTCACTGTGTTCCGCTAAAGGGAGGAAACTGACACACTGCCACTAATAATCACATCACTGACACTAATAATCACCCTATAGTCATACATCACTGACACACCACCACTAATAATCACTCCATAGTCATACGTCACTGAGACACAGACACTGCCACTAATAATCTGTCATGATCCAGGATGGGATTTCGCTTTGACCCGTCCTGGTTAGACTAGGGGTTAATTGTGCTGCCTCTCTCTGGCAGAAGGAGGCTATTTAGTGCTCACTGGACCTGGGTCCGGTGTCAGTTATACTCCTGCCCTCGGCTGAGTTAAGTGACCTCTTGTATACGTGTGCCTTGTGCCTGATATCTTGCTTGCTTGTTCGGTTGTGATCTGGTTCTGTCCCTGTTACGAGTTCTGCCTGACCCTCTTGTACTGCGCTACCTCTCGTGTATGACTCTCTGCTTGTGACCCGACTTCTCTCTGCTCATCCCCTTGGTACCACGTCGCCCTCTTGTGTATGACCTTTGGCTCTGTCTGACTACCCGTCTGTTTGTCCCTCCTGTACCTCGTTTGCCCGTACTGCTGTGACCTCTGTTTTTGCCTGACTCTGAGTTGTTGTATGGTGTCCTGTCCTATCTGAATACAGGACGCTAAGCCCCGCCCCCTTGCAGTCACATGACCATAGGTCCCGTGCACATTATTCAGTTTCAGTGTCCGCAGGTCCTATGCCTCCTTACCTTCCAGCGCTGACTGGACCCTGACACTATTAGCCTGAAGCACGCATGGTCACCTCTGCTGCCCTGCTCCACAGGTATCTTTTAGCACTGCTTCTGTACTCAGGACACGCGCACTGGCTCTATGAGCAAGTGCAGTGCGGTGTCTATGACATTATAACTGACCCATACCATTTTTTTTTTTTTTTTCTCTCTGCTCCCATTCACCTGTTTGTGATGGATCCTATCCACACTCTTTCTGAACAGGTTAAGCATCTGACGCAGATGCCTCAGAAACTCCTTGGACAACAACGAGTCCTGGCTCAGTCTCAGCAGCTGATTGCTGACACTGTGCAGGGGGTTTTATCATCGGGGGCTCGGGATGTTACATTAGTTTCCCCTGAGTCTCCAGTGAAGTTACCAGATACCTTTTCTGGAGATAAAAATGACTTCAGAGTTTTCAAGGAAGGCTGTAAGCTTTTTTTTTCCTTAAGACCACACTCTTCTGGGGATGAAAGTCAGAGAGTGGGGGTCATTATGTCTCTGTTAAGGGGAGCCCCCCAAGCTTGGGCTTTCTCCCTTCCTACCACGGCCCCTGAGCGTTTGACTGTGGATGCATTTTTTGAGGCCCTGGGGCATATTTATGATGAGCCTGATCGGGTGCGTATGGCTGAGGACAGGCTGATGAATGTTTGCCAGGGGAAACACTCAGCCGAGTGGTTTTGCTCAGAGTTCAGACGCTGGGCTGCTGAGGTCTGCTGGAACGACGCTGCTCTCCGGGGGTTGTTCCGTAGAGGCCTGTCTGAGCATCTGAAAGACGCCTTGGCTCTCCACCCCCCACCTGATGCCCTGGAGGAAGCTATGACACAGGCCGTCCGAATGGATCGCAGGCTACGGGCAAGGGGAGTGATACAAACCGAGACAACATTATTCTCCCAAGGAAGGGGGGCCAGTTCTTCACTGAAAATCACGGCGATGGGAACCATCAACCATAAGGAGGAAGAAAGGAGGCAACGGCACGTGAGAAAATGCGGTGTTCACAGTGGCGAGTCTGGACATGGGAAAAAGGATTGCCCCTCCCGGCCACTAACCAACAAGCGACTGAGCCCGGGTGATTGTCATGGAGGTCACCCAGGCTCTCAGGTACCCTTTTCTGCATTTTCTAAAATGTCATTCCAAGTGGAACTTTGTTGTGGGGGTGTCTCCACATCCACAACTGCCTTCGTGGATTGCGGTTCATCATTGAACTTTATTGACTCTGACTTGGTGGCCAGGTGTAAGTTAGGGACAGTTAGGTTGGAGACTCCGATTCACCTTGTTGCTATTGACAAAACACCACTGGTAAAGAATGACATTATGTTTTGTACTGAAGAGTTTCTCCTTAAAGTGAGTTCCTTACACCAGGAACGTATTTCATGTTTTGTAATGGACAACCTGCCTGCGGGACTGGTGTTGGGGTTCCCCTGGTTACAGCTGCATAATCCTGTGATTAATTGGGAATCTCGGGACATTGTTAAATGGGGTCCCTATTGCTCTGAGAAATGTCTTGTTTCTGTGTCTGTGTCGTCCGTGGGTCTAGAAGGCATTCCGGAGTGCCTGATAGATTACACTGACGTTTTCTCCGAAAAAGAGGCTGAGGTTTTACCACCACACCGCCCATTTGATTGTGCCATTGACCTGGTTCCAGGTGCTAAATTGCCCAAAGCCCGCCTGTATAACCTCTCGGGTCCGGAACGGGCTGCGATGAAGGAATATATTTCTGAGAGCCTCCGTAAGGGACATATTCGTCCTTCTGTTTCTCCTGTGGCGGCGGGGTTCTTTTTTGTAAAAAAAAAAGACGGTGGTTTGCACCCATGCCTCGATTTTCGTGAGTTAAATAAAATAACTGTGAGGAATACTTATCCCCTTCCACTTATTCCTGATTTATACAATCAGTTGTCTGGAGCTAAGTGGTTTTCGAAATTAGACCTACGGGGAGCGTATAACCTTATCCGAGTCCGGGATGGAGATGAATGGAAGACCGCCTTTCTCACTACTGAAGGGTTGTTTGAAAATTTGGTCATGCCCTTCGGCCTGACCAACGCTCCAGCGGTCTTCCAAAATTTCATAAATCATGTGTTCTCCGATTTGATTGGACGTTTTATGGTGGTGTATTTGGATGACATTTTAATCTACTCGCCTGATAAACAGACTCACATTGGTCATGTTCGGGCAGTTCTCCAAAGGCTCAGGGAGAACTGTCTGTTTGCTAAACTTTATTTTTTGTTCAGGAACTGTCCTTTCTGGGGTTCATCGTGTCTGCTGAAGGGTATCGCATGGATCCTAATAAGGTGCAGGCCATTCTCGAGTGGGTTCAACCGTGTGATTTGAAGGGTCTGCAACGTTTCCTTGGGTTCGCTAATTATTATCGGAAATTTATAAGGGGTTCTCACAGGTGGTTAAACCCCTCACAGACATGACTCAAAAGGGGGCCGATATCAAGAATTGGTCTACCGCAGCGGTAGCGGCATTTCAGTTTTTGAAAAAATGTTTCATGTCGGCCCCGGTTCTTATCCAACCGGACCCCTCTGAACCATTTATTGTTGAGGTAGACGCCTCAGAGGTGGGGGTGGGGGCAGCATTGTCCCAGGGACCCGCCACTTTGACCAATTTAAGACCTTGCGCCTTTTTCTCAAAGAAGTTCTCTCCGGCAGAGAGAAACTATGATGTGGGGAATCGGGAACTTCTGGCTGTAAAATTGGCTTTTGCAGAATGGAGGCATTTTTTGGAGGGGGCTGTCCATCCTATAACGGTAATCACGGACCACAAAAACCTAGCTTACATTGAGTCTGCTAAAAGGTTGACTCCCAGACAGGCTAGATGGTCACTTTTTTTTTCTCGATTTAACTTCTCGATCACTTTCCGACCAGGATCCAAGAATATCAGAGCGGATGCGTTGTCATGCAGTCTAGATCCGGTGTCCCCCCCGGAACCTCCATCCTCCATTCTTCAGCCTGGGGTGGTGGTGGCAGAGGTTTCTAATGTGTTGGAACGAGAGATTCGAGAAGCCCAGGCTCTTGCACCTCCAGCTAAGCCGGTGGATAAACTTTATGTGCCAGCTCAGTTTCGTCTCAAGGTCCTCCAGGAGTTCCATGACTCAGTTCTGGGTGGACATCCAGGGATCTCAGCGACCCGGAAGGCCATTGCTAGAATGTTCTGGTGGTCTTCTTTAGCCTCTGATGTTGGGGAGTATGTGTCTGCGTGTGAGGTTTGTGCCCGTGCGAAAACTCCCCATAACCGGCCGGCCGGGGAATTGGTACCACTGCCAATTCCTGAGAGACCATGGACTCATGTGTCCATGGATTTCATCACCAACCTTCCCGCTTCCAAGGGTAATACCGTGGTCTGGGTCGTAGTGGACAGGTTTAGTAAGCAGGCACATTTTGTACCTTTGGCAGCTCTACCTAATGCGGAAACAATGTCCAGATTGTTTGTGGAGCATGTGGTGCGGTTGCATGGCGTACCCCTGAATGTGGTGTCTGATAGGGGAGTGCAATTTGTGTCCAGATTTTGGAGAGCTTTTTGTAGGAGGTTGGGTATTAGTCTGTCCTTTTCATCCGCCTACCATCCAGAGACTAATGGGCAGACTGAGCGGACCAATCAGTCTCTGGAGCAAATTCTGCGTTGTTTGACCTCAGCCCGACAGGATGATTGGTGTTCTGTGTTACCATTGGCTGAGTTTGCTTTTAACAACCGCACTAACCAGTCTACGGGTACATCTCCTTTTTTTAGCAATTATGGGTTTCATCCTCATTTTGGAGAATTTTCCCGCTTGAATTCTGGGTGTCCTGGGGCGGACGAGTCGATCCAGCGGTTGGGGGAGGTATGGCGGGAGGTCCAGAATAACATTACGAAGGCCCAGGACAAATTTAAATTTTTTGCGGACAAAAAACGATCCGTGGGTCCAGTGTTTCAGGTCGGAGATAAGGTATGGTTATCCACCAAAAATATAAGGCTCAAGGTCCCCTCTGCGAAGCTTGGACCCAAGTTTATAGGTCCCTATGTAATTACCGAAGCAGTTAACCCGGTGGCTTTTCGGTTGAGTCTTCCGCCATCTCTAAGGATCCCTAATGTTTTCCACAAGGCCCTTTTGAAACCTGTGAGGTCCAGTGGGGAGGGATCATCATCTTCCCCGACACCGGTCCTGGTAGATGGGCAGGCTGAGTACGAGGTGGAACGAATTGTCGACTCCAGGTTGGTCCGTCGCGCCCTTCAGTATTTGATACATTGGAAGGGCTACGGTCCTGAGGAACGCTCGTGGGTTCCTGCTCGATCAGTTCATGCGGATCGGTTGATCCGAGCCTTTCACGCCAAGTACCCTGAGAGACCTGGGGGTCCGGTGGCCCCCCATTGAGAGGAGGGTACTGTCATGATCCAGGACGGGATTTCGCTTTGACCCGTCCTGGTTAGACTATGGGTTAATTGTGCTGCCTCTCTCTGGCAGCAGGAGGCTATTTAGTGTTCACTGGACCTGGGTCCGGTGTCAGTTATACTCCTGCCCTCGGCTGAGTTAAGTGACCTCTTGTATACGTGTGCCTTGTGCCTGATATCTTGCTTGTTTGTTCGGTTGTGATCTGGTTCTGTCCCTGTTACGAGTTCTGCCTGACCCTCTTGTACTGCGCTACCTCTCGTGTATGACTCTCTGCTTGTGACCCGACTTCTCTCTGCTCGTCCCCTTGGTACCACGTCGCCCTCTTGTGTATGACCTTTGGCTCTGTCTGACTACCCGTCTGTTCGTCTCTCCTGTACCTCGTTTGCCCGTACTGTGTGTGACCTCTGTTTTGCCTGACTCTGAGTTGTTGTATGGTGTCCTGTCCTATCTGAATACAGGACGCTAAGCCCCGCCCCCTTGCAGTCACATGACCATAGGTCCCGTGCACATTATTCAGTTTTAGTGTCCGCAGGTCCTTTGCCTCTTTACCTTCCAGCGCTGACTGGACCCTGACACTATTATCCTGAAGCACGCATGGTCACCTCTGCTGCACACTCCACAGGTATCTTTTAGCACTGCTTCTGTTCTCAGGACACGCGCACTGGCTCTATGAGCAAGTGCAGTGCGGTGTCTCTGACATAATCACTCCATAATCATACATCACTGATACACCGCCACTAATATTCACTTCATAGTCATACATCACTGACACAATGCCACTAATAATTACTCCATAGTCATACTTCACTGACACAATGCCACTAATAATGACTCCATAGTCATATATCACTGACACACCACCAATAATAATCATTCCATAGTCATACATCACTGACACACCACCACTAATAATCACTCCATAGTCATACATCACTAATACACCACCACTAATGAACAATCCATAGTCATACTTCACTGACACACCACCACAAATAAACAATCCATAGTCATACTTCACTGACACATTGCCACTAATAATCACTGCATCGTCATACATCACTGACACACCACCACTAATAATCACTCCACAGTCATACATCACTGATACACCACCACTAGTAATCACTCCATAGTCATACATCACTGTTATGAACGAGTCACCATAGGAGGCAAAAACAGAAATGCTAGCTAAGTCCAGAAAACCAGAGAAGTTGGCAGCTATCGGATTGCAGACCCCTGAACCTATCAACAACAACTAGCAGTAGCCGTGGGGGGTTCCTACGGTGCCCTAGACCCCTCGATCACAGCCGGAGAACTACATAGCCTAAAGACAGAAAGGGAAATCTAAACTGCCCCAGAGCAGACCCCAAAGTAATAGGCAGCCCCCAACATATAATGACGGTGAAGCAAGAAGAAAAAACACTAACACAGATAGAAAGATAGACTGAGCAAATGATGGGGCCCAAGCTAACTAGATAGGACAGGATAGAAAAGCTGCTGCCTGCAATCCACCAAAAACCCTATCAAAACAAGAGCCAACAGACTGACAAGGAAAAAGGCCCTGAAGACGCTAGGCTTCAAAAAGACTATGTCAGTACTCAGGTATTTTCTGAAGACAGAGCAAAAAGACACAAAGGAATTCAGCTCACCCCAGCAGGGAATGGCAGAATCCAGAAAAGCAAGGCAAAATAAAACCAAAACACAAATGCAAAAAGAAAGGCAGAAAACTTAGCTTTTGAGGAGCAGGAATCAGACTGGTCTCCTAGAATCCCTCAGAGAAATCACCAGCGAGGCAGAAGGGCGTCGGCTGCCTTATATCCAGTAATCAATTCCCGTCACCCAGTCATCCTCTACCAGCTCAAGTGTTTGGTAATCAGCCTCACTACCTTCCTTCACCAGAAGAGGGAGTTCATCAGACCTCAATGGTGAAGGGGAAAATGAACTCATAACACATCACTAATACACCACCACTAATAAACAATCCATAGTCATACTTCACTGACACACCACCACTAATAATCACTTCATAGTCATACATCACTAATACACCACCTCTAAACAATCCATAGTCATACTTCACTGACACATTGCCACTAATAATCACTGCATCGTCATACATCACTGACATACTGCCACTAATAATTAATCCATAGTCATACATCACTGACACATTGCCACTAATAATGACTCCATAGTCATACATCACTGACACACCGCTAATTATAATCACTCCATAGTCATATATCACTGATACACCACCACTAATAATCACTGCATAGTCATAAATCACTAACAAACTGCCACTAATAATCACACCATAGTCATACATCACTGACACACTGCCACTAATAATCACTGCATAGTCATACATCACTGACACATTGCCACTAATAATGACTCCATAGTCATACATCACTAACACACCACCACTAATAATCCAGTCATACATCACTGACACATCGCCACTAATAAACAATCCATAGTCATACTTCACTGACACACCACCACTAATAATCAATCCATAGTCATACATCACTGACACACTGCTACCAATAATCACTTCATAGTCATACATCACTAACACACCACCACTAATAATCCAGTCATACATCACTGACACATCGCCACTAATAAACAATCCATAGTCATACTTCACTGACACACCACCACTAATAAACAATCCATAGTCATACTTCACTGACACACCACCACTAATAAACAATCCATAGTCATACTTCACTGACACACCACCACTAATAATCACTCCATAGTCATACATCACTGACACACTACCACTAGTAATCACTCCATCGTCATTCATCACTGACACACTGCCACTAATAATCACTCCATAGTCATACATAAGTGACAGACCGCCACTAATAATCACTCTGGCACCCTGGCTGGATGGTGCGAGCGAGGGGGTTGTGGACCCACTGTGCCACAAAACAGACTACCCTGGAAGGGGCGTAACTAATGCAGCTACCTCGGTCTTCACTGGAGCCTCTGATGGTGAGGTCAGGCTTGTGCAGCAGGTAGCTGCCAGGTGCCACTCCAGGGTGGTGTCTGGTTGTGGTTTGGATCTGTTCACACTGGAGAAGAACCGCAAGGCTGCAGAGAGGAGATGCAGTTAGCAGCAAGAGGTTCTGCAGAAGCAGAACAAAGCAGAACCGCAGGAGTGTGGAGCACAGGCAGAGCTGCAAGAATGCGCAGCACAGGTAGAGCCACGAGATAATGGAGCAGGCAGAGGTGCAAGAGTGTGGAGCACAGGCAGAGCAGCAAGTGTGCGGAGCATAGGCAGGGCGACAAGAGAGTGGAGCAAAGGCAGGGCTGCAAGAGTGCGGAGCACAGGCAGGGCTGCAAGAGTGCGGAGCACAGGCAAGGCCGCAAGAGTGCAGAGCACAGGCAAGGCCGCAAGAGTGCGGAGCACAAGCAGAGCTGCAAGAGTGCTGAGCACAAGCAGAGCCGCAAGAGTGCGGAGCACAAGCAGAGCCGCAAGAGTGCAGAGCACAAGCAGAGCCGCAAGAGTGCGGAGCACAAGCAGTGCCGCAAGAGTGCGGAGCACAAGCAGAGCTGCAAGAGTGCGGAGCACAAGCAGAGCTGCAAGAGTGCGGAGCACAAGCAGTGCCGCAAGAGTGCGGAGCACAAGCAGTGCCGCAAGAGTGCAGAGCACAGGCAGACGGAGAGGACACAAGGAAAGACACAACAGGGAAAGGAGCCACAGACAAGGAGACTGAGAGACAGAGGTAGGACTGAGTTCAGACAAGGTAACAGTGTAGGGAAGGTGACCTGATGGACGGACGGACTTGTCAGAATAGAGAAAGGAAGGTTTGCGCAGTTTAGACAGGTGTCAGTTGTTACAGTGGGGAAACAGCTAGGAAAGTGTAGTGGACGTGCAGTACCTTGGGTTGACCATTAGAGGGCAGGGAGGAGTGTGAGCATAGGACTTGACATCAGCTTAGGGCTTAAGAAACCGTTGGTCATGGGGGGCGGAGTCAGAGGGAATCGGGAAAGTTATAAATTTGACAGGAGGGTTCCAGAAAGTTCCAGTCCCCAGGGGGAGTTCAAGTGACAGGAAGACTGCGACAGTTTGTGCACTGTGAGGAAAACCAAACCAGGGGGACTGAGGAGAGAGGAAGTCAGGGGGGTGGTCCTGACACAAGGTACCGCAATATAGATGAGGCACAGAGGTGAAGCGTACCGTATTAAGGAAGACGACTGACCAGTCAAATTACTGTTTGCTTACGGGCCTAAGGCGGCCACAGTAACGGACCTGTCAGGAGCATCAATAAGTGAAGAAGGGACGGTGCATATATGTACGTCCCTGGTGTGAAAGGACGGTGTGCATAACGGGCCCTAGAAACGGAGGGCCGTGAAGTGATGTGAAGTGCGGTGTACTTCTGAGGCCGTTAGGCGGACGGCGAGTGAATACACTTGGACCTGTTGTACCCGATACTTGCTTCCATCGTGTCTCTGTTATGTCTCTGCGCGGTAAGAGAGGGACCACCCCCAAGTCCGGCCCACTAACCCTACAACGGTACGAGACAAGGTACAGGAACAAAGACACAGATCAGGATATTCTGCCTCCTGGAGGGCAGCCAGGACAAGTACAAGGCAAGCCTAGGAACAAAGACTCAGAGACCAGGATATTCTGCCTCCTGGAGGGCAGCAAGACAGGTACAGATACTAGGAATCAAGCCTCCAGAGAAGGCGTAACACAGGACAGGACCTGGCAACTCAGCAGCTAGACACTAAATGTGGAGCTGCCCTAAATACTAGAGGCCTCTTGGTGATTGGCTGGGAGCAAGAGGCACATGGCATGGAGCCGGCAGCAGACAGAACTCATTGTTAGGAACGGCTGAACGCACTAAATAAAAATAATAATAAAGTGCCGCTCGGGGTCCACCGTGCAGTAGGTGATATAACCGCTGCTAAGTGGTGGCAGGAGCAATATTGCGGAAATGCGCACAGGGTTAAACTTCACCCAGGTGCGCAGAGCAATCTCAGTTAATTCACAGAGATGCCAAAAGGTACAAACACAAAAGATTGAGCCTGTTGAGGTCACAGTACTCAGTATAAATACACACACGGTATCAGGTCACAGGAGTAGCCCAAGATGGCGGCACTACGTCCGTCTAGACCTACCGTGTGCGGAGCATCGCAACTGCGGTCGCAACAGCGCTGCTACTGCAGCGCGGCGTGGACACTGCCGCTAAACGACAAGGCTAAGGCGCAAGCGCAATGTAGGACGCTAGCAGCTGTGGATGTTGCAGCAGAGGAGCGCTGGCGCTGATTCTAACTCAGTCCCTAACCACATACGTAACATCAGAGGGAAGGGGTTTTATAATGAGTCATTCACCAGAATCATACATCCGTCCTCATACACACAGCAGTAAGTAAGTCTATACTAGCGCATTGCGGAACAGCCATGCACGCCTTTTATAGCAGGCGGGACCTTCCGCAAGCTTCCATATCTCTGAGATGGACCAATGAGATCTGGAGCAGGACCTGAGCACATGACTCCCGATCTTCAATGGTAGATCGTCGCATGAGCATGCTCAGTAGGAGGACAGAAGGACATAGCCTCAGGAGAGATTTGCTGCAAGGCAATCTCCTCTGCAGTAGATAAACAGCAGGAGACTGCAGAATGTGAGGGTCTGGATCCCTGCGGAGTAAACACAGAAATCCGACGCCTAACAACTCATAATATGGCCTGGAGCAGTCAGTAAGTTGGTGTGTGGGGGATGGGAGGCCATGCAGTGATGCCGGGAGGGTTGTTACACACTCCATGGTCATACATCACTGACACACCGCTGAAATACTGGGCTGTCTGAAAACTAGTGGTATATCTGTTTCAAGATGCACAATAAGGAGGCACTTGAAGAAAAATGGGCTGCATGGTCGAGTCGCCAGAAGAAAGCCATAACTGAGCAAATGCCACAAAGTATCTTGCCTTTAATACGCAAAACAGCACAAAGACAAACCTCAAAACTTCTGGAACAAGGTAATTTGGAGTGATGAGACCAAAATTGAACTTTTTGGCCACAACCATAAATGTCACATTTGGCGAGAGAGGTCAACAAGGCCTATGAAGAAAGGAACACCATTCCTACTGTAAAGCACGGAGGTGGATCGCTGATGTTTTGGGGATGTGTGAGCTACAAAGGCACAGGAAACTTGGTCAAAGTTGAAGGAAAGATGAATCCAGCACGTTATCAGCAAATACTGGAGGCAAATTTGCAATCATTGGTAGAGATGGGCGAACCCGAACAGTAAAGTTCAGCATCCGTATTGAACACCTACTGTTCGGGCACAGAAACTGAACAAGTCCGTGTTATTGTCCGGGTTCTGCTGCCTGAACACCGGGTGTTTGTCACGCTGTGATGTGCATGGCAGCACGGCAAACACCACTTCTGATGGGCGGGGAAATCTTCCCCGCCGGTCAGAGTGCCGTGGTTCCCACGCTGTCAAAAGAAAGATTGAGCACTCAGCTGTGAGCCAGTTGATGGGACTACTGCTCCCATCATCCGACACATGCATCCACTAATAACATTGAGAGCAGGAGCAGTGGATGGAAGCATTCATCAGCCGCTGCTGCGCTGTAAAGAAATAATTTTAAAAAAACCTGTGTTGGTTCCCCTCTATTGTTGCTAGCCAGCCAGGCTAAACTCACAGCTGCGGGCTGCAACCCTAAGCTCCTAAGCTGTCAGCTTCATCAAGGCTGGTTATCAATAATAGAGTGGTCCCCATGCGGTTTTTTTTAATTAGTTAAATAAATCAATAAAAAAAACGGCGTGAGGTCCTCCCCATTTTTGACAACCAACCTTGCTAAAGCATACTGCTGGGGGCTGGTATTCTCAGGCTGGTAAGGAACTATGGATATTGGCCCCCCAGCCTAAAAATAGCAGCCCACAGCTGCCCAGAAAAGGCACATCTATTAGATGCGCCAATTCTGGCACTTTGTCCTGCTCTTCCCAGTTGTCCTGTAGTGGTGGCAAGTGATGTTCACATTTATGGGGTTGATGTCACCTTTGTATTGTCAGGTGACATCAAGCCCACGGCTTAGTAATGGAGAGGTGTCTATAAGACACCTATCCATTACTAATACTATAGTTATATGCTAAATAAAGACACAAACATTAATGCATTTTCATTTGTAAAGCATCTGGCCAACATCTAAACATTGGTACAGAACCATTACATTTTAAAGCAGTGCACATTTACTTATGCTTAGTTCTTAGTCATGACCATTGCAATAATAAAAGGGCTTCCGGCTACCGTAGCTTTTCACACTTACCATACATGCGTGCATCAGCACACAGATTACTGATGCCAGCTGAGGTCTTTGCTGGAAATGCAATAGATTGGCAGGTGACCCAAGTATTGAAATAAATGTAGACTGGAACGGCTGAGCAGGCAAAGATTAAGATCCACAAGATGGTGACGGCATATGTAACACCAACAAACTACATGGAAATACCAAAACACGTGCATGTTACTACGCAGAACACATACAACTGGACATGCAGAACACCGACTATGGAGGAACCGAAACAAACGTAGTAAAATCAGATCTGTAGGTAGATGAAACTCACCCCATAAAACCAGAATCGTGGATTATTTTTGTAGCATTAGATTATAATTACCTTGTCGGGGTGTCCCAACCACCGCCCCAAGCAACGGCAAATCAATTCTAAGGTGTGGACTGGGTGTCTTGATCGGGGACCTCGACTTTTTGGTGGTCCACCTGTGACAGTAGAGATAAGTCCCCCTTTTATAGCTTGCGGCTTAAATTCTCCCAGGATGTGTTTGATTGCAGTAGTTGTGTAAAATCCCTCAGCTAGGAGTAGAATTCCAAATAAGAAAAAGAAGATGGCGATTCCATAAATTGCATACTGGAAAGCATTGACCCTGTATGGAGAAAAAAAAAACATTAGTTACGACTTCATCAGTAAAAAAAAAAATCACAAAGTCCATTTATTTTGTCATGAAGTTGAGCATTTGTTAGCGGACTTATGTCTAACAATGAAAGTTTACAGCTGTCCTCATTCATTCTCCATATTGCCATTTCAATATGATGTAGAGAGACCCTAATTCCAGTGATGTGTCACTTACTGGGCTGTTTCGCTTAGTTATGATAGAATCCCTGTTTTGTCAAATGTAGATGTAACATACCACGCCCACACCGCTGGCAGCTTCCTGTATGTACCGTGGATAGGCAGAAAGCTGCCAATCAGTAGTGAGGCCAGAGTCACACAGATTAGTCTGACTGCTGTGGACATGAGATGTAGTCCTGTAGTGATAATCTCCGGTTGATAAATCACTGATTGTATTAAAACTAAAGCACACAGCCGAATAAGTGACAATCCCTGTTATTAGGGTCTCAGTTTTTACATTACGCATTATTTGTTTTTCATCTTTCATTTTCTTTTTTCTCCCCTAGTTTCATAATTTTTATTTCCTTGTCTACATAGCTGTATGAAGGCTTGTTTTCTGTAGGACAAGTGGTAGTTTTGAATAATGACATTCATTTTACCATATGTATTGAAAAGTGGGAATACCAAACTTAACAGTTTAAAAAATGTGATTATGTCACCATTTTCTGAGACCCTTAACTTTTTTACTTTTTCTTCCCTGGAGATTGTTTTTTTGCTCGCTGATCGGATGATACCCGTCTGGGGTTACATTTGACATAATGATTGTGTTTTACCCTTTTTTTTTTTTTTCAGGAAAGTACAGTGTCCAAAAATTCTGGAGTCTGATTTTTTTTATTTGTATCAAAGTTTATCATACAGTTTAAATAATTTTGCCTTTTGATAGATTGGACTTGTGACGATAGCAAATATGTCTTTTTTTTTTAAATTATTTTTAATTTGTTGTAGGGAAAAAAGGGGGTGATTAAAACTTTTATTTTTTTATCTTTTTTAGAAACTTTTTTCATTTGTTTTTTTACTATACTGCTTGTTTTTTTATTTAAATTGTTTTTTTTGTTCTTTGATATGATATTTTTACTGATACCATTTTGGGGGTAGTACACTTGATATTATGATTACTTTTTACCTTTTTTAGTAAAGTGCACTGACCAAAAGTGACAATTCTTGCAATTGAATTTCCTTCTATTTTTGAACTTGTTTAGACTTGAAAATACCCAATATGCTTATTGCTAAATGTCTTTATTTTTGAAGGGAGAAATTGGGTGTGATTTATATTTTTATATACAGTATTTTGTTTTTAATACATTTTTTTCTATTTTAATCTTTTAGCCTTAAAGGGCATTTGAACCTGCAATCCTTTTATTGCTTAAACTATATACTGCAATATATAGCAGGATTGTAGTATACAGTGAAATTGAGGTTCTCCTATGGAGCCCAGACTAAGATAGCAGGCCCCGCATCGGGAAGGCTCAGAAAGGAGCCAGTGCACATGAGCCCCGGCAATGGCGTCATTTACATGCTGCTGTAAGTGAACGGTGAGCAACTAAGGAACTGTCTGCCACAACTTGCTGTAATGTGCAATAAAGACACTGAAAAACTAAAAAGAATACCGTGGATGCCTAGAAAGCAATATTGGAGGTTTAGAGGATGGGACGTTGATCCAGCGGAATAGTCTGATTGCCATATTTGGCATTGGGAAGGGATTTCCTCTAATATGGGGCAAATAACATCTGCCCCATGGGGTGCTCCCATCCTCTGGGACATTTTAGGTTATAGGTTGAACTAGAAGAACTTGTGTCTTTTTTGTATCATGAAACTATGGAAGCTAAGCCTATATGACCAGTGGGCACATTACAGCAGCAGTATTTTGGGCGAGATCTCATGAAATCACAGACATTGCAATGTGAATCTAAAGGCCGACCAGAGAACAGGGATATTAGAATATTCCTGTTCATACAGTTATATGTGAATCCCAAAAATAATTGTAAAAAGTTGGACCTCCTGCAGATAGATGGCTCCCAGACATTATATGTGTCCGCAAAGAACAAGTCTTCCCTGTTGGAAATGATTGAGATACTCACACGTGAATTAGATATTCGTACTCCTGGTAGTTCTTGGAGAAATAGGTCTCAATTAGTTTTTCAGTTCCACTAAGAGCTTCGTGGCCACATCCGCAAAATAGGGCAACCCCGGCAAAACAAAGGACAGTGGCAATGACTGAAGCAACTGGGACTCCGACCATACAGCGAACGCAACCAGCGTGCCAACCTGCAATCAAGACGGTTAATGACATTAATGCGGAAATCACACTCTAATATTACACACTGAAATTAAACCACAATGTCCAGTTCTTTACATTAAAGGAGATGTCCGGTCACAGCAGCGGGATAGGTCATCATCACTATGACATTGGTGGCGGTGAGACACCCAGCGTCTCCAACAATGAACACAAAGTATTAACTAAACTGTCAGTGTTTCATAGGCTGAGGGATATAACAGACATGGAGGCTGTAGCAATGCATTGGCAGCCAGTGATTGCACTGGGGTGTGGCGGGTGCAGATGGGCTCACAGAGAGTGATCTGTCTCCACCTTCTCACATGATGCTGTCACTATTCACAGGAGCATCTGAGAAGGTAAAGTGCTGGGATCTGAGCTACGTCCACCACATGGTGTATATGACAGTCATCTCCTACTGCAGATGGCACGTGCACTACTCCTGTGTCCATGCACAACTCCTGTGCCCATGCACAACTCCTGTGGCCATGCGCAACTCCTGTGCCTATGCACCACTTCTGTGCCCATGAACTACTCCTGTGCCATCTGCTGGCCAGATGAAATCAAGTGGAACCAAAGTGTGCTGGAAGATTTCCATGGGTAGAAACTTCACCTACTGAACCTGATCAGGTGCCACACAGGAAGGACTTCCTTAAGACCTGCAATAGTTTGCTATTTCCCAGTGACACCCAGGCCAACAGAACCTCTGTACAAACCGTTCCTGCATTTTTTCCACCCCCAGGTGTCCCCCCAAAATGTGTGAATGGGCCATGTCCAACACTTTCCGTCTATAGGGGCCTGGTACTATTAACTGCTCTACCACCTCCTCCCTTATTTTCGCTACCCGGTATAACAATTCCCCACTCATCATAAAATAGGGAAGCCTTGTGTCCGCTCCCAGCTCTTGTGCAACCCCATTAATGATGGTGACATTGTTGAAGGCTTCTCTCAGTGTTGGGTCCCTATGTTGAGCAGTCCCAAAATTGTCACCAGCCACCCCTAACTCTGAAATGTCAGATACAGGGGACCCTTCCTCCTCATCGCCAACAAGGACACATAAAGGAAACCGGTCTACCTCTGATGGTGGCGATACCTTATAAGGGTTCATTGGTTCCCTGCTCTTGCTAGCAATCTCAGAACCCTTACCGTACAGATCCCAAAACAGACAGAAATCCCGGCCTATAATTATAGGATGCAACAAGTCCCGAACGACGCCAACTTCATGGGACTCGGTGCCATGCGCCGTTTCAGTGTTCACCCTGGCCATAGGGTAGTCTTTTGCATCGCCATGTATGCACCGAACGCCGACCTTTTTATCCGGGAGTAGGCTGAGAGGAAAAGTGGCCCATACAAGAGTCACCAAGCTCCCGGAGTCTAGCAGCGCCATTACTGCTCGACCGTTCACCTTCACAGGACACGCTTGTGGCCCCTCGTTAGGTGGAGAGTTCACACTGCAAACTGGATATGCATAGTATGAACTACGGCATCCCATGCTGCAGTCCATCTGCTCAGTGGTCTGGGGACAATGGCAGCTATATGTCCTGGCCCGTGGCACTTCCAGCAAATAATATCACCCGTGGGGACCTTGGGCACTGCCTACCCCGCCCCTTTTGACCTTGGACACACCACCCCTTTTTGGGACTCTGCCCCCTGCTGGAACTCCCAATTCGGAACAGGTTGCTTCCCCAAGGAGCCTTCCATCCCCTGGTATCTCTCATCGGCATTCTGGGTCTCGGCAGGGAATGCACAAACCGATCCATTACCACTCGCTCTACCATCTGTGCAGGGGAAGATGACTCTGGCTGCAGCCATTTCTGGACCAGGTGCAACAGGTCAAACATTTGGGAGCGCGGCGGTTTGTCCCGGTGATAGGCCCAGTGGTGAACTCGCTGTGCCCTGATAGTCATTGTCACCCCCAAACGTGCGAGAATTTCCACTTTTAGCTTGGGATATTCCTTGGCGTCTTGTACAGTCAAGTCATAGTACGCCTTCTGGGGTTCCCCTGTCAGGTATGGGGCCAGTACCTCTGCCCACTGCTCTGGCTGAAGTTTTTCCCTCTCAGCCACCCTCTCAAACACCGTCAGGAAGGCCTCAACATCATCCTCAGGGGTCATTTTTTGCAACGTGCGTCTTACCGCCTTCCTGACGTGGGTGTCATCAGCCAGACCTGGGGTTGGGGTGCTCATCCTGCCCTCCTGGATGGCGATTGCCAGAAGCTGCATCTGCTGCCGTTGTTCCTGCTGGCTCTGCTGCCGTTGCTCCTGCTGGCTCTGCTGGATCTGCTGTAACAACAGCCTGTTGGTCTCCTGTTGCTGTGCCTGGGCCTGGACCAAGTGTTTCAGCAGGTCCTCCATTATTCCAGGTAGCGCTTGCTGCCTCGCTGAAAACTTTACCCAGGACATGCAGCAACTGTCTCAAGTCTCTGCTGGAATCGCTGCCCACACGTCTAAAATTGTAGGGAAGTGACTCGCTCAGGTGCAGCGGGAGACAATCATGAGACCGGTTCTTCCAAAGTTCATGAGGTTTATTTGCGTCATAAACCCATAAAGCAGCGTATCACCAAAAATAGCCTTTAGCTTAGGCAAAAAAGAACACAAACGTCCGTTGCTTTAGACTCAGACCGGGAGTCTCAGCACACATAGGAGGCTAGTCCTCTCCACCTACAACTGCCTGGTTCAGGAGCAGGCTACATTACAAGGGTATAGCCACACCCATGAACCCAGCAGCTGACTGGTTACGTGACTGTGACCTCATCACAGGTCCTTGCAAAACATTAGTAATTTATCAATATCTATTATGCCTTACATTATGGAGACAAGCCATGTCTGAGACACATATCACCCATCCATTCTACAACCCTTCGCCACGCCACAATAGCTAGAACTTAGGAAGAGCTTTGCATGTTCAACTATTCGTGTTGTATTAAGAAGATAAAGAAAGAGCTGTTGAGTTGGGACCATCTTCTTTTATCATTGATAGGATGTTGTTGTTATATCACAGTGATGAAACTGAGTGGTGAAATGGCAACCCAAAAACCAGTAATTTATTTGAAAGTGCCAATATGGCAATTTAACATCACATCACAGAAGACCTGCAAAATACTCCCCCTAAGGCTGGGGTCACACTTGCGAGTGTGATGCAAGAAACTCACCCGAGTCTCTCGCATCAACACCCGGCACTGCCGCCAGCACTCAAACCGGAGTGTGCGACTGCATAGAAAATACATGCAGCCGCACACTCCGGTCCCAAGTGCTGCCAGCAGTGTCGAGTATTGGTGCGAGTTTCTCGCATCACACTCGCAAGTGTGACCTCGGCCTTACACACACACACTAACCCTCTGCAAAATACACACACACAGTCCCTCTGCAAAACATATATATATATATATACAGACACACACACTGTCCCTCTGTAAAACATTTTCACACACTATATATACTGTATATACACACTCACGCACACTGTCCCTCTATAAAATGTATGTACACACACTACCCCTCTGCAAAATACACCCACTCAAACAAACACACAGCCCCACTGCAAAATACACACACACACACACTGCCCCTTTGCAAATATACACAGCCCTATTCAATGTATATATACATATATATATATACATTGTATATATACATAAGTTCTCCCACTTAAAAAGATGAGAGAGGCCTGTAATTGACATCATAGGTAGATCACAACTATGAGAGTCAAAATGAGAAAACAAATCCAGAAAATCACCTTGTCTGAATGGCAAGATTTATTTTGCAAATTATGGTGGAGCATAAGTATTTGGTCATTAACGAAAGGTCTTCTCAATATTTTGTTATATATGCCTTCTTGACAATGACAGAGGTCAAACGTTTTCCGTAAGTCTTCAGAAGGTTGGCATACACTGTTGGTGGTTTGTTGGCCCATTCCTCCATGCAGATCTCCTCTAAAGCAGTGATGTTTTGGGCCTGTCGCTAGGCAACACGGACTTTCAAATCCCTCCAAAGGTTTTCTGTGGGGTTGAGATCTGGAAACTGGCTGGGTCACTCCAGGACCTTCATATGCTTCTTATGAAGCCTCATCTTCGTTGCCCTGGCGGTGTGCTTGGGATCATTATCATGCTGAAAGACCTATCCACGTTTCATCTTCAATGCCCTTGCTGATGGAAGGAGGTTTGCACTCAAAATCTCATGATACATGGCCCCATTCATTCTTTCATGTACATGGATCAGTCTTCCTGGTCCCTTTGCAGAGAAACAGCCCTAAAGCATGATGTTGCCACCCCCATGCTTCACCGAAGGTATGGTGTTTTTTGGATGCAACTCAGCATTCTATTTCCTCCAAACATGACAAGTTTTGTTTCCACCAAACAGTTCTACTTTGGTTTCATCACACCATATGACATTCTCACAATACTCTTCTGGATAATCCAAATGCTCTCTAGCAAACCTCAAATGGGCCCAGACATGTACTGGATTAAGCAGGGGGACACGTCTGGCAATGCAGGATCTCAGTCCCTGGCGACGTAGTGTGTTACTGATGGTAGCCTTTTTTATGGTGGACCCAGGTCCATGCTGGTCATTCACTAAGTCCCCCCGTGTGGTTCTGAGATTTTTGCTCATCGTTTTTTTTGGGATCATTTTGAACCCATGGGATGAGATCTTGCGTGGATCCCGAGATCAAGGGAGATTATCAGTGGTCTTGTATGTCTTTCCATTTTCTTATTATTGCTCCCACAGTTGATTTCATCACACCAAGCTGCTTGCCTTATGCAGATTCAGTCTTCCCAGCCTGGTGGACGGCTATAATTTTGTTTCTGGTGTCCTTCGAGAGCTCTTTGGTCTTCACCATAGTGGAATTTGGAGTGTGACTGTTTGAGGTTGTGGACAGGTGTCTTTTAAACTGATAACAAGTTCAAATAGGTGCCATTACTACAGGTAATGAGTGGAGGACAGAGGAGCCTCTTAAAGAAGAAGTTATAGGTCTGTGAGAGCTAGAAATCTTGTATGTTTTAGGTGACCAACTACTTATTTTCCACCATAATTTGCAAAATAAATCTTGCCAAATCAGACAAGGTGATTTTCTGGATTTGTTTTCTCATTTTTACTCTCATAGTTGTGGTCTACCTAAGATGTCAATTACAGGCCTCTCTCATTTTTTTAAATGGGAGAACTTGCACAATTGGTGGCTGACTAAATACTTTTTTCCCCCACTGTGTATGTATATATACGTATATATATACAGTATATCTAATATATAAAGCTCAAGTGTGTGTATGTATGTATGTATGTATGTGTGTGTGTGTGTATGTCCGGGATTGGCATCTGCACCATCGCAGCTACAGCCACAAAATTTGGCACAGTCACACGTCTGGACCCAAGTGTCATATGCTATGTTGTGAGGTGAAATTTTAACCCCGCGCGTTCCAATTCACCAAACAATAATGTCCCTATCTACATAATGGGAAAAAGTGTTTGTGTATCAAGCCCCGCCCCTCATTATGATGTCATAATGGTTGCCATGGCGACGCTGATGTCATCATAGGTTGCAAGCCCCGCCGCTCATTGTGATGTCATAATGGTTGACTATGGGATGGAGGATGTGTGATGGGTATATGGGCACTGGACTATGGGATGGAGGATATGTATGACGGGTATATGACCACGGGACTATGGGATGGCGGATATGTATGATGGGTATATGGGCACGGGACTATGGGATGGAGGATATGTATGATGGGTATATCGGCACGGGCCTATGGGATCGTGGATATGTATGATGGGTATATGGGCACAGGACTATGGGATGGAGGATAAATATAATTTGCTATAACTAACCACAGTTAGTTACTATGCCCGGTCAGCGCCGGGCTCTTCAGCTAGTATATATATGTGGCACCCCCAGGAGTAAGGTCGCCACACTGGCTTTGCCTTCCTCCAGGGGAGGGTAATGCCAGGCTTGGAGGCAGTGAAGGGTCTCTCTCGCAGTTTACCTATGCATACAACACAGTTCCACTCCAGGCCAGCAGGGGGAACTCTGAACCGAGATTAAGGGGAGGAGTGCTCTCTGAGGGCCAAGAGGAAGGAGTGGTTAGTTAGTCTGCAGAGGGTGAAGTGTGCAGATGTGGAGAGAGAAGCTGGAGGTTGAGCTAAGGAAGGAGAGCTCCCTCACAGCGAGAGCGCATGAACTGGAGCCTGGTCTCCACGGTTGTATGGATACTAACGGTCCTACAACAGATACCAGAGGAGTAGGAGGCTGTAAATGCCCTACTCCCATCTAAGACTCAGAGGCACAACAGCACGGAGTGAGCCAAGAGAGGAATAGCGGCTACAACTGTCTGCCATACGAGGAGAGAGAGAGTAGAAGAGAATTGAGAGGAACTTCAGTGTAACTCAGTACTAGGAGTACTTCACACAAATAAGCGCTAGGAAGGAGACTGCACAGCCCTTCTGCTGAGAGAGAATCCTGAGCTGCTTCCTGGCCAGCCTGCTCCGATACCATCTGTAATCAGGAACCTGGACTGCAGTTATCAAGTAAAGGTACAGAAATTGCACCCCGCTCTGTCTTGTCTGCTTCCTACCTTTCCGGCACTGCTACATCCCCGTGCCAATCACATCTACACTGCCCTGGGACTACAGCTTCACCTGTGGGGAGCTTTTACATCTCTGCTGCGCCCTACCATCAGTCCCAGCAGATCTGCATGCAGCGTCGGCTTAACACCTCCCTTGCTGAGCACCACAGGTGGCATCACAAACTATCCACCTAACTACATTCCACCATTACATTCCCCCATTATTTGGGTGCCCAGGGCCACGGACCGGGTCACCGCTGCTGTGACACATCCCGCTGACACCGGCCCCGTATCGAGTACCCCACAGCCCTGGGAGGGCGACCTATATATATATATATATATATATATATATATAGATATATATATGTATATATATACGTGTATACAGTATATATATATTCACACACACTCTTCCTCTGTAAAACATGCATACACACTGCCCCTTTGCAAAAATATATATACATACATACACTGTCGCCCTGCACAATATATACACGCACTGTCCCACTGCACAATATATACAAACACACACAGATACACGCAGACTGCCTCTGAATAAAGCAGCAGCCCCCCAGCTCCACCTCTCTCAAAACTAATCTTAATACATTTAGGCTGTGTGCCCACGTAGCGTTTTTTTTAAGCGTTTTTGATGCTTTTTTTGGGGTCAAACCACAACAAAAATGCTTAAAAGAAGCATCCCATTCACTTAAAGGCATTTTGGCCTTTTTGTGCCAATGGATGCGTTATTTTACCGCTTATGTTCATTAATTTCCGCTTAGGTCCGCGCTTTTGGCTATTTCCTATAGTCCAAAAGATGTGCGGAAAAAAACGCGCGTTATTTTGCGCAAAAATTGCGGCAAAAACCATGGAAAAAAACGCGCGTTTTCTGGGAAGGAGAACCCGTTTCCTGAGCGTTTAAAAAACGCTACGTGGGCACATAGCCTTAGTGTCCAACTCCTGCTGGAGCTCTTACCAGTGCATGCTCGCACTGTCTTTACTCCTCTTTGGCCCCTGCAGCAATGTTGAACCTGGGGCTGACAGCATCGTTGGAGATGCACATAGAACACCAGGAGGACACAGAGATCATCGGGGGGTGGCACAAAGATCACAGGGGGGCACATAGCTGGAGGGGATAGAGGTCACAGGGGGCACAGAAATCACATGGGAGCACAAATATAACAGGGGGCTACATAGCAGGGGGGCACAGGGATCACAGGGGAGCACATAGATCACAGGGGGCACAAAGCTGGGAGCCACAGAGTTCACAGGGGTGCACATAGCTGGGGGGCACAGATCACAGGGGGCATATAACTGAACAGCACAGAAATCATAGGGGGGCATATAGCTGGAGGGAACAGAAATCACAGGGGGGCATATAGCTGGGGGCAGAGAGATCACAGGGGGAACATAGCTGGGGGGCACAAAAATCACAGGGCGCACATATCTGAGGGGCACAGGAATCACAGGTGGGGCACAGAGACCACAGGGGGGCACATAGCTGAGGCCACATAGATTACGGGGGGGCACAGAGATCACATGGGGGCACATAGCTGGGGGGCACAGAGATCACAGGGGGCAAATAGCTTGGAGGGCAGAGAGATCACAGGTGGAACATAGCTGGGGGTACAGAGATCACAGGGGGCATATAGTTGGGGGGAACAGAGATTATATTGGGGCACAAAGCTGCGGGGGCACAGAGATCACAGGGGAGCACATAGATCACAGGGGGCACAAAGCTGGGAGCTACAGAGCTCACTGGGGGGCACAGAGATCACAGGGGGAATATAACTGAACAGCACAGAAATCACAGGGGGGCATATAGCAGGGGCAGAGAGATCACAGGGGGAACAGAGATCATAGGGGCACATAGCTGGGGGGCACAAAAATCACAGGGCGCACATATCTGAGGGGCACAGGAATCACAGATGGACATATTGCTATGGGGCACAGAGATCACAGGGGGCAAATAGCTTGGAGGGCAGAGAGATCACAGGTGGAACATAGCTGGGGGTACAGAGATCACAGGGGGCATATAGTTGGGGGGAACAGAGATTATATTGGGGCACAAAGCTGCGGGGGCACAGAGATCACAGGGGAGCACATAGATCACAGGGGGCACAAAGCTGGGAGCTACAGAGCTCACTGGGGGGCACAGAGATCACAGGGGGAATATAACTGAACAGCACAGAAATCACAGGGGGGCATATAGCAGGGGCAGAGAGATCACAGGGGGAACAGAGATCATAGGGGCACATAGCTGGGGGGCACAAAAATCACAGGGCGCACATATCTGAGGGGCACAGGAATCACAGGTGGACATATTGCTATGGGGCACAGAGATCACAGGGGGGCACATAGCTGAGGCCACAGAGATCATAGGGGGGCACAGAGATCACATGGGGGCACATAGCTGGGGGGCACAGAGATCACAGGGGGCAAATAGCTGGGAGGGCAGAGATATCACAGGTGGCACATAGCTGGGGGCACAGAGATCACAGGGGGGCATAAAGTTGGGGGGCACAGAGATCATATTGGGGCACAAAGCTGGGGGGAGCACATAGATCACAGGGGGCACAAAGCTGGGAGCCACAGAGTTCACAGGGGTGCACATAACTGGGGGGCACAGAGATCACAGGGGGGCATATAACTGAACGACACAGAAATCACGGGGGGCATATAGCTGGAGGGCACAGAAATCACGGGGGGCATATAGCTGGGGGCATAGAGATCACAGGGGGAACAGAGATCATAGGGGCACATAGCTGGGGGCACAAAAATCACAGGGCGCACATATCTGAGGGGCACAGGAATCACAGGGAGACATATAGCTATGGGGCTCAGAGACAACGGGGGGCACATAGCTGAGGCCACAGAGATCACAGGGGGGCACAGAGATCAGATGGGGGCACATAACTGGGGGGGTACAGAGATCACAGGGGGAATATAGCTGGGAGGGCAGAGAGATCACAGGTGGCACATAGCTGGGGGCACAGAGATCACAGGGGGGCATATAGTTGGGGGGCACAGAGATCATATTGGGGCACATAGCTGGGGGGCACAGAGATCACAGGGTGCACATAGCTGAGGGGCACAGATCACCAGCAGAAAGGCACAAAGCTGCGGGCACAGAAACCACCAGCACACAGACACAGAGCTGTCGGCACAGAGATCGCTCTGGACTCTCTTGCAGCAGCTCCTCTTCCGGAACAGGAGTACGGGAGCGTATTGGATGCTAACCCTGCCCACCCTGATGAAGTCATCATTCATGTACAGGCAGCGTTCTGTAATGAACACTGCGTAATGTGCACTTGGAGGATAAAGGGCCAGCAGCTGGCAGGATACGGCTGGCGCCCGATCATTGCGGACTCCGGGGAACTACCTGCGGGCTGCATGAAAAGTCACCGCAGGCCGCATGCCAGAAGCAGTGTGAAAGACTGGTGGAAAGCATACCATTTTAGTCAGTATAAGACTGGAGTCACACTACAGCGAGATACGGCCGAGTCTCGCAGGTTAAAACCAAGCTCTGGCACCGGCACTCTGGAGCGGAGCATGCAGCTCCATGTATTGCTATGCTCCTGCATGCTTCGCTCCGGAGTGCCGGCGCCAGAGCTTGGCTTTAACCTGCGAGACTTGGCCGTATCTCGGTGT
The DNA here is from genome assembly GCF_039654945.1 of Dendrobates tinctorius. NCBI lineage: Eukaryota > Metazoa > Chordata > Amphibia > Anura > Dendrobatidae > Dendrobates > Dendrobates tinctorius. Next base: position 2,826,120 of record NW_027361925.1, read on the forward strand.
GTGTGATCCCGGCCTAACAGTGCCAACCTGATAGTGGCTGTAGTTTACTGAGCAACATCCTGCTGATAGGTTTGCTTTAAAGGGAACCTGTCAGCAGGATTTCACCCACCAATCTATTTCTATGTGCATATAGCTTTTTCAAAGACAAGTCCAACAATACTTTTACCTAAACAGTCTAGTATGCCATTATTGAGAAATCAACATCTCAATGGGTATGCCAATGAGGTTGAGGTGCTTTCAGCACATGGAAACTGTTCCCAAGCCTTTGTCACTCCTATGTCTTCTCCACCCAGAGCCACCTCCGTCTGCTTGACTGATGGCTTCTTGGCTTCAAATCACATAGCACAAAGACTATCAGTCAAGCTGGAGAAGTCAGCAAATAGAGCTGGAGTGACAGAGACTTGGGAAGATCTTCCAAAAGCTGAAAGCATTACAGCCTCATTTGTATACCGATTGAAATGCTGATTTCTCAGTAACAGAGTAACGCACTGCCCATGTACAGGTATTGCTGGACTTGTCATTGAATGAGCTTTATATGCTTCTCTGCACAACAAATGGATGCAGGAACAACCTGCTATTTGCATGTACATGTTTGGTTCTTTCTACAGATAAGACTAATACCGTGCCTCTCAATGATTAGACATATATGCCGTGTGCCTCCACCAGAAATCTTTCTCCAGCTAGGGGCTTGCATACAAATCTGCTGTTATTTGCAATACTTTTGTTGTGGGTTAAATTTTGATGAATTTGCTGGGTGGGATTGGTCATGTCCCATCATAGCTCAGCTGACATAAAAAAAATTGGCTGAGTTGTCTGGGACTGTAGTAGGAATGCTAAATTTTGGCACAATTTTGAGTTACGCAAACATTTTGCAACATTTTACACCAGAGTTCGGTCATAACTGAATGGTTGATGGTGGGGCCTCAGTAACATTTTGGCAATGATCAGCTTCCATTACAACCTGTTTGCTTGCATTAAACTAATGATTTTACAGTTGTGGTAAGAGCACTACAAGGAGTATGAGCCACAGCGACAGGGGCCACACAGTACACTATTTTTTAAAATTCCTCCTGTCATTAGTCCTCTAATATATATGATTGTAGTGTCAATGTCTCTGCGTGCGGTCCCTCTCCCCCTGCAGAGACCCCATCACACTCACCGTCATGGCCCCTGTGCTGCTCCATCTCCTCCTTCCAGGTTTGCAGCTGCCTGGGGTGCCCAGGCATTGTGCTTAAGGCAGGTGCGTGCACAATTCCCTCTTCTTAAAGGGGCTGCGCGCTTTCCCCGAAGTGTCCCCAGGCAATAGCTGGAGGACACTTACTATTCTCCAGTTGCACCTGCCAGTGCCCATCTCTACATCAGCCAGTCCCGCTGCACCTGCCAGTGCCCATCTCTACATCAGCCAGTCCCGCTGCACCTGCCAGAACCCATCTCTACATCAGTCAGTCCCGCTGCACCTGCCAGTGCTCATTGCTACTACAGACAGTCCCGCTGCACCTGCCAGTGCCCATCTCTACATCAGCCAGTCTGGCTGCACCTGCCAGAACCCATCTCTACATCAGTCAGTCCCGCTGCACCTGCCAGTGCTCATTGCTACGACAGACAGTCCCGCTGCACCTGCCAGAGCTCATCTGTTCGTCAGCCAGACCCGCTGCACCATCTAGTGCTCATCTCTACATACGCCAGCCCCGCTGCACCTGCCAGAGCTCATCTCTATGACAGATGGTCCAGCTGCACCTGCCAGTGTTCATCTCTATGTCAGCCGATTCTGTCTGCATCCATGGTACCTGTCTTCTTACTCCACCTGCTTGCATCTACTGGACACTCCCTTTTTTTTAAAGGGGCAGTGGGCATTCCCCAAAAGTGACCCCAGCCAATAGCTGGACACTTACTATTTAAGGCATCTCCTCCAACATGGAGATGCCTATGCAATGTTGTGAGATTGCTTCCTAACACTCTTGTAAGTTGTGTTCCTAGTGCTTGCATTTCTGTACGCTACACCTGCCAGCGCTTATCTCTATGTCAACCGGTCGCATTACACCTGCTAGTGCTCACCTCTATGTCAGCCGGTCCAACTGCATCTGGCAGAGCTCATCTCTACATCAGTCGGTCCCGCTACACCTGTCAGAGCTCATGGCCACATCAGCTGGTCCCACTGCACCTGCCAGTACTCATCTCTGTGACAGCTGGTCCCGCTGCATCTGCCAGTGCTCATCTCTATGTCAGCTGAATCTGTTGCACCTGCCAGAGCTCATCTCTATGTCAGCCGTTCCTGTTGCATCCACCAGTGCTCATCTCTACATCATCTCGCTACACCTGCCAGTGATCACCTCTACATCACCTGGTCCAGTTGCACTTGCTAATGTTCATCTCTCCATCAGCCGGTCCTGTCTGCATCTGTGGTACCGATCTTCTTACTCCACCTGCTTGCATCTATTGGACATTCCCTCGGGCCACCCCAGCTACCCGTTCTTAAGGGGTCAGCTGCCATCTACCCAAGGTCAGTTGTGGAGTAGCACCTGGATCACCTCCCTTGTCACTCCTTGGATCTCGATATTGTACGCTGCTGCGTATCCGTGATCAGATTGGGAGAGGCTCCTAGTCACGCCCCTCCTGGTCTTTCTTGGGCTACAGTACAGTGGTTCCACCACCCAGCCCATTACAATGATTCACCTAGTACTACCTAATTTATGTTGTTGTCCCTTTTTATCTGGAAATTCACAGTATACTTCTCATCAGCTTGGTCTCATGGTTTACCTCTGGAACTTATATGGCTTTATGTTATATGCACAGCCTCTTCTTTCCCCCTCTCACAGACACATTTCCCGGCCTGTTGGCTCGAGGACTTGACATCATGACGTGCGAAGCGCAGTGATCTGTGAGGCCTGGTTGTTGCTGGAAGTCCTCCCCTAGATTGAGTAGCTAAAATCTGCCCCTGAGAAGAGAATGGAGGGCATAAATTCTCAAGGCCTCTTCTTTCTGCTGTCATAACTCCAGCCTGTTCACTTGTAAGGGGGAGAAGTATAAGAAGGACAAGAAGGGGTTTACCTTCTCTGCTCCATGCCCGGAACCATACAGCTGCACAGTAGGTTTGCCAGGGGGAAGACTGTTGGACCTGGACCGACTGCATCATGGGCCTGTCAGTATCAGTGGGGAGGAGGAAGTGGTGCTGCACAGGAAGGAAGCTGGGCACAGAGCGGGGAAAGTACGCACGCAGACCTCAGAGCAGCTTGGGCAGCGGTCAGGTCAGGACGCAGCTGCTCTCGGGAGAGAAAAGAGAACTCCCGTTTAGAGGGCAAATACCGGGGGACTGCACAGAAAGACTAACGTGACTACGTGGAACCGGAGTCTGCAGTGACAGTAGAGGTGCATCCTGACCCCCGTGCAGAGACAGCTGCCCGTGCAGAGATAGTGGCCCGTGCAGAGACAGCAGCCCGTGCAGAGACAGTGACTCGCGTGCGAAGCCCCGGTGCCTGCAGTGCTAATGCAGAGCCCCTGATTCCTGTGGAGAGACTTAACTGTAGTGTTGGAGCGAAGGACTCTGAGCAGGGGGACCCCGTTTGCCTCGTACCCCCCTCTGGCTCCCACAGTAACCCCTGAGACCCCGGCTGGGGATTATTAAAGACCACAGAGTTCACAGAGACTGGAGACGACAAGTGCCGCTGTTGTTTGGCGCCAACGTGGGAGAAGTTCGACCCTGCAAGCAAGTCCCCTTCAGACTGATAAGTTCTTTCCAAGAGATACCATTTATGATTGTTCATATCGTTTGGCTATACAGTGCGAGTATTAGAACAGTGAAACAGGTTATCACCTGTTTCACTGTTCTACACTGCGTTCCAAATTATTATGCAAATTGGATTTAAGTGTCATAAAGATGTAATTTTTTGTTTTTCAAATAAACTCATAGATGCTATTGTGTATCAGGGCTCTTTGGATCACTGAAATCAATCTCAAATGCCTGTGATAATTAGTTTACCAGGTGAGCCCAATTAAAGGAAAACTACTTAAGAATGATGTTCCACATTATTAAGCAGGGCACAGGTTTCAAGGAATTTAGGAAAGAAAACGGATCTCTCTGCTGCTGAAAAGCATCAAATAGTGCAATGCCTTGGTCATGAGATGAAAACATTAGATATTTCCCAAAAACTTAAACGTGCTCATCGTACTGTTAAGAGATTTGTGGTTGATTCTGAGCACAGACATGTTTGTGCTGATAAAGGCAGAATGAGGAAGGTTTCTGCCAGGCAAGTTCATCGGATTAAGAGAGCAGCTGCTAAAAAGCCATTACAAACCAGCAAACAGATATTTAAAGCTGCTGGTGCCTCTGGAGTCCCTCGAACCTCAAGGTGTAGGATCCTTCAAAGGCTTGCTGTGGTGTATAAACCTACTATTCGGCCACTCCTAAACAGTGTTCACAAGCAGAAATGGTTGCAGTGGGCTCAGACATACATGAAGACTAATTTTCAAACAGTCTTGTTTACTGATGAGTGTCGAGCAACCCTGGATGGTCCAGATGGATGGAGTAGTGGATGGTTGGTGGATGGCCACTATGTCCCAACAAGGCTGCGACGTCAGCAAGGAGGTGGAGGAGTCATGTTTTGGGACGGAATCATGGGGAGACAGCTGGTAGGGCTCTTTAAGGTTCCTGAAGGTGTGAAAATGACCTCTGCAAAGTATCTAGAGTTTCTGACTGACAGCTGTCTTCCATGGTATAAAAAGCAGAAATGTGCCTTCAGGAGCAAAATCATATTCATGCATGACAATGCACCATCTCATGCTGCAAAGAATACCTCTGAGTCATTGACTGCTATGGGCATAAAAGGAGATAAACTCATGGTTTGTCCACCATCTTCCCCTGACCTCAACCCTATAGAGAACCTTTGGAGTATCATCAAGCGAAAGATCTATGAGGGAGGGAGGCAGTTCACATCAAGACAGCAACTCTGGGAGGCTATTCTGACTTCATGCAAAGAAATACAAGCAGAAACTCTCCAAAAACTCACAATTTCAATGGATGCAAGAATTGTGAAGGTGATGTCGCAGAAGGGTTCCTATGTTAACATGTAACTTGGCCTGTTAGGATGTTTTGGAGTTAAATAGCTTTTTTGTTCAGTGAATGTGACCTCCTAATGCTGCAAATTCCACAAATGAGCATTTTCAGTTGTTTAAAACAGATCAAACGTTTAGAAATTCTACTGTGCATAATAATTTGGAACAGTGAAATTTGAGTTTTTATTCACTTTGGAGATTATACTGTTATTATTGGGAGGTTTCTTCAATAAAATTTGATGTATACTCTAACCAGTGATGACTTTTATTAGACTGACTGTCATTTGTACCGACTATTTAGGAAAATCAGAGAAAAATATAATTTGCATAATAATTTGGAACACAGTATAATACTAGCACTGTTATATTGCCAGTTTACATCCCTGTAAATAAACCCTTTAAAGGGAATCTGTCACCCCTTTTTTGAGATATCATATAATGATATCATTCAATTGTGTGTCACATAAGGATTCTCTTAGTACTTTTGCTTCCCCCTGACCCCGCACCTTTCATGCATAAATACCTTTTTTATATCGGTTCAGATGTATGTAAACTGCCACGGTCTGGTCCGATGGGCGGGGCTTATTCAACTGCTCCCCCCCTCCCAAGAAGAAATGTGTAGAGCAAGACAGGGAGGGGGGGAGCAGTTGAATAAGCCCCGCCCATCGGACCAGACCGTGGCAGTTTACATACATCTGAACCGATATAAAAAAGGTATTTATGCATGAAAGGTGCGGGGTCAGGGGGAAGCAGAAGTACTAAGAGGATCCTTATGTGACACACAATTGAATGATATCATTATAGGATATCTCAAAAAAGGGGTGACAGATTCCCTTTAACTGTTGGTCCGTCTGTTCCGTGGTGACATACCCAACACCTGCTCATTGTTACACACTCACAACCATGACTTCCAGCCACAACCAGGCCTCACAGGTCATTACGTGTCGCATGTCCGTGACATCGGATGACACACAGTGATCTCTTAGGCTTGGGATCGCGTCTGGAAATGCTGGCCTAGAGTGAACAAGCCGAAAGTGGCGGCTCACAATGGGACAAAGAAGAGACAGCTCTGAGGAGCGTACGGTGGACAGTGAGCAGAAGAGGAACCACACAAATGATGGTTCAGGTCAGTAGGATTTTTGTGATTTTTTTTTTTTACTTATTACGCTTATTATGCTCTGGGGTCTGATAAACCTCCAAGCATAATAAGGGACATTCAATTCAAATAACTTGGCTGCAAATTGAATTTCCAATGAAAATCCATACAATTTGGTGAATTTGCATCTTGACACATCCACTCATCTCTAGTGCAGGGGTCCCTCGCTCAGTCATCTGTTCTGTATGCTGCAATTGTATATAATGTACCACTGATGTTCTCCACAGCGAGGAAGATGGAAGCTGATATCAATGATACTGATGATGATTGTAAAGTGCGGCTCACAGTTCAGCCTCCCTGACTGTGTGTCTATAAGCTACTCATGTAACAGAATATATAGGAGAGATGATCACAGGAAGCAGAGAAGGTACAGGCTCCAGCTGATCATCTGATACTGTACTGATGCATGATGAGATTGATGGAGGCTGGAGAGAAGAGACCAGGAGGCTGAGCTGCATGGGAATAAGTGCAGGGTGTGATTGACAATCAGGTGGGGTGCAATTAGAGAAAGAAAAAATGACAATTGCTTCTCTCAACTTAAACAAAAAAAAATCTATATGAAAAGGTATTGGTAAAAACTAAACTCGCCTTTAGTGGTCAGTGTCAGGCAGCTGCTGCAAAGGCCAATAGAACAATAGGAAGCAGTAAAAGAGGCATAGATGCTCATGACTAGTACATAGCTTTCCTCTTTACAAGCCACTAGTTCGTCCACACTTATATACTGGGGACAGTTCAGCGTTCTGGTGTATAAGAAGGACAGCGATGAACTACAGCAAGTGCAGAGAAGAGTGACAGGGGTGATTAAGGAATGGGTGACTGTAATACCAAGACATGTTATTAAACGTATTATTCCGTTTGGAAAAATGAAGGCTGAGGGGCGATCTTAATACCATTTACAAATACAGTATATGATGGTGCAGAACAGAGATTTCTATAATGAGCTTTCCACAACTAGGCCTGCAACTGGGACAAGGGGGCATCCTGTACGTCTAGAGGAAAGAAGGTTTAACCATAACCACAGACGCAGATTCTTTACTGTAAGTGCAGTGAGACTATGGATTCTTTACTGTAAGAGTAGTGAGACTATGGATTATTTACTGTAAGAACAGTGATATAGATTTTTTACTGTAAGAGCAGTGAGACTATGGATTCTTTACAGTAAGAGCAGTGATATTACGGATTCGTTACTGTAAGAGCAGTGAGACTATGTATTCTTTACTGTAAGAGCAACGATATTATGGATTCTTTACTGTAAGAGCAGTGATTTTATTGATTCTTTACTGTAAGAGCAGTGAGACTATGGATTCTTTACTGTAAGAGCAGTGATATTATTGATTTTTTACTGTAAGACCAGTGAGACTATGGATTATTTACTGTAAGAGCAGGGAGACTATGGATTTTTTGCTTTAAGAACAGTGAGACTATGGATTCTTTACTGTAAGAGTAGTGATACTATGGATTCTTTACGGTAAGAACAGTGAGATTATGGAACTCTGCCACATGAAGTTGTACAGTAAGGGGTGATTCACTACTAAGTTACAAGGAGGGCTGGATACTTTCCTTGATGAATATTGCAGTTATGGGCACTGGAATCTGTGTTGATGCATGTGGCATCGGGAAAGGAACTTTTCCCCTACTATAGGGCTGTCCGTATCTGCCCCATGATACGTTGTAGGCTGAGCTTGATGGATTTGTGTTTTCTTTAAACTTTACAACTATGATCTGTCTGCTATTCTGCTTCACATCTAGATCTTTATGATTTCTGTGGCTCATCTTTTCTTCTGGTATTCCTCCAGTGTTCATTTTCTACTGATATTAAATATTTTCCTGAATTAATAAACATTTTAAGTGATTTTCGGTAAACTGTCTGAAGCCGAGGGTCATCAGCATTTCGCATTGGATGTGATTCACTAGTGGGACCGCAGACATTTTTTTCACTGTGTCCTGTGCCTTCTCCTTCCCTTGGATAAACACATTAGGTTGTAGATTGAAATATAAAACTCTGACATTATATATATTGAAACAGAGTTGCATTTTTAAGAACATTTCCATAGCAATTTCTCCAAAAATTGCAGATACGTCTGTAGCACTTTGTGCCGCTTTGGCTTTCCCTTGCACCTCTGTAGCCCCGTGACTAGTCCTGCTAGGCTCCTGCCGTATCATTTCTTGTCACCTGACTGCACTGGTCATATCCAATGAGACGTCCCCGCTGGAGGCAGGCTGTGCAGAATTCACCTTTTATAAATGTAATTCCAGACCACTGGTCACTTTATGCCCATATTCTATCTAGACTATACTTATTTGTGGTTAATCTCCAGCCATTTGTCCAAGTGATGCGTGTCGGTATCCTGTAGACTGACCCATGCCTTCCTATGGTCATCCCGGGAAAAATCTATCTCTGTATCGTGTTCACCGATAGAAAAATATTCAAAATTGCGCTTCCTCTGTGGCTGAAACCTTCTAATGGCCACCTGAAAAGATGGGAACAGCCGCTGTGGACACTTCTCAGGTCTCTCCATCAGGATCAGCGCCTTGTGGAGATGCCGGAGTCGTCTGGAAAGCGGCTATTTGGTCCCATCTTCACAGTCAGCCGTGAAAAGGTGTCAACCTCCAAAGAAACACAAGTTTGAATATTTTTCTTCATCCCTGAATGGGGGACGGTTCTACCACCAGGAGCTGCTGTATCCGTATACTTAAAGGGGTACATCAGCAACCAGCACCCCTTACATCCTATCTTGTACTTGTGAAGGACAGCATTAATGCTGATGTTAAATCTTCAAGGAGACAGAGGTTAAATGGGTTGTCCGGGCTGACATATTGATAGATCAGTGGGATCAATGAGATCAGTGGGCATCCGAGACCAAGAGCCACCACCGATCAGCTGAAACCTGCACCAGCACCAGTCCGGTGGTGGCTCTTGGTCTCGGATGCCTACTGATCTCATATTGTGTTTCTTTGGGGGTTGACACCTTTTCGAGGCTGACTGTGAAGATCGGAACAAATAGCCACTTTCCAGATGACTTCGGTATCTCCACAAGGCACTGATCCTGATGAAGAGACCTGAGAAAAAAAATCTATAATCTCCAGTGTTGCTTCATGGCTGCCAAGTTCTGCCGTCTTCTTCCATTCAGCGAGTATCCTTTGTCTTATCAGAAAACCCCTTTAGGTGATGATATTTCTAAATTAAAATTAATTTTGCAAATCGATTTCATTAACACTTTTGGACCAATTGCATAATAAGAGAATCCATAAGTGAGCTCTTTGTGACAGGAGAGTATGACCTAAAAGTTCAGCTAAACTTTCATCTGGACAGGTATAAGCAGAGAGAAGAAGGAAGTTAAAAGTGATAATCTCTTCTCCAGATATTTCTCTGTATGGAGTCTGAATTGTCACGATCTGCAGATGTGATGTCACCATCCACCGCTGACCCCTAAATCAACACGTCCATTGTTCACAGAACTCTAAATAAACAACGGAGCGGAGTCCACTCTCTCTGGATTTTTATCTAGAATATTTGTATTATTGGTGCCAAAAAAGCTGATGTATTTGAGTTATGTAACAAGACTGTGATGCTTTTGTTTCTTCTCACAACATACAGAATTAGTCTACAGAAAATGTATTCATAACCTCTACACAATACACAACGCTCCCACCGGCCATCAGAATAGACAATCAACCTCTGTAGTGGAGACAAGGGACTGTGGTGAGGGGCGCCTGGCGTGGTCTGACACCGACAACCTTACGTTACTCCGACCACTCACGGGAACACAGAGACCACTGTGCCGTGGTGTTGGTAAACATGCCACATTGTATAGGACAGTGAAGCAGGAGGGACACTTCCATATTTCCATAGGATGCAGCAGATATACTCAGATACATTGCTACATGATACTATGGCTCTACACAGAATATGCAGGTTTACTATTGTGACGCTATAACCCGAAAGTAGCGGACAAATCAGATTCTCCGCAAACTAATTCTAGGCAATTTAGAAGATAAGCTCCATTGGGGCCAGTGATGCTGATGTCTGTAAAGCGCTATGGAGTGTGATGGTGCTATGTATACAGGGCATAATCAGTAATATGCTGTGAGCACCAGACGGCATCCTCCCAGCTCTGACAGTGACAGGACAGTGACTACCCCACACACAATCTCTACTGATTGTGACCACTATGAAGAATCTGCTTTTGGAGAATCTCACAATCCTTCATAATTGAAGTGCTGTGATCTGAGCTTTACTTTAGGATTTTCCAGAAATCACTATTTATTTTATAGACTCCCACAGGGTGAAAATACCTCTGGCTCTTCACTGCTTTAGCTTTATCGACAGACCGCAGTGGTAACATCATTTCACCAGCACTGCAGGCAATCACTATGCTCAGTTGCTTGCACGGTCTATGCTGCCAGAGCTTAGTGACTGACTGCAGTGCTTTGGACATGACGTTCCCATTCGGAAACCCATCAGGTCTTGTGACAAATCTGCAATGAAAAACGCAACGTGTGCACGCAACCTTAATGGGGTACTAGCATCTTTACAACCCTTTTCCATGTGCCCCTTTAGGTACCCTACAAGCATCAGCTCTTGCCATGACAAACTTAGAACCCCAATCATTATACGGTTCATTGTTCATTTAGTCTCATAGGATCCTACGTTTCTTGTGCTGCAGCCGCTGTTCTCAGAGCAAGTGGCTCTCACTGTAAAGCGGTTACCTTTAATGGAGCAAAGCCTCTAGAGGAGATAAAGTAAATCCTTATAAGATTGCAGATGTAAAAAATAAGAAACTGACCCCTACTCCCGAGGGTCAGCAGCTTGTGCTGTCAGTATCAGCAGGCCCGCTGAGCACAGCAGCTGGTCTGCGGTAGTCACCGCTGAAGCTTGTAAAAAAAGACCAAAGCAGTGACGGAGAGGTAGCGCTTGCATTAGGGGAGAGAAAGTAGCAGTGACGGAGAGGTAGCGCTGCATTGGGGGAGAGAAAGTAGCAGTGACGGAGAGGTAGCGCTTGCATTAGGGGAGAGAAAGTAGCAGTGACGGAGAGGTAGCGCTTGCATTAGGGGAGAGAAAGTAGCAGTGACGGAGAGGTAGTGCTTGCATTAGGGGAGAGAAAGTAGCAGTGACGGAGAGGTAGCGCTTGCATTAGGGGAGAGAAAGTAGCAGTGACGGAGAGGTAGCGCTTGCATTAGGGGAGAGAAAGTAGCAGTGACGGAGAGGTAGCACTGCATTAGGGGAGAAAAAGTATAGGTTGGTTCATGTTCTGTTGTGTGCGGACTGTTCCCAGCCCCAGAGCTGCCGCAGGGAGACATAACTTCATGTTCTACCTGCAGACGTACATGGTGATATCAGTATTACCCGCAGATTATCAGTATGGCAGCAGGTAAACATTGGGGCTTTTTGTTTGTTTTTCGCTGACAGTTTCCCTTAAATATGTATTATGGTTTACCTGTCTGCCTCCCTTTACATAAGATTTTCCGATAAGGCTTTTACAGAACAATGAGAGAGCTTATGGCATTCGTTAATATGGTAGTGAATGAACAGATTACAATGTCGCTACAAATTGTGCTCCATAACTTTCCACATTGCACGTACTGTATAGTGAAATAATGCAAATATGTCAACAGCACCAGTAATGGCAATAATGGATGAAGTGATCCGCTGCTCGGAGATATTTCATCCATCCTCAGGAAGGATACATTATTACTTCTCTGAGGTAGAAGAGATTGTGAGAACAATGTGATGCCATAGTTGCAGCATCTATGGAAACAAGCAAAACCAAAGAAAAGACAATGTGTGCATACACCCTAATGAAAATAAATAAGTGAAAAAGCAATGCATTAAATAATTAACAGAGGGTATTTAGTAAACACTGTTTTCTGATCAAAAAAAGCATTAAGCTGTCCCACCACGACAAGATGTACCCCATTGGGACAGTAACTACACTCTCTAATGTTTAAACCTACTTAGTGTAAATAGTGGCAGAGCGTTACCGGGTCCCAACCGGACACCCAGCTTTGGAAGATGTGGCAACACAAACCACTAACACCAATCACTCTCTCACATGTCTATCACTTCTGCTCTGGAGATGACATGATGGATTGCGGAGTCCGTCCCAATAATCCGTGATGAGCTGAGCGCTCTTACTGGAAATAATAAAGCATTCTCTTCCCTTTAGCTGTAGAATGTTCTGGAAACTCTACAGGTCAAAAAGTTATTTGCACTTTTGTTACATTTGGATGACCCATTTCTTTAACTCTTTTGCATTAACCCATTATTTGCCCTCCATAACATGAATAAACATAAAACAATCCCAGGTTGTCTTGTAATCCTATTGGGATACCCATAACGGTAACGTCATTCCCACACTGACTTACCCATGGTGTTTAGTGCTGTGGAGGAGCCTTGTGAGACCGGTGTCTTTTCCTCTCAGTTTCTGTCACCAGAATGTGGGTCCACGCAGTGTCGTTGGGATTGTTGTATATGTTGCCAAGCCCCTTAACACATTCCTTCTCCAATGGTTACAGTAATGGCCAGTGGAATAATGTTACAGGGTGGCGATCTTCCTCCAGAGTGGCAAAACATTGGTTAAACTATAGTCATTGTGGGTGTTATCAGCCAGATGCCATCTCCCCCCACATCACTTTCTTGTGAATAATATAAAGCTTTATTGTTAGTGAAAGGAGAAGGGAATAATGTCAGAATTATGTAAGTGTTAACCCTAGAATCTGCATGCAACAGTTCATGACACAACACTTGCTACTAAACATAGGACCTTGCTCATCGGTTCTCTGTCCATCTAATTTACTATCTTTGGCCATTTTTTTGGTATGTAGGAAAAAAAAATGACCCCAAGACCTCCGCGAAGGGTTAATGTTTTTTTCTTCTGGTTGTTTTGTGGAGGGGAGAGGCGGCTCCTATCACTGCTTAGCACCCAGCACCATTGGAGGCAGCTGCAGCTATAAGGCCGATAATTCAGACACAATGAATACGATTTGTCTGATAAAGTCTTGTTTATTACTTGGATACTTTAGTATCATCTATATGATTTGTATAGGCTGGATGGAACCCTTCTGCATTTGTAAATGAGGCTTTTCTACTTTTGCTTAGGACCATTTATCAGAAACAATAAATGATTGTCGGATAAACAGAAGTTACCACCTATGGATTAGATGGGTGATAACTTATAAATCGATGGCAGTACCAGCTGGGACCCCAGTGATTAGCAGAACTCGGCACCTTTGTTCCACAAGCTACTGCTGCTCTATTTATTCTAGGGGCATGACTCCTAGGGGCAACATTTGACTATTTCCAGGAGCCTCATAGAGAATGGATGGAACAGCAGTCAAACATGCGTCCCTTTCTAATAGGGATAATAGCGCTCCTTTCTTCTGATTGTTGCTGGTTTGTGAAACATTAAAGAGGTCCCCCATCCTCCTCCTCCCATCAAGGTGTTTATCCTTTTAATATATTACAAGTGTAATAACATGCAGGAACATGGGATGCAGTAACGCACAGGGAGACAGAGCAAGGGTTAAATAGGTTTATTTACGGGGACGTACTCCACGCAGGGAGCGAGGGATTGTAGGGTGACGGTAAGGAATGGGGCAGAACTGGGAGGATGGCAGGGTAGATGAGGGACGATCGAGAGTTCAGTAATAAAGAGGTTAAACTTATCGGACTGTAGTCTTTTGTTGCAAGGAAGTTCAGGGTTCCAACGGTGGCACCGGCAACAGCGGCGCGGGTCATCTCGATGCAGTCTCTGACAAGCGGGGATCCAACGGTGGTGCCAACAACAGCGGCACATGCAGTCTCTCAAGTCTCTGTCCACGATGAAGAAACAGCCTCCAGGGGAAAACAACAGGATGCTGGGCAGTGAGAGGGGGTCCTGCTCTCACCACTCTTAGTCACAAGTCTACACTCAGAACGTGTCACCGCAGGAACGATGAAGTGCTCCTCGGTCAGTCCAGCTACTACTCTCAGGGGCTCAGGTCTGTCACTGCGTACGCTGGACCTGCAGGCACTAGCGTCTGTCTCAGACTTGTCAGGGGAGTCTCCTCCGGTCACGGAGGCTGGCGGGTCCACATTCACACAAAGGGTGCTCACCTTGTACTGTCTGCCTGTCACCGTCCTCATATACAAAATTACTTGGCACTCAAAATCGGAGAAGCAATTTTTTCTTTATTGTGCATCCAGACAAAAATAGACTCATATCATATGAATGTTTTCGGTCCAACAACGGACCTTCATCAGAAAGGTCTTTTTGTTTCTTTAGAGTAGACTGTTTATTTTGTAATGACTGGAGCTCGAGTCTATCAAAGGGGCTGGATACAATGCGACTGGATGAAGCAGGCCTTAGGGAAAGAGAAGCCGCGCTGTCTGGAGCAGTATCTGCAAGGGGCTGCAGCGCTAAGAGGCCGCTGAAACAATCCAGGGTGCCGCCATGAGAGGAGGACCATCCTCAGCCGGAGGGCTCTTTCGAGTATGCGGTCACTCTTGAGCAGAGCGAGTGTGGCACTCACTGTTAGTGTACGGCACCTGGCTTTACTTTGCTCACTCCGCTCTGCTGGCACGGCTCCGCACGCTCCGCTCTGCTGAGCTAGCTCCACACGCTCCACTCTGCAGAGATGGCTCTGCATGCTCCGCTCTCCACTACTGGCTAATTCCCCCAGCACCACAGCTTCTATCACAGCAGCAGTACGACCTATCACAGGACCAACATACTCGGGTCAGGGAAGCAGAGCGCCCTCTTCTCTGCTCCGTACGCTGCACTTGCGTGGCGCCAAACTCTCCTGCAGTGCATGCTTTTCCTTCCTCTCCCCCTTTGTCAGCGTGCTCTCCTCGGGCTCTCCCCGCCCCCTCCTGTCAGCAGGTAACTCCGTCTCTAATCTCCTTCCCTACTGCAGCAGGGGAAGGTCCGCCTCCCTCAGGCTTCCCCCTGGAAACAGAGGATGCAGCCCTTTCAGTTCCGGACCAGGAATGCAGGTACCCACGGTCCGATCCATCTCCTTACACAAGCATCATATTATATAGCACTGTAATTACAATTACAATTTTGCCTTTCTACCCAGCTAATTCTTCTCTTCTCCTTGCTACACTTGTAAGGAGAGCTTTAAACTAGAACAACATGGGAAGGGAAGCAAAAGACCAGAAAAAGCCATACACCTGACAAATGCTACTGAGAACTCTGCTATTAGAAGTGGAAAGGAAGAACAAAGACGAAAGAATCTAATTAAAAAAAATATTGGAGAAAGAGAAACCAATCACAAACTAAAATGTTTCTATACTAATGCACAAAGCATGGGCAACAAACAAGGAGAATTGGAACTACTAACACAGGAAAAGAAATATGATGTCATTGGAATCACTGAAACTTGGTGGGACAATACACATGATTGGAATACAAGACTAGAAGGATACAACTTATTTGCAAGAAACAGACTTGATAAACGAGGAGGGGGTGTCGCATTATATGTTAGAAATGCGTATATCTGCACAGAGATTGAAGCTTCAGAGACTGGGAGTTCTGTGGAAACTGTTTGGGTAAGAATACAAGGACAGAACAATGGAAAGGACACCATTGTAGGCATTTACTACAGGCCGCCTGTGCAAGCTGAAGATATGGATGAACTCTTTATGCATCAAATGGCCAAGTTCTCCAAAAAATATGACATAGTTGTCATGGGAGATTTCAACTATCCAGACATTTGTTGGGAATCTCTCTCAGGCAAAACTAACAGGTCAAGGAAATTCTTATCCTCTCTTGCTGACAACTTTATCTTCCAAAAGGTAAAGGAGAAAACAAGGGGAACTGCTACCTTGGATCTAATCCTTATAAACAGGGAGGAAATGGTTGAGGAGGTAAAAGTGGCTGGGACCCTAGGAGGTAGCGACCATGCTATTTTAGAATTTTGGATAACTAGAGGCGGAAGACCTGTGAAGACTCAGACATCAAGGTTAGATTTCAGAAAGGCAGATTTTAAGGGATTCAGAAAGAGAATTGGAGGGATCCAATGGCTGGATATCCTTAAAGACAAAAATGTCCAGGAAGGATGGGAAATCTTGAAAAATGAAATTCTCAAAGCACAGTTGTTAACAATTCCGAAAAGAGGGAAGAATAGGAAGCATTTAAGGAAACCAGGATGGATGAACACAGAACTTAAGCACATGCTAAAAAGGAAGCAAAAAATGTTTATAAAATGGAAAGAAGGAGGCATATCTAAAGAAGAATATAATGCTGTCTGCAGAACCTGCAAGGCACAAATCAGATTATCTAAAGCTGAAAATGAATTGAGGCTTGCAAGAGATGTCAAAAGCAATAATAAAGGATTTTGGGGATATGTCAAAAGTAAAAGAAAAGTCAAAGATGCTATAGGATTTTTACAGGATGAAAATGATGAAATGGTAAGACAGGATGTTGAGAAGGCTGAACTTTTAAATTCCTATTTTGCATCTGTTTTCTCTCAGAAAGGAAATGTAACATCAACTGTTATTCACTGTCCTATTAAGGGAATAGAAGAATCCAGGATATCTATAAACAGAAAGATAGTGAGGAAACACTTAGCTAACCTAAATGTATTCAAGTCTCCAGGTCCAGATGAATTACACCCCAGAGTACTGAAGGAGATAGCAGAAGAAATTTTTGAACCCCTCTCCATAATCTTTGAAAATTCTTGGAGAACAGGAGAAGTGCCAGAAGACTGGAGAAGAGCAAATGTTGTTCCTATCTTCAAAAAGGGGAAGAAGGTGGACCCAGGCAACTATAGGCCGGTGAGTCTGACTTCTATACCAGGAAAGATCTTTGAACAAATTATTAAACAACATGTATGTCAATACCTGGATAAGAATGAAGTGATTAAACAGAGTCAGCATGGGTTTGTAACTAATAAGTCATGTCAGACTAATTTAATTTCCTTCTATGATGGTATTACTGATTGGGTGGATCAAGGAAATGCTGTAGATATAGTATATCTTGACTTCAGCAAAGCATTTGACAAAGTCTCTCATACAATCCTTATTGAAAAAATGACTAAGTATGGAATGGACAAGGCAACTGTTAGGTGGATTCATAACTGGCTTAGTGATCGGACCCAAAGAGTGGTCGTAAATGGCTGCACATCCAGTTGGAAGAATGTCTCAAGTGGGGTACCACAGGGCTCTGTCCTGGGCCCTGTATTGTTCAACATCTTTATCAACGATTTAGATGAAGGAATTGAGGGTAAACTGATTAAATTTGCTGATGACACAAAGCTAGGAGGGATAGCTAATACTAGAGAAGAGAGAGAGAGGATTCAAAAAGATTTAAATAAACTGGAGAAGTGGGCAGCAACTAACAGAATGGTTTTTAACAGGGAGAAATGCAAAGTACTACATCTGGGCAATAAAAATGAAAAAAGCATATATAGAATGGGAGGAATAGGGCTAAGTGACAGCACATGTGAAAAAGACTTGGGTATACTAATAGATCACAGACTGAATATGAGTCAACAGTGTGATGCAGCAGCAAAAAAGGCAAATGCAATTCTAGGATGTATTAACAGAAGCATACAGTCTAGATCACGTGAAGTAATTATTTCCCTCTACTCCTCTTTGGTCAGACCTCATCTGGAATATTGTGTCCAATTTTGGGCACCACATTTTAAAAAAGACATCAACAAACTGGAGCAAGTTCAGAAAAGAGCGACCAGAATGGTGACCGGTCTGCAAACCCTGTCTTATGAGGAAAGGTTGCAGGATTTGGGAATGTTTAGTTTGCAAAAGAGAAGACTGAGAGGAGACTTAATAGCTGTCTACAAATATCTAAAGGGCTGTCACATTGTAGAAGGATCAACTTTATTCTCATTTGCACAAGGAAAGACTAGAAGCAATGGGATGAAGCTGAATGGGAGGAGACACAGATTAGATATTAGAAAAAACTTTTTGACAGTTAGAGTGATCAATGAGTGGAACAGGCTGCCACGAGAAGTGGTGAGTTCTCCTTCAATGGAAGTCTTCAAACAGAGGCTGGACAGACATCTAACTGGGATGATTTAGCGAATCCTGCTTTGAGCAGGGGGTTGGACCAGATGGCCCAGGAGGTCCCTTCCAACTCTACGATTCTATGATTCTATGATTCATTAGGTCTATGACACCACATGATAAATAAATGAGTAGCTGAATCATTCTAAGCTCTATGTAGAAACAGGAGGTCAATTTTCCCTGTGTAACTCACTGGAAGAGTCCCTTGCAGGGAGAGGAGGGAAAAACTGGGTCAGGAGGTGAAGAGGGGAATGATAAATGCAGAGACAAGAGACTTCCAGTTTGTACATAGGACATAGAAAAGAAGAATTAGCTGGGTAGAAAGACAAAATGAGCAATTGTAAGTACACATTGCTGTATAATATGAGGATTGGAATATAATAAGAGAATGCATACTTTTATGGAAGGAGTGCTTATTTAACCCCTTTCTGACCGCTGACGGGATAGTACGTCAGCGGTCAGATACCCCTGCTTTGAGGTGGGCTCCGGCGGTGAGCCCACCTCAAAGCTGCGACATGTCAGCTGTTATAAACAGCTGACATGTGCCCGCAATAGGCGTAAGCAGAATCGCCATCCGCCCGCGCCTATTAACTAGTTAAATCCCACTGTCAAGCGCTGACAGCGGCGGGCATTTAAGTAGCGCTTCCGGCCGTCGGGCCGGAAGTGAGCTCATCGCCGACCCCCGTCACGTGACTGGGGGTCGGCGACGCATTGCCTGGACAACCAGGGGTCTCATAGAGACCTCTATGGTTGTTCCAGGCAGATCGCTTTGAGCACCGCTCGGTGGCCGGCGCTCAAAGCACAGCAGTAAATCTGCTACATATGAGCGATCTGCTCATCGCCCATATGTAGCAGAGCCGATCGAGTTGTGCATGCTTCAAGCCATCTATGGAGGCTATTAAAGCATGCCAATAGTAAAAAAAAATGTTTAAAAATAAAAAAAATAAAAAACCCAAAAAGTTCAAATCACCCGCCTTTCGCCCCAATCAAAATAAAACAAGAAAAAAATCACACATGCACATATTAGATATCACCGCATTCAGAATCGCCCGATCTATCTATAAAAAAAGCATTAGCCCGATCGCTAAATGGCGTAGTGAGAAAAAAAATTCAAAATGCCAGAATTAGGTTTTTTTGGTCGCCGCAACATTGCATTAAAATGCAGTAAGGGGCGATCAAAAGAATGTATCTGCACAAAAGTGGTATCATTAAAAATGTCACCTCAGCCCTCAAAAAATAAGCCCCCACCCGACCCCAGATCACGGAAAATGGAGACACTACAGGTCTTTTTTTTTTTTTTTAAAGCAAACTTTGGAATTTTTTTTCACCACTTAGATAAAAGAGAACATAGACATGTCTGGTGTCTATGAGCTCATAATGACCTGGAGAATGATAATGGTGGGTCACTTTTTGCATTTATTGAACCTAGCAAAAAAGCCAAGCAAAAAACAAATGTGGGATTGCACTTTTTTTTCCAATTTCACCGCACTTGGAATTTTTTTCCCGTTTTCGAGTACACAACATGGTAAAACCAATGATGTCTTTCAAAAGTACAACTCGTCCCGCAAAAAATAAGCCCCTCACATGGCCATATTAACAGAAAAATAAAAAAGTTATGGTTCTGGAAAGAAGGGGAGGGAAAAATGAAAATGAAAAATGGAAAAAAAGCTCCGGTCATGAAGGGGTTAAAAATGTAACAGAAATGTTTCAGTGGTTGAAAAAAGCTTAATGACAGCGCCATCAGGCTTTTATTTTTTTTTCCTCCAGTTCTGCTTATATCTAACCTTTTGCATTAAGAGAACACATACTTAGAGTCCTGCGACTCGCACCCATTAAGGGTACGTGCACACGCTGCGGATTTGGCTGCGCGGATTTTGTAAAATCTACAGGTAAATCTGCAGGTCAAAAGACCTGCGGTTTATCTGTGGATTACCCTGCAGTTTTTCCCTGCGGTTTCACCATCTCCACAATGGAGGAGATGGCAAACCGCAGCGGAATCCGCAGAAAGAATTGACATGTCATTTCTTTCTGCGGTATAGAAACCGCAGGAAAACCGCGTGGATCCGCAGCGTGTGCACACACCCTTGTTCCTGATTACCTGCTGCTTTCTTTTTTTATTTGGAGGAGTTAAGTGATAAGCCAAAAACCGAGTTCAGTACATGCAAAGAGAAAACATTCCGCTCTAAGACCCCTTGGTACATGAGAATATCCGTCAGAGGCCAGATTGCAGCCCCCCTTAGATCATGAGGTTCTCCAGATGATGGTCCTGAACTGCAAATGTAACAGGATTGTGTCCGTCAAGATTGTCTGTCCATCCATTTAACTGTGTCATTGCATTATTTAGTGCGCAGGCAACAAACCGGCCAAAGTGTGAATGTTTGTTTCTTCTGCCAATATTGGTTGTTTTGTGGAGGGGAGAGGCGGCTCCTATCACTGCTTAGCACCCAGCACCATTGGAGGCAGCTGCAGCTATAAGGCCGATAATTCAGACACAATGAATACGATTTATTCAGTAAATGAGACTTTTCTTCTTTTATATCACAAACATTAAAGGGGTTGTTCGGTGAAGAGAACTTATCACCTATTCATAGGCAGCTATAGCTTTTAGATCAGTGTGGGAAACTTACATAGGGAGGGAAAGAAGGGAAAGTATGTGAGTAAAATATGAATTAATTAATCTTTTTTAATTAGATTAAGATAAATTGTGCTAACATGAAAAACTTCAGTAACACTATATATTCAAATTATCTGAATATATATTAGACAACTAGATCAATTTTGGACAAATCAAGCCAGACATGTCACTGCAAGCCAGGATCACCAAGCTACGACTTGCCTACTTTGGACACATAAAACGAAAAAAGCAATCACTGGAGAAGGACGTCATGGTCGGAAGAATAGAAGAAACAAGGCGAAAAGGAAGACCAGCAGCCTGATGATTTGATACAATCAAGATAACAATGGAGAAGACCCTGGTGGACCTATCTAGGCTGCACAAGATAGATCCTCCTACAGAACGTTCATCCGTCAAGTCACAATGGCTCAAGATACAGTTGTGGCCAAAAGTATTGACACCCCTGCAATGCTGTCAGATAATACTCAGTTTCTTCCTGAAAATGATTGCAAACACAAATTCTTTGGTATTATTATCTTCATTTAATTTGTCTTAAATGAAAAAACACAAAAAGAATTGTCCTAAAGCCAATTTGGATATAATTCCACACCAAACATAAAAAAGAGGGTGGACAAAAGTATTGGCACTGTTCGAAAAATCATGTGATGCTTCTCTAATTTGTGTAATTAACAGCACCTGTAACTTACCTGTGGCACCTAACAGGTGTTGGCAATAACTAAATCACACTTGCAGCCAGTTGACATGGATTAAAGTTGACTCAACCTCTGTCCTGTGTCCTTGTGTGTACCACATTGAGCATGGATAAAAGAAAGAAGACCAAAGAACTGTCTGAGGACTTGAGAAACCAAATTGTGAGGAAGCATGAGCAATCTCAAGGCTACAAGTCCATCTCCAAAGACCTAAATGTTCCTGTGTCTACCGTGCGCAGTGTCATCAAGAAGTTTAAAGCCCATGGCACTGTGGCTAACCTCCCTAGATGTGGCCGGAAAAGAAAAATTGACAAGAGATTTCAACGCAAGATTGTGCGGATGTTGGATAAAGAACCTTGACTAACATCCAAACAAGTTCAAGCTGCCCTGCAGTCCGAGGGTACAACAGTGTCAACCCGTACTATCCGTCGGTGTCTGAATGAAAAGGGACTGTGTGGAAGGAGACCCAGGAAGATCCCACTTCTTACCCCGAGACATAAAAAAGCCAGGCTGGAGTTTGCCAAAACTTGCCTGAAAAAGCCTAAATCGTTTTGGAAGAATGTTCTCTGGTCAGATGAGACAAAAGTAGAGCTTTTGGGGCAAATGCATCAACATAGAGTTTACAGGAGAAAAAAAGAGACATTCAAAGAAAAGAACACGGTCCCTACAGTCAAACATGGCGGAGGTTCCCTAATGTTTTGGGGTTGCTTTGCTGCCTCTGGCACTGGACTGCTTGACCATGTGCATGGCATTATGAAGTCTGAAGACTACCAACAAATTTTTCTGCATAATGTAGGGCCCAGTGTGAGAAAGCTGGGTCTCCCTCAGAGGTAGGTCATGGGTCTTCCAGCAGGACAATGACCCAAAACACACTTCAAAAAGCACTAGAAAATGGTTTGAGAGAAAGCACTGGAGACTTCTAAGGTGGCCAGCAATGAGTCCAGACCTGAATCCCATAGAACACCTGTGGAGAGATCTAAAAATAGCAGTTTGGAGACGGCACCCTTCAAATATCAGGGACCTGGAGTAGTTTGCCAAAGAAGAATGGCCTAAAATTCCAGCAGAGCATTGTAAGAAACTCATTGATGGTTACCGGAAGCGGTTGGTCGCAGTTATTTTGGCTAAAGGTTGTGCAACCAAGTATTAGGCTGAGGGTGCCAATACTTTTGTCTGGCCCATTTTTGGAGTTTTGTGTGAAATGATCAATGTTTTGCTTTTTGCTTCATTCTCTTTTGTGTTTTTTCATTTAAGACAAATTACATTAAGATAATAATACCAAAGAATTTGTGTTTGCAATCATTTTCAGGAAGAAACTGAGTATTATCTGACAGAATTGCAGGGGTGTCAATACTTTTGGCCACAACTGTAGACCTAAAGTCGTTATTAATAATAATAATAATAATAATAATAATAATAATAATAATAATTATAATATTCTGCACCAATTGAATCAATGAAATACCTCACAGTAGTGATCTACTAGAAAGTCCCAAATTGTAGTGGCAAGGAATTATAAGTTATATAGAGTTGTAGCCAAGGTCCCGTAAATATTATAATTGGCTACTGATTGTCTAAGGGTATAGGCCAGCTAATATAGATGAATAACTAACCTTATCCATATAAATGATAGAAAAGTATAAAAATATCGGGCATAATGGATATAGATTATTGTGCAGCGTCATTAGAATATTATATATTCTGCATATTAGTAGCCAATCAGACTAGGAAAGTTTGGTTGATATAATGTCTCGTGACCAATGGGGACATAGAACATCACAGGAACGGCACTAGTTTGGGAGGTAAGTGTGAAGGGTTTTAACTTTATGGTAGACAGTGAAGCTATTTACAAGAAGCCGGAGAGAAGTGAACAGCCCATTCAGGAAAGGTATTCTAGTTCCACGCAGAAACACGTCTACTCCATCAGTATACAAATGACAAAACATCTAAAATCGCATCTTAGTTCCTGGTGCTCAGGGAAACAGTCATTTGATTATAAGGTTGGGCATGACTATCCTTGGCGCTTCCCTATTGGATCCAGGAATTATGCAACAGCTTCCTACCTGTGTACAATGGAAGGCTGACTTCAAATTCGGTAGAGAATTGTGTTTGACCAGGCATATTGGATAGAGGGGGATCCTGCCCTAGGCGTCCAAGTAGGTGGAGAACGAATCTCACTTCATGCTGATGGTAAGGTCTACTGGGTGTGCTGATGATAAACCAGAAGGTTGGAAACTTGGAAGCCATGACTACAGGACCAAAAATGCATATTTTTCCTGCTAACAACGATTCAATAATACCAAAGAGGAGGTGGTCTATATTACTGGCACTTCCAAAATGATAGAAAGCCAAAAAAAAGGGAAGTATTGCACCAAATATAAAAAAATATGATTTTTATTATAACAATTAATAAAAACATAAATAAAAAGTAATACACAAATAAGAAAGGAGAGCAAAGTAGCAAAGCACCTTCATGCAATCAAGTATGGCAAGATACACAAACTTAATGTATGTCAAAAACCCAACGTATTATTGCAAGTAATGGCTCATGAAAATCCTGAGTTCAGTATAATAAAGGTATATTGTTCCTTTAAGTTTCCAAGTGGAAAAAATGAGAAACCAGGGAGAGCAAGTAGTTGCAAAAAATATATAAAGGGGCAAATAACATGTGTTGGTGAGAAATTAATTATGAAATTAATCAAATAATACATATAATAATAAACACACATGTCCACTTTACATCAGCACAATTTGGTAAACTTTTTTTTTAAGTTAGGACATTATAAGGGTTAAAAGTTGACCAGCAATTTCTCATTTTTCCAACAAAATTTACAAAACTATTTTTTTAGGGACCACCTCACATTTGAAGTGAATTTGGGGGGGTCAATATAACAGAAAATGACCAAAAGTGACACCATTCTAAAAACTGCACCCCTCAAGGTGCTGAAAACCATATTCAAGAAGTTTATTAACCCTTCAGGTGCTTCATGAGAACTAAAGCAATGTGGAAGGAAAAAATGAACATTTTACTTTTTTCACAAAAAATGTACTTTGGAACCCAATTTTTTTATTTTCACATGGGTATCAGGAGAAAATGGACCACAAAATTTGTTGTGCAATTTGTCCTGAGTGTGCTGATACCCTGTATGTGGGGAAAAGCCACTGTTTGGGCGCATGGCAAGGCTCGTTTGACTTTTTGAATGCAAAATTGGCTGTAATCAATGGTGGGTGCCATGTCGTGTTTGGAGACCCCCTGATGTACCTAAACAATGGGAGCATCCATTCTAACTCCAAACCTAACCACAACACACCCCTAACCCTAATCCCAACCATAACCCTAACCACAATCCTAACCCTAGCACAACCCTAACCATAGGCCAACCCTAAGCCAACCCTAACCCTAGCTCTAGCCCCAACCCTAACCCTAGCCCCAACTCTAATCCTAGCCCCAACCCTAACCCTAGCCCAACTCTAACCCTAATGGAAAAATGGAAATAAATACATATAGACTCATGCACAAGACAACTTTGTACAAATACAACATAAAGAAGAGTTGTAAGCTTCAATGGAAAATATTCTGGGTCACAGTTAACAGTAGGGTGCCACAGGGTCAGTATTAGGTCATCTCCTTTTTAATACATTTAATAATAACCTTGCAGAGGACATACAGAGAAGAATTCTAATTTTTATTTATTTAATTTATTCACTTATATAACACCATTAATCATCATTGTTCCATTAGTGCTCACAATCTAAATTCACTATCTGTATGTCTTTGTAGTGTGGTAGGCAACTGGAGAACCCGGAGGTAGCCAGAGAGAACATGCAAACTCCTTGCAGATGTTGTCCTTGGTGGGCTTTGAAACTAGGACTCCAGCGGGGCAAAGCAACAGTGTTAACCAGTGAGCCACCGTGCTGCCCTGAATAATTGCATATAATACTAAACTCTGCAGGGGAGGATAGTATAATATTTCAGAGGGATTTAGGTAAGCTGAAGGGTTGGGTTGAGAAATGGAATATAAAGTTTAATGTAGATAAATGTAAGGTTATGCACTTAGGCAAAGGAGCAGTGAGACTATGGAACTCTCTACCACATGATCTGTACTGGTTGATTCACTAAATAAGTACAATATTTAGTGATAAATCTAATAGTGCAGAATATAGGCACTGGATTCTGTGATATGGTGTTGATCCAGGGAACTAGTTTGATTGCAGTATTTGGAGTCGGGAAGAATTATTTCCCCTAATATTGAGCTATTAGTACCTGCCCCATGTGGTTTTTGCCTTCCTCTGTATCAGCATGTTAAGTACTAAGTTGAATTTGATGGACTTGTGTCTTCTTTCAACCTGAAAGCAATGACTTAATTGTTCCTATTTAATACTCCATATATTCTATCAGACATTGTACAGTATTTAAAATCTTCAGTCCCTTCATATTTTTTTCCTTTGGTTTATGTCTAAATACTTCCAATATCTTGTCTTCCACTGGCAGTCACTTCTAATTACAGCTGACTTCAGTTCTGGGTGCCAACTGGTGTCAGGAGCTGACAGTGCCAAGGATGTGATTACTTCGCATTGTCACAGAGCCAAGGCACAGACTCTCACCCTATCATTGGTAACACATTTACTTCAGAAGATAGTTGTTTTCAGCTAGGGGAGTATTAAAAAAAGATATTAAATTGTATTGTATACAAAAGCATAAAACAGTTGCAATCTGATGTTAGTAGCTGGACACACCATTCACATATTACTGCATCGTGCCTTACTCATGGAAGGACACACGTGCAAAACTAAAATTATAGGAGCATCACAGTTTTCTACATATGAAAACATCTGTAGATCCTGATATCAGGAGTTATGTTCACACTATCAAGATTTAAAAAGCTTCCCTGCACACAATCCTGAATACGTATTTGCATGCTGTTTCCCTTAGGGTGTGTGCACACGCTGCGGATTCTGCTGCGGTTCCGCAGCGGATTTGGCCGCTGCGGATCCGCAGCAGTTTTTGCTGCGGTGTACAGTACCATAAAATCCTATGGATTTTAAAAACCGCAGTGCAGACGGTGCGGATTTTTCTGCGCGGTTTTCCTGCGGTTTCAAAACCACAGAAAGAATTGACATGTCACTTCTTTTCTGCGGATTCCGCTGCGGTTTACCATCTTCTCCATTTTGGAGATGAATAACCGCAGGGCAAAACCGCAGGCCAATCCGCAGGTAAAACCGCAGGTCTTTTGACCTGCAGATTTACCTGCGGATTTTACAAAATCCGCGCTGCCAAATCCGCAGAGCAATCCGCAGTGTGTGCACATACCCTCAGGGGGTTATTCCCTTACCCATAATTTAGAACTTATATTTATTATCAGCTTCTATTGAGTGTATGAAGGGCAATTAAATACATTGTATGTGGATTTGAACCAGGTTCATTCTGAATTTACACATAATTGACATAGCTTCCAGGTGTGAATCTCCACCGAAACTGCGCAATAGAAAGCATGGAGTAACTAAACAGTCAGGTGTGAATAGTGCATGAAACAAAGATGGACTTATAGTTGAGTGTGGTAACGCAGTCAACTTTACTGTAAAACTTCAACTTTAGCAGTGCATCCTTTAGCAGTAACAACCCACAATATTTGTTCACAATAAGAGTCAAAAGTTTGGAGACACCGGCTTTCCTTGTCGTTATTGGAAAGTGCACATTGTAGATTCAAAATTAAGGCAGCAAAACCACGAACGCACACATGAAAACTGTGATGCTTAGTCACCTCTCATGGACAAGCAACGAGAAGGGATAGTCAAGGAGTCCAAGGTCAGAAGACAGGAGGGTACATCATAAACAGAGGGAAGAGATAGTCAGGTAACGTTCCAAGGTTAGAATACCGGGAAATAGTGGATCAGAGCAGAAGGGGCTAAAAAGACGGATGGTCAGAACGAGGTTCAAGGTCAGGCAACAAAAAATCAACAAACAGAATGCAAGGCACAGAAAGAGAAAAGCATATAGTATCTGAATGTACACCTGGCAGAGGTCTGGGAGTAACATCCCAGCCAAGTAGCCTGGCAATAACCTGGGACAATGAACACCTGGAGACAGACAGGGCCTCCCTGTCTCAGACTGGACGGCCGTACTGTCAATCAACACACTGACAGCTCAGCATGCCACAGCTCCAAACTGGATGACTGACCTTTCCATCAAAATACTGACAATTCGTCACACCCCTGCACGAGACAGGATGAGTGAGTTGTCAATTAAAGAGTACTTACAGCTTCAGCAAGCCCCCATACCAGAGTGAATGACTGAGCTGTCAGTAACTGCGTCCCAAACACACTGAGGGGTGGAACCTTGACAGTACCCCCTTTTCTATGGGACCCCAAGCTTCCCAGGAAATTTTAGATGGAAGCTCCTGACCAACCCATCAGTCTTCACGTCTCGAGCTGTAACCCAGGATCTCTCCTCTTGTATGTATCCCCTCCAATTGATGAGGTATTGGAGGGAATTTCAGACCCTACCAGAATCCTCAACCCTCTGAACCTCATACTCCAAGCCACCATTGACCGAAACCGGAGGAGACAGGGATGAGGGAGAGAATGCCGAAGGGACAAACTACTTTAATGGGAATGTATGGAACATGTTAGGGATGCAAAGGGATGGAGGAAGCTTTAATCTGAATGCCACCGGTTTGACCTCCTCTAAGATCGTAAGTGGACCAATAAACTTTGGACCCAACTTCACCGAAAGCACTTTAAGTTTAATGTTTCTAGATGACAATCAAACCTTATCCCCATTCTTAAAAACTGGACCCACTGAACGTCTTTTATCAGCTTTCCATTTTCGGCAAACTGAGCAGTCCCAATATTCTTTTGAACCTCCCTCCAGACATCCCAAATCTATGTACAGCGACCTCCACCCCAAGACATTCCGAACTATTCCTAGAAAATTCACGAAAATGAGGATGAAAACCATAATTACTGAAAAACGGTAAGGTTCCGGCAGACTAATTTACTCGACTTTCAAACGCAAACTCAATGAGAGGTAAAGACAAAGGCCAGTTCTTCTGCCGAGCTGCCACAAAACACCTTAAAATTTGCTCGATTGATTGATTTATCCTCTTAGTTCTTAGCTTCAGGGTAGTGTGACAGGGTCACATGCACTGTATGCGAGGGGAGATAAGTGTCACGAAGATTGCTTTCTTCCCTGATTTAGAAACCCATACGTTTCTCTCCAGCATGCTATGTGCTGAAGGAGTTATTCAGCCATGATAAGGGACATTTTTTTTTTGGGTGAGTAGGTCAGAGATGGGCGGGAGGCCTACTCACCATTTCTCCTCCTCAAGGCAGTGACTGGGGAGTTAAATGTTGAGACACTTTTTTTTCACTGTTGTGTATTTGGAGAGGAAAGTCTCCAGAAGTGGCTGCAAGAGGAGCGAGGATTTTGGGTGTTAGGCCGGGGTCACACTGGCGAGGAATACGGCCGAGTGAGAGGCGCTAAAAGCGCGCATTAGACACGGACCAATGATTCTCTATGGGGTCACTCGCACCAGGCGTATATTTCTCATCCGTATTCTACGTTCCGTGCCAATCGCAGCATGCTGCGATTGTCAGCGTACTACGCCCGTAGTACGCCAATGCAAGTTTATGGGTGCGCAAAAAATACGGATTAGACACGGACCACACATGTGACTTGCGAGAAATACGCACCAGGTGTCTTTTAGCAATGCCAGCAATTCAGTGCGCTATACAGTAAACTCACACTGACAGGTTTAATAAAGAAACGAAAGAATAGATATAAACACATAGAATACATATATATATCATAGGGCTCCATTATATGTCCATTTTGCAAGCCAGCGAGAAAATCGGATTGCATACGGATTACATACGGATGCTTACATGCGCAAAATACGCGACCACACCTTGATTACGGATGACATACGGAGCACTGTTTAGGGGCCATTCATCCGTATTACGCATGTAAAATACTGACCGTATTTTGCGTCAGTTAGTGTGACCCCGGCCTTAAGGGCATGTCACACTAAGAGATATCGCTAGCAATATTGCTATAACTTGTGACGTTATAGCGATATTGCTAGCGATATCGCTATGTCTGATACTTACCTACAACCCGCTCCCCCGCTGGTTATCACTGATCGCGCGAGAACGTCCAGGACTGTTTCTCGTCATCAGCTTCCTGCGGCGCTTCCTGCTGTGACGACGAGCGACGCGTGGAGCCGGGCGGGAGGACGCAGGATCACCTAGTGTGACAGGTAAGTAGCGATCCCCGTCCCCAGCGATGTCGCTGGTGAGATCTGCCTGTGTGGCAGCTCACTAGCGACCACTTAGCGATGCACCAGCGATCCTGACCGCGTCATATCGCTGGTCGGGATCGCTGGTGCATCGCTAGGTGTAACAGTACCCTTACCTGTAGGTGAATCCTGCAGGAAAAAGGACTGTATTGAACTTTATCTTTGCTTTGTTCAGCCATTAGACCAGAAAGGCCACATTTACTTTGTTCAAACCTGCTACTGTTTATGCTGTGCTCTAATAAACCAGCAGGTGATTTATCACAAGAGGGTTCCTATGTTTACCTCTGAAAGCAGCTGAGTGAGTTAACCCCTCACAGCGGTAAGCAGATGAAAATGACAAGTCAATCCCAAGTTTACTACAAAAAGCTCTCCAGAATTTAGAGACACAATGTTAATCCCACGTAACCTTACAATATGAGAAATAAACAACCTGGAGAGTGTCTTTGCATTAGGTAATTCTGAAATAGGAACAAAATGAGCTTGTTTGAGGAATCCGTCAACTACCATACAGATACCAGGTGATGACTCATATGTCCGGAAAGCGGTGACCCCGGGAGATAATGTGGAAGCTTGTCCGACTGTTTTCGAGAGTGTGGCTGAATGGGAAAAACTTCCGTCAGAGAACTGGGTGGAGGTGCTGGCGCCATATTTGGCAGGCGAACCCCAAAAGGGGTATTATGATTTAGCACTACATTACGCCAAAGAATATGCCAAATTAAAAACCAAAATCTTAGCACGCCTGGGAGTAACGATGTCCAATAGAGCTCAGTGAGTCCACCGCTGGGTGTATGCTGGTGACAAACCCCCTTGCTCGCAGATGTTTGATTTGTTGCACCTAGTCCAAAACTTGCTTCAGCCAGAGACTTCCACTCCTGCCCAGATGGTCGAGCGTGTGGTGATGGACAGGATCATCCACTCCCTTCCCAGGCCAATATAGACCTGGGCTGCCCAGGGCAACCCTCGGAATTCGGACGACCTGGTTCGCCTGGTTGAGAGATACCAGGTTGTTGAGAAATCCCTTTTTGAATCTAGACATCGCCACTTCCTCATACTGGGATACCCAAAGGGGGCAGGCTCACCACGGAGGGTGTCTAGACCCACAAATGGGGGGCATTCCAATCCCACTGAGGGGTCCCATAAGGTTGTTAAGGACGTGGTTTATTAGTGATGTCACAATCCTGGACACGTAGCCGTCCGGTATCATATGTCCCCTGAACCAATGGACTGCAGCCTAGGCAGACGTCGCTCCTATTACGCCTATCCGGCCTGTAGTGTAGACTGTCATCCCGGCGAGGGGCCGCAAGCATGTATTGTGTACTTCAATGGAGTACTTTTTCTTGGACATTTGGACTCTGGAAGTCGAGTTACCCTAATCAGTGCTACACTGCCCCACCAGTTGATCCCTAATAAGTTTATGGGTGTCCGCTACATACACAGAGACGCCAAGGACTATCCTGTGGCCAGAGTGACCATGGGAACAGACTGTGGTACTAAGTCCCATGAGGTTGGGGTAGTAAAAGACTTGGTATATCCTGTCATACTGGGACGGGATTTTTCACTGTTTTGGAACTTGTGGTAAAAGGGGTCTGCACGGAGTATCCTGGACAAAAGCATAGTCCCTCTGGAAGAGACTCCATCAAAAACAAAGATGGAGGAGTTTCCTCTATGTGTCCTCGCTGGAGAGGGGGACGAGCCGTTGACAGAGGAGCCCATCTTCCCTAAATTAGAAGTGCCCGAAGAGAACTTTGGGACTGCTCAACTTAGAGATCTTACCTTAAAGGGTGCATTTGATAATGTTACCGTATGTAATGGAGTTGCTCAAGAGCTGGGGGCTGATACCAGGTTTAAACACTTTGCCATTAATGGCTATTTATTTTATCCGGTGACCAAACTGAAGGAAGGTGAGATGGTGGAGCAGCTGTTGGTTCCAAGACCCTACCGGCGGAGAGTTTTAGACAAGACCCAATTACATGTTTTGAGGGGACATTTGGGGTAGAGAAAACTCATGAGAGAGTAATCCAGATATTCTATTGGTCATCATGTTACCGGGAGATCATAAATTATTGTAGGTCCTGCCCCATCTGCCAGATAACCGCTTCTACTTCTCACTTCCAAAGTCCCTAAAGCCCCCGTCACACACAGCGATCTCGCTAGCGAGATCGCTGCTGAGTCACAAGTTTTGTGACGCAACAGCGATCTCACTAGCGAAATCGCTGTGTGTGACACTTATCAGCGACTGGCCCCCCTGCCGGGTATCGCTGATCGTCCTCGAATGGCCTGGACATTTTTTTGATCGCTGGTCTCCCGCTGGCCAGCACGCATAGCTGTGTGTGGCAGGCGGGAGACCAGCGATCAGCGAGCTGGAGCTGGTAACCAAGGTAAACATCGGGTTTCTAAGCGCGCACCCCGCTTTGAAACCCAATGTGTACGTTAGATACCAGCGCGCTGGTGCAGGGAGCTGGTAACCAAGGTAAACATCGGATTTCTAAGCGCTGCGCGGCGCTTAGAACCCCAATGTTTACTTTGGTTACCAGCTCCCTTCTCCAGCGCACTGGTATCTTAACGTACACTGCGGGTAACTAAGCGACGTGCGTTGCTTGTTACCCGCGTGTCGCTGTCCTGATCGCTAGTGAAGCTGCCTGTTTGGCAGCTCACCAGCGATCATGTAGCAACACACCAGCGATCCTGACAAGTTCATATCGTTGTCAGGATCGCTGGTGAGTCACTATGTGTGACGGGTCCCTTAGTCCCGTTACCTGTGATAGAGGTCCCCTTTGAGAGGATTGCCATGGACCTAATAGGTCCCTAGTTAAATATGCACGGGGCCATCAGTACATTCTAGTGGTCATGGACACTGAAGTGGTGCCACTAAGGAACTCTTCGGCTAAGTATATTGTCCTGTAGCTTGTCCATATCTATGCTAGGATGGGCCTGCCAAAGGAGATTTTGACAGACCAGGGAACCCCCTTCATGAGCAACGTGACGAGGGAGCTGTGTAGAGTCTCCAGATTGCCCAGCTGCAAACCTCAGTTTACCATCCGCGGACCGATGGCCTGGTAGATCACTTCAATAAGACCTTAAAGGCCATGCTCAAGAAGGTCATTGAGAAGGATGGTTGAGACTGGAAATATCTGCTTCCATTTCTGCTCTTCTCTTTCAGAGATGTTCCTCAAGCCTCCACTGGCTTCTCACTGTTTGAGCTCCTGTACGGTAAATATCCGTGGGGGCTCCTGGACATTGCCAAGGAAACCTAAGAAGCCGGAGTGTCATTGAGCATGTTGCCCAGTTTCAGGAGAGGATGGCGCAAGTGATGCCATTCATGAAGGAGCATCTTCTTCAAGCACAGGAAACACAGGCAAGGGTATATAACTGATCAGCAAGGCTGAGGCAGTTCTAGCCCAGGGAATGCAAGTACCTAGCCAAGTGGCAAGGCCAAAACGAGGAGGTGGAAAACCTGGATGAGGTGAATTACAAGGTACACCAGCCCGGTCGAAAGAAGCTGCACCAAGTGTATCATGTCAACTTGCTCAAGCCGTGGCGAGACTGAGAATTGCTGGAAGCTCCATGCCTGGGAGACTGTCCCGAAGCCAAAGTGGAAGAGGTCACAATTGCAGAGACCCTAACGCTGGCCCAAAAGCAATAGTGTCGGGAAATGCTGCAGTGGAAACGTGACCTATTCTCAGAGTTGACAGGGCGTACACAAGTGGTTGAGCACGACATGTTAACTGAGTCACATGTAAGGGTGAACCTCCAAGCTCTATAGAATTCCTGAAGCACATTGGGATATTATTAAAGAAGGTTAAGAGAATGCTAGACCTCGGTGTGATAGAGGAGTCAAAAAATGGATGGTCGAGTCCCATCGTCCTCATGCCGAAGCCCGACGGCAAGTGGCGGTTTAATAATTACTACCGCAGGCTGAACAAAGTGTCCTGTTTTGATGCATATCCGATGCCTCACATGAGCTAAAATAATTGAGAGACTTGGACCTGCGAGGTACATTACAAATTTTCTACACTAGTCTGGAAGGTCTACAGGGGTACTTGAAAGCGTTCGGAAATGTGTTCTCGAAAAAAAGAGGCACTCATCATCCCATAACTGTGCTATTAATGTTATTCCTAATGCAAAATTACCTAAAGCTCACCAGTATAATTTATCGGGAACTGAACGCACCATCATAAAAAATTATGTGAACGAAAGTTTACAGAAGGGCCGCATCCGTCCTTCTTTGGCAGCAGCTGATGGGTTTTTCTTTGTTAAAAAAACTATGTGGGTCTCTGTCCTTGCTTCGATTTCCATGATTTAAACAAAATTAGGGTGTGTGCACACGCTGCGGATTTTGCTGTGGATCCGCAGCGTTTCTGGCCCTGTGGGTCTGCAGCAGAATCTGCTGCGTTGTACAGTACCATTTTACTTTATGTAAAATGAAAACCGCTGTGCACATGCTGCAGAATTTTATGCGCGGTTTTGCTGCGGTTTCAAATCCGCAGAAAGAAATTACATGACACTTCTTTTCTGCGGATTCTGCTGCAGTTTATCATCTCCTCCATTGTAGAGGTGATAAACCGCAGGGCTAAACCGCAGCCTTATCCGCAGGTAAACCGCAGGTCTTTTGACCTGAAATTTACCTGCGGATTTTACAAAATCCGCGGGGAGAAATTCGCAGCACCTAAAAACTATGTGTGCACATACCCTTACGGTTACAAATACATCCACTCATCTCTGATCTATATAATCAGCTTACTGGGGCTAAATGGTTGACCTTAGAGGGGCTTATAACTTGATACGCATCTGTAAGGGTATGTGCACACATAGTTTTTTGTCTCTGCGGATTTTGTAGCGAAAACTGCAGGAAATCCGCAGGACAAAGTGCTGCGGTTTTCTGCGGTTTATCTGTGGTTTATCTGCGTTTTTTCTGCGGTTTTGCCCTGCGGTTTTACACCTCATAATGGATGAGGTGTAAAACTGCAGCGTTTCTGCACCAAACAATTGACATGCTGCGTTTTGAAAACCGCAGCAAAACCGCGCGGAAAAAAACGCAGCACGTGCACAGCTTTTTTTTATTTCCATAGGAAATAAAGGTACTGTACAACGCAGCAGAATCTGCTGCGTTTCTGCAGAGCCAAAAACGCTGCGGAAACGCAGCAGAAACCGCAAAGTGTGCACATACCCTAAGGCTGAAGAGTAGAAAATTGAATTTTCCACTGAGAATCTATTTGAAAACCTTTTTATGCTTTAGGGTTAACCAATGCGCCAGCAGTTTTTTCAAAACTTTATGAACAATGTCTTTTCTGATTGTATTGGAAGGTTTATTGTGGTTTACCTTTATGATATTCAAATTTTTTCACCTGATCTGGATTCGCTCTATGAACATGTCCATTTTGCTTTGCGTTAGGGCATATTCTTTGTTTGCTAAATTGGAGAAATGTACTTTTATTTTTTCTGTTCAATAACTATCGTTCCTGGGGTTCATTTTATTGCCTCAACGGTTTAAAGGGAACCTGTCAGCAGGATGGGGTGTAGGATGAGAGGCCTCCGCCGAGTACCCGGGCCAGAACCAAGGGTACCGTCTTCTAGGTTCCAGGGGGAACTGTTTCCAGGAAGCAGAGTTGGAGGATGGACCGCTGAGACTGACAGGGGAGTTGGGGGTGGAGTCCAGATAAAAGGGGCAGAGAGGCCCAGACTGAGTGAGTCAGCAGAATGGGAGAGAAGGAGGAGGAGACTTGGGGAGGGCCAGAGAGCAAGAGCCACGAGCAGCAACCAGAGAGGAGGACAGCGACAGGAGGGAGACTCTCAGGGGACCGCAGGGAGACGGCGCCGAACCTACCGGCAAAAGGAGACTGCTGCCTCAGTCCAGCTCACGGCTGCGGCCTACTCGCAGCCCTCTGCGGCCGACGTCGCCTCACTCCAGCTCGCGGCTGCAGCTTCCTCGCTGCTGCCCGCAGCCGCTTCACTCCCGACCGCGGCGGTGACTTACCCTTTTCCCCCCGCAGCTGTCACCGCCCCACTCCAGTCCGTGGTAGGGGCTGGGCCTGTGCCCACCGCGGATTCTCCAGTGCAGCCGCAGGCTGCACCTGTGGTCTATCAACCGCCACTTTTCACCTCCACTGCCAGCCCCTGTCAGGAGGTTGCAACCTCCACTCTCCCACTCCCAGGCGGTATTCCGCTGCCTCCGCTGGGGGACATCCCGCCAAAGAACTCTCCATGGGCCTGTTGTGCCCCTGCTTCGCCTGGGCGTCAGAACGCCCGAAGGCTACGCCAGATCCTCAGCGGCTGGGCCCAGTGGCTGCGACGCCTATGTGGTGCCCCTGAGGGTTCAGTCACCACAGAGGTACTGCACCTCCTCCTGAGGTGTGGTACCCCACTATCCAGGTAAGGTGGAGACACCTGACCACACTCCAACACTCACATCCCACACGCAGACCAGTAGTGTAGCAGAGCAACCTTTGTGGCTCCCTGCTTGGAGCACGAAGAGAGCTGGGAGGTGGGTGGAGCTTAGACTGCACAAGAGAGCAGGAGAATATTAGGAAAAGGTCAGTCTGTGAGAGAAGATCCCCTGAGAGGGATGGAGTGAAGGAAGTGCTGCAGCAGACTCCTGTGACCCGGAGCTGCTGGCACAGGAAAGAGCCATAGAAATCATGATTCTTCAGAAGGAAGATAGTTTAGTATGAACGTAAGGAGAAGAAGAGAACTAAGGACAAGGGTCAGAGCAGAGCCCTTCCTCAAGTTTGAAGCGCATGGCCGGTGTCCGGTCCTCAAGGTTGTATTGATACTGATGTTCCTGCAGCAGACGCCGGAGGAATAGAAGTTGTCACCACTCTATTCCCACCTTAGACTTGGGAGCACAACAGCAACGTGAGTGAGCCGGGACTTGATATCAAGGAGTCTCCGAAGCAGGCTACAGCTGTCTGCTGTACAAGTAAAGTTCTAAGTAACATCAAGAAGGAGGAACTTGAGTTTAATACGCAACTACAAGTACTTCAGATTAGGCGCTAGTATGGAGACGTTCAGAGAAGGCACATGTTGGAGGAGTGCTGGAAAGGTGTACTTTACCTTGTCTGGGAGTTGGCTGAGCCCCTGACCTGGAGGACATGGCACTCAAGTGGGCACCTGGATGCGCAACAGACTGTGAGTAAAGCTTTGGAACTACATGCCCTTGTGTCCTCCACTTATTCTTGCGCCTTACACCCAGCTCTGCTACATCTACTTCTTTACACCATCTCCCCACTTGCCAACCTCATCTACTCTGCCCTGGGACTACAGCTCCACCTGTGGGGAGTTTCAACATCATTGCTGCACCACACCATCTGTCCCAGAGAAGCAACCCTGCAGCACTGGTCAAACTGACCAGAAACCACAGGTGGCGTCACTAATCATCTCAACAACTTTATCCCCATCACTCTACCCCCTTTTACATTGACCGTCTGAGGCCACGGGCCGGGTCACTGCCACTGTGACATCTCCCATTGTAATCAACGGGCCCGGCACCGAGTACCCCACGGCCTCTGGGGGCGAGTCACCGACACACCATTGAACAGGACGCCGAGGGACGCCAGGACGGATAAGTGACGCATAGTAACTAAGGACCCGCAGTCGGCCATTCCTCGGCCCTATAGTAACCGGTCTTTACCGGAGTAGTCATGTTCCCTAAATTCTTGTTTTATGTGTATTTGCTCCCTGTGAGGACAACTACTGTTATTCTGCTTGGTTACTTAAAATAGCCCTAACGGCATTCATCTATAAAAGTTACTATTTAAAGTTTCATCTGTCTCGTGTCTCGTCACTGCATCCTGCGTACCTGCTATTACCACATTAGTCGACAGGATGCAGTCTCCGAGCACGGACAGCGGCACCCCAGGCCAGAGCGGGGCCATAGACACAGCAAACAACCAGGGCCCCTGGTCCAGCATTTCTCTGGGGGCTATGCTAAACAACCTCTCCAGGTTCTCCGGCTCCAACACCATGCTGTGGAGATGGGCAGAGCGAATGCGAGGCCTCTTCCGAATGCATCCGATGACCCCTGACCTGGAAGCCGAGGTAGCTCTCATGGCATTAGAAGGGGAGGCCCGGGATTCAGTAATGTTGAGTCCCCCGGGACACCGCAACACCTTTGCTAGGGTGTTGTGGATACTGGAAGAGACCCATGGGGATCCGACAGATGTGGGAAAGTTGAGGACCCGGTTGTTCAGTCGAATGCAGGCAGAGGGGGAGACTATCACCCAGTATATGAATATCCTCCAAGAGTTATACACAGCCATCGAGCGAAAGGACAGCGTAGGAGTAGGACCCATCGACATTACCCTACGCGACCTGTTAGTGACTGGACTCTGAGACCCGTTGATAAAGCAGGCATTACGGGAGCAGGTCCGAGTGAACCCACATTTAGCTTTCTCTGAGGTGGGGAGTCAGGCGCGTGAACGAGAGCAGGAGCAGGGAGTGACGGTCCCCGTGGGGAAGATCCGGAGTGTGGAGGTCGCTGTGACTGCTGTCGGAGAGCCCCAATGGATAGAAGAGATGAAACAAGAGCTGAAGAACATTAGGGGCGAGTTGGCTGAAGTGAAGAGAAGAACTGAGGTCACGTCTGAGTGGCCTAGTTTCAATCCCGGGCCCTGGGGGCCTCGCAATGCCCGGAGTGGCCGGCCCTCACAGTCCCAGTGCTATGAGTGCGGGGAGCTGGGCCACTTCGCACAAGAGTGTCCGCGGCGTGGGAGACACCCACCCCGGCCGCCATTAAACTAGAGGGCTCCAGGCTGGGGGGACGCCGCTCGGAGCCAGAAGCCATGACATGGGGTGGTGGAAGTCCCAAAGATCTGGTCGCAAGGTGTCCAGTGGTATGGGCAGAAGTTGAGGGCCATGCCGTACGGTGCCTAGTGGACACAGGGTCGCAAGTAACGACCATGCCTGCAACTTACTTTCGGCAGCATGTCCCTGAGGCGGTGAGACCCCAGTGGGGACCTATGATAAAGATGGTAGCTGCCAATCAATTACCGGTCCCTGTCGCTGGGGTGGTTTCGGTGCAGATGATGCTGTGTGTCAAAGCTCTTGGATGCTGTGGAGTGGTCCAGACTCATGGAGAAACCAATAACAAGCATCCAGGTATTCTGGGCATGAACATCCTACGGGAGTTCGGCAATTTACTACTCAAAGACCCCACGCAAGAGACTCTGAACCAGTGGGGTTCCCGCATGCCCCAAGGGCAGGTCTTGTAGCAGTTGGTGCAGGAGGCGCGAGTGCTCCAGGACTGTCAGGAGGGCGAGGCACTGGGCAAAGTCATTGCACCAGCGGCTTGGCTCCCCCGCTCATACTGCTCCCCGGGCAGACAGTGGTGGCCCTGCCCATCCGGGCCCCGGTGCCTTTGGAGGGCGTCGAGATGCAGGTGGTGCCATGCTACTCGGAACGCCTGCCTCCTGGCATACTGGTGGCCCGCTTCCTGGCCACTGTGCGGTGAGGGACCGTCCTGGTGCGCTGCGTCAACCTAGAAGACCAAGACATCGTCTTAAGGCCCTGGGTCGAGATGGCCAAGCTGGTGAGGCCGTTGGAAGAGGTGCTGCCGGCCCCTACGGTCCAATTGAAGGTGCAAACCGAGGACCCTTGGGCAGTGACTATTCGAACTCTGCAGACTGACGAGACCTCGACTCAGGAAAAGGGCCGAAACATCTTGGAAAGAATGCTGGCTGAACTCTCTGGCCTGGCTCCCGCCCAACTTCTCCAAGTAGAAACACTACTAGGACAGTATCACGGGGTATTCGCTAGTCACGAGGATGATTTTGGATGCACCACAGCCATCACGTACGGAATCCCCACGGCAGAAACGGCCCCCATACGGGAACGATACAGACAAATCCTTCCACAACTATACCAGGAGGTAAAAACTTTACTGGCCCAAATGCTGCAGAATGGGGTCATAAGAGAAAGCCAGAGCCCCTGGGCAGCTCCCATCGTGTTGGTTCGCAAAAAGGATGGCACCCTGCGGTTTTGCGTGGACTATAGAAAGCTGAATGCCTGTACCATTAAAGACTCATACCCGTTGCCTCGCATAGAGGAATCCCTGTCTGCCTTGGGGAAGGCAAAGTACTTTTCAATTTTAGATCTGGCCAGTGGATACTGGCTGGTGCCTATGTCGGAAGAAGACAGGGCTAAGACGGCGTTCATCCTTCCCATGGGGCTGTTCGAGTTCAATCGGATGCCGTTCGGGCTGGCCAATGCCCCGGGGACCTTTCGGCGGCTGATGGAGCGGTGTCTGGGGGATCTCAACATCGAGGCCACGCTGATATATGTGGACAACATAATTATCTATGCCGCCACGTTTGAGGACCACCTGCGGCGGTTGGGGCAGGTGCTCTGCCGGCTGCAGAAGTACGGGTTGAAGGTGAAGCACCAGAAATGCCACCTGTTTCGCACCCAGATTGAATATCTGGGTCATGTCGTCTCTGCTGAGGGTGTTAGACTGTCCCTGGAAAAGGTTGCTGCCATCTAGGGATGGCCTACCCCCGAAATGATAAAAGACGTGCGGGCCTTCCTGGGGCTGGCCGGACACTACCGTCGTTTTGAAAAAGAATTTTGCATGCCGGGCCCGAGCCCTGCAGGACCTGCTAAAGGGGGCTCCTGCTGGGGCGAATGGACAGAAAATCCAGTGACAACAACCGCAAGAAGAAGCCTTCCAAAACCTTAAGGCTGCGCTCTTGGGTGCCCCGGTGTTAGCTTATGCGGATTTTTCGCAACCGTTCATACTACACACCGACGGGAGCCTCCACGGGCTAGGGACTGTGTTGTCACAAGTTCAGGATGGCCGGGAGAGAGTGATCGCTTATGGTAGCCGGTCACTTCATGACTCCGAGCGAAACCCTGACAATTACAGCTCCTTTAAGCTCGAGCTCCTCGCGGTAGTGTGGGCCATGATGGAGTGGATCGCAGGCGGGCTCCGAAGTGGTGGTGCGGACCGACAACAACCTGCTGGCCCACTTGGAAAATGCCAAATTGGGGGGTCTGGAGCAGCGATGGGTGGCCAGGATGGCCAAGTTCAACTACAAGATCATCTACAAAAGAGGAGCAGAAAATGTGCACACGGATGCCCTCTCCAGGATCCGGCACACAACGCCAGGGAAAAGTCGAGACGACGAATAGGAGGGAGAAGAGATACCGTATGCCCTCACCGCCGCCGTGCTCATGGCTGCCACGTAAGAAAGACTCCCAATGGGTATGCTGGAGCAATCACGTCACAGATGGATCCAACACCAGCAAGAAGATGAAGAAATTGGGCTCCTACGCCGATGGGTGACCACCGGCAGACTACCCACCAATGCCCAGAAACAGACTTCGTCTCAGGATATGTTGCTGATGCTACGCCAATGGGAGAAACTAGTCATCAAGAAAGGACTGTTGTATCGTAAGGCGGTATCACGGGCGATGTCTGCGACAACTTGGCAGGTAGTTGTGCCCAGAGCCCAACTCAGTGTACTGGCATGGGAAGACCACGAAAAAGGGGCTCACTTTGGAGTCCAAAAGACCTTGCAAAGGTTGCAGCAGATATTTTACCATCCGCGCTTGCATGCTGCTGTGGAAGAAACTTGCCGAGCCTGCCGCCTATGCGAGCTAGCTAAACCACCCGCACAATGGGCCCCGGTGCAGACGATAGTGACATCAGCACCCCTCGAGCTCTTGACGGTGGAATATGTGACCATTGGCCCTGCGTACCAGGGGTATGAACATTGTCTCATCATGGTGGATCACTTCACCAAATTTGCCGTTGTAACCCCCACCCGAGATCAAACTGCAGTCAGCCGCCTATGCAATCTGCAAGAACTTTATCCAAGTGTACGGCTGCCCTCAACGGATGCATTCAGATCAGGGAGCATGTTTCCTGGGAAAAGTCATGGAGGAGCTACATCGACTCTATGGTATCAATGAATCTCGGACAACACCTTACCACCCACAGGGAACCGGGGCCTGCGAACGATTTAATTGGACACTAATTCAAATGTTGCGTACCCTGGAGAGAGACCAGAAGGCCTGCTGGCCTAGGTATGTCCCTGAACTG
This sequence comes from Dendrobates tinctorius, assembly GCF_039654945.1. NCBI lineage: Eukaryota > Metazoa > Chordata > Amphibia > Anura > Dendrobatidae > Dendrobates > Dendrobates tinctorius. Next base: position 2,867,984 of record NW_027361925.1, read on the forward strand.
GTGTGGGTCTATAACAACCGGGTGCACCGAGTTACCGGCTACACCCCCTACTCACTGCTAGTGTTGAGCGACTTTTGTTTTTTTAGGGTCGAGTTTCGTTTCATGAAACCCGACTTTTCCAAAAGTCGGGTCGAGCAAAATCGGCCGACTATAGGGAAAAGTCGGGGTCGTCCCAAAACACGAAACCCAATGTAAGTCAATGGAGAATTAAAGTCGGCAGTGAGAGGAGGACAGGAAACACACCAACAGTGCCCATTTGAATGCCAAAAGCATAAATTCTTGTTACTGAAGCTTGTCAACCTTAATTAACTTCATAATACTAGTTACGCACTGAAAAATGGGGGTTATTTGGCTACAGTTGGGGGGGGGCTGGCTCCAGGTTTTCGTGGGCCCAGGGCCAAAGAGCGCCCCTTTAACACATACCACAACTCATGATGCTCCGATACGGCAGAGAAATAGCAGTATAGTACAATGAAAAATACTTCACTTCTTACATCTCATGACTGATATCCATTTTAAATTCTCCAATACCTCCAAAAACGGACAGTATATAACTCCATACGGTATTATGGCCAGCGCTTAGTGCGCTATACAGAGTAATGAGGCCCATATATTTCTCCATACGGAATCATTATTCCCATATAATGTTTCAAACCGAATATGATGAGCTCCACATAATGCTACAGTATATGTTGGTCCCAATGGATGAAGCTCCACTGTCTTATGGGCCCAAATAATGCTCCATATAATAGGCCCCATTTCTACTGCTCTAGTGTATAATGGGCCCTGTAAATGCTGCTCCAGTGTCTGATGTCCACCTTTGGAATGCTCCAGTGTATGGTGGGCCCCATATATCATTCACCAGAGTATAGTGCTCCCCAAAAATTGCTGTCCCAACATTGAAAACAATTACAAGTCTCCTTGCTAGGGAATCCCTGCACTACTCTGAACTCCTTGTCGTCCCCATCTTCCATCTCACTGCACTTGGCTGTTTAGGCCCTCCCACCGGCAGAGACACTTTTGCGTACTATGCGGTGCCCTGTGCCAGTGCCATCGCCCATGAGTATGCCCCCCCACCTGCTCAAGGAACCTGCACTTTCATCTGCACCTTCCTCTTTGTCACCGTGTAAGGTGGTATAGTATGCGGGAAGGGGAACCTGAGTTTCCTCTGGGTCAGATTCTGGCTGTGTAGAGTGCGAGGGGAATGTAATGGTCTGGGTCAATGTACCAGCAGCATCATCCAGCAGTGGCTGGGCCTCAGTGCACTTATGGCGTCCCCAAGAGTACGGTCGCCACTGTGGAATTGCCTTCCTCCTAGGGAGTGTTGTCAAGCTTGGGAGCAACGAAGGATCTCTCTAGCAATGAAACCAACACACAACACATTTCCCACTCCAGGCCAGCAGGGAGACCTCTGAACCTGACTGCTGAGGAGCTGCTCTCTGTGGTCGGGAGGAGGTAAGTTAGGGCACTCTGTGCAGGGAAGGGGAAGTGTGTGGATGTGAGAAGGGGAGCTGGAGGATGAGCAGAGTTAAGGCTCACTCCTAGCTGGAGCGCATGGTCCGGATTCCGGTCTCCGAGTTTGTAGGGACACTGACGTTCCTGCAGCAGAAACCGGGGGAAGTAGCAGCTATAAATGCTCTGTACCCAACTAAGGCTCGGAGGCCCCAGCATCGACGTGTGCGAGGCAGAAGGAAAAGGCTACAGCTGTCTGCCATACAAGTAAAGTCTGAGGAACATCTGTTAGACAGGAGGCGTTTCAGTGAACCACGGTCCTGTGAGTGCTTCCCCCACAAGCGCTAGAAAGGAGACGTTCAGGAAGGTACATGTTGGCGGAGTGTTGGAAGGGAGCTTTCCATTCTGGTCCTGGAGGTTGGCAGAGGTCCTGACCCAGAGAACACAGCACGGAGGCAGGCATCTGTGTAACCTGCAGACTGTGAATAAAGCTTTGGAACTGCATGCTCTGGTGTCCTACAGTTATTCCAGCACCGCTACATCTGGGTACCAGCACCTACACCGCCTGTGCCTTTCCCCCATCACTACATCTACACTTCCCTGGGACTCCAGCTCCACCTGTGGGGAGCTTCACCATCTTTGCTGCACAACACCATCAGTCCCAGAGGATCTGCATGCAGCGTCGGCCTAACATCTATGTTGCCGAACACCACAGATGGCGTCAAACTATCTATATAAACTCTTTACCATTATACCACGCCATTTACATGGGCGCCCAGGGCCACCGTCCGGGTCACCGCTGCTGTGACACATCCCACTGACACCGGCCCAGTACCGAGTACCCCACAGCCCTGGGAGGGCGACCCGTATGCCGACTGCTGATCGGGCGGCGTTATTCCCACGAACCTCCAAACAGCGTCCCTGAAGGCAAAGTTTTTGGTTTCCGGGGGCAGTATGATTGCAAAGGTGAACCTTAAAGGAATGTCCAAAAGGGCACCACCAGGAGTGGAGCCTGTGGCTTAATTGGACTGCACCCGGGAAACCACTACCATACAAGCTACAGTAAAGATGGACAGATTGCAAGCTTTGTCGATTCTGTGTGTGGTGTGGTATGTCCGTTTGTAGTTGTGCTAGCGATTTCTCAGCTTTATTCCGTTAACGACAGAGACTCCGGCATGGCCCCGCGGTACGCGTCAAGCTTACTAGAGGGATACGCGAGGCTGTGGCACGTGAGATCGAGCAATAACAGGTCTAGCATTCCAGTACATGTCCGGGGCTGCATGCACGCTACACTGAAAGGACCAGCGTTTGTCGCTTACAGGTGCAGATAACCTGCTGAACTCCGTTAGTGATGGGGATTTCCCAGTAAGTTCAGGTCAACCGCAATTCCGGAGTTAGGCCTAACCGTCATTCCTGAAAAAATTACGTGTCCAAACCACAGGTGCTGTAGCTTGCTTAACAGCTCGGCAGCCGTTCTCAGGCCCAGTATGGATTCAACAACATTGTAGAAAGTTGATAAAGGGTACAGTTTCACCGGATAACACGTATATATGTAGCCTAGTTTACACATTAAAAATATATGTCTATAGATCAGGAGGCAGACTCAGATGTTCTCAGGCCCAGTATGGATTTGACCAGATTGTACAAAGTAGAGAAAGGGTACTTTATCACTGGATAGCAGGTATATATAGCATAGTTTAAACATGTAAAATCTCCGTGTTCTCAGTATGGATTACACAGCAATCTAAAAAGTGGAAAAAAGGAAATGCATTTGAGGCGTACACAACTATATACTTTTGGTGTTATTTTTAAATCTTCATATATATTTCTGTCTCAGTAATACAGTCCAGCCTCTCCGCAATAGGAAATGAGATGCATACAATTAGTGACATAAAGGCTATTGATTGCAGAAATCTAGGAATTATTATTCACGGGAAAAACTTCCGTCACAATTCTTATAGGCGATGCTGACCCTCATTTAATTTGTGTGTTGAGACAGTGAAAACATTTTTTTGTGAATAAAGTCTTGCTGTATCGCACTTCCGTTGATTCCATCACTGTTACTCATCTCAATCCAATTTTTATCACAGGGAGCGATGTAAACATGGTGCTCACTGGCTATCATGATCTGTCACGTAACTTTGGAGTGCAAAAGACAGAAGCCACAGGCCGTAGGCGATTCTATTTGATTGGCATGAGAGGGCACATTTTGAAATGTGCGCCGGAATGTCACACGTTTGTGAGTAGGAAAACTGTGAAAGCTGATGATAAACCACCACTGCATGTAATTGTGAGTCGACATCCATAAGAAATGGAAGCCACTGATCATCTGGAGCTAGAGCCCGGCCAGCAGGACAGGGCATAGCTACATCTTAACCATCATCTTTCAGTTCAATCAATTTGTAGTGGCAGTCCCAGTGAAGGATTTGAAAGCCCAGACTACACAGCGGAGGAGCAGGGAGAGGTAAACATTGCAAATGCTGGGGCCCTGCCCAAGCAAGGGGGGCACACTCGTGGGCGTCGGTACTGGCACTGGGCCCCTCATAGTACGGCGGTGTGTCTGACGGCGGGTGTGCACCACCACTGTCAGAGACACTTGATTGCACTATGAGGGACCCTATGCCAGTGCCCGCGCCCAAGAGTCGGCCTACCCACCTGTCCAGGGCAACGGCACTCGCACGGTTTTGTGCGCTAGGTGGTGACCCCGGCCATGGGGGGGCCGCCCACTTAGGGAGGTTTACAAAGTGGCATATGTAGATGTGGGTCATTCAGCTGCTGCAAAAGGCGAAATAGGTCAAGTTTGCGGAATAGGAGAAGGACCAAAGCAAGCCATTTTTCTGGCAACCTATGTGTCATCAAGGGAAGGTGGGACAAAATCCTTGGAAACCCATGCATGGTTCATTTTAATGAAGGTTAGATCATCCACATTTTGGGTTGACAGACGGGTCCTTTTTTCTGTCAGGATTGATCCAGCTGCACTGAAGACTCTTTCCGATAGCACCCTTGCAGCTGGGCAAGCGAGCTCCTGTAAGGCATATTGTGCCAATTCAGGCCAGGTGTCCAGTTTAGTGGCCCAATAGTCAAAGGGGAATGACCTGTGCGGGAGAACATCAATATGGGAGGAAAAGTATTTGTTAACCATAGTTGACAACTGCTGTCTCCTGTCACTTTCCATCGATGCAGTATTACCAGTTGTGTGAGCGGTCCGTGAAAAATCAGTCCACAACATTGTCATGAAACCCCTGTCTCTAACGCAACTTCTGCTGTGTGCACCACGAACACCTCTGCCAAGCTGCCCCCGGCCCGTACAGCTCGTGTGAGAACCATCACCGCTGCTGTGTGCTGGGAATGCCTCAACCAACCGGTTAACCAGAGTTGCTTGTTTAGTAGCCAATATTAGGTCAAGGTTCTCCTGTGGCATGATGTTTTGTAATTTGTCTTTATAGCGTGGATCCAGGATGCTGGCCAACCAGTAGTCGTCATCGTTCATCATTTTGGCAATGCGTGGGTCCCTTTTTAGGATCTGCAAGGCATAATCTGACATGTGGGCCAATGTTCCCGGTGTCAATGATGCACTGCGATTGCTGGGTGGAGGAGCACTTTCTGGCAAAACCACATCCCTTCAGTCACGCACAAACCCTGTACCAGATCTTGCCACGCCAACATTTTCACTTGCCCCACGAGATGCATCCTTCTCCCCTAAGTAATCATCCCCATCATCATCCTCCTCCTCCTCTTCTTCCTCCACCTCGTCCAGGAGAGGTCCCTGAGCAGACAATGGCTGAATGTCATCAAGGATTCCCTCCACCTCTTCCTCCTCATCAACATTGGCTGCAGACACCTGCTCCTTAAGGTGCGTCAAAGTTTGCATGAGCAGACACATAAGTGGGATGCTCATGCTTAGGATGGCGTCGTCTGCGCTTACCAGCCGTGTGCATTCCTCAAAACACTGAAGGACTTTACAGAGGTCTTTCAGCTTCGACCACTGCACACCTGTCAACTCCATGTCTGCTCTCAAAGTGCCTGGCCGTGTATCCTCCCACAAATGCATTATGGCCTGCCTCTGCTCGCACAGCCGCTCAACCATGTGCAGGGTGGAGTTCCACCTTGTTGCAATGTCGATAATGAGGCGGTGGTTGGGAAGGTGGAGCAATCGCTGCAGCTTCTGCATACGAATGGAGTGTACAGGCGACCGGCGGATGTGCGCGCACAGTCTTCGCACCTTCTGGAGCAGGGCTGTTAACTCCGGAAAATTATTGAGGAAGCACTGCACCACCAGGTTCAAGGTGTGAGCCAAGCAAGGTATGTGGCTGAGTTTTGAAAGGGCTATGGCTGCCACAAAATTACGGCCGTTATCACTAACTACCTTGCCTGCCTCAAGATGTACACTGCCCAGCCATGACTCAGTTTGTCGCTGAAAGTACTCGGCCAGCACCTCGGCGGTGTGTCTGTCGCCCAAACACATCATCTGCAACACAGCCTGCTGACGCTTTCCACTAGCTGGTCGATAGGGGGACACCTCATGTGCAACAGTGGCAGCTGCAGATGGAGTGCTCGTACGACTGCGCTCTGTGGACGAGCTTTCGCTTCTGGAGGAGGAGGGTCGAACGCCTACAGCCAACTGTTTCCTATACCGTGGGCTAGGCAGCACTGTCCCACCACCGCTGTCCCCTGTGGACCCTGCATCCACCACATTAACCCAGTGTGCAGTGATGGACACGTAATGGCCCTGGCCGTGCCGACTGGACCATGCATCAGTTGTGAGGTGCACCTTTCCACTCACTGACTGCTTGAGTGCATGGACAATGCGGTCTTTCACATGATGGTGGAGGGCTGGGATGGCTTTGCGAGAGAAGAAGTGGCGACTGGGTAGATCATAGCGTGGTACTGCATAGGCCATGAGTTCGCGGAAAGCTGCGCTTTCCACCAACCGATAGGGCATCATCTCAAACGAGATTAGTTTGGCAATGTGGGCGTTCAAACCCAGTGTACGCGGATGAGAGACTGAGTACTTTCTTGACCTACTCATAGTGTCTGGGAGGGTGAGCTGGACTTGAGAGCTGCATATGGTGGAAGTAGCGGTGGACAGGGCGGACTGAGAGAGGGTTGATGATGGTGATGGAGTTGGTGTTCTTTCTGATGGCCTAGATTCAGTCTTTCGTTGATATAACAGTGGGATTCCCTGACTGCTGTGGCCTTGCAACGACACCTCAACATTTGCTGCTGTGCTAACCGGTGGGCTTACAGTGGGGGAAACAATGTAGCGTTGCTGACTACTTTCTTTGTGATCAGTTGCACATGTGGTACTTGAGGTTTGGTGTGTCCACGCTTGCAAGTGCATGCTGGTTAAATGTCTAAGCATGCAACTGGTATTCAAATTTTTCAGATTTTTCCCTCGGTTAAAGGTCTTTGCGCACTTCTTACAGATAACCTTGGCCTGATCATGAGGATTTTGTTCAAAAAAGTGCCACACTGCACTCTTCCTACTTTGGCAGACATTTTGCGGCCTAGCACGCTGTGATATTTTGACCCTCTGGACAAGCTGTCCAGCAACTCTTTTGATTTTTGGAACCTGTCTTTGGAGTGCTCCGGGCCTGCCAGATAACAGCTGTTGCGATGTCGATGTCTGCTGTGGATGCTCCTCCTCCTCATCTGAGCTATTGGAAGCAGCACCCTCTTCCCCCAATGGATGCCAATCTGGGTCAACAACTGGGTCATCCATCACCTCCTCTTCAATGTCATGTGCACCTTCCTCTGTGTCACCGTGTATGGTGGTATAGTGTGCGGGAAGGTGCACCTGAGTCTCATCAGGGTCAGAATCTGGCTCTGTACACTGCGAGGACAATGTAGTGTTCTGAGTGAATGTACCAGCAGAATCATCTATCAGTGGCTGTGCATCAGTGCACTCCATGTCAGATTCATCTTGGCCTGGGTAATTCACCATTTCACTTGATAATCCAGGCATGGTATGTGAAAACAGCTCCATGGAGTAATCAGTAGTATGGCCTGCGTCATCCTTCAATCTTGGTTGGGGTGAAGGACACAAGGAAAGGTGTGGTTCATGAACATGAGCCTCCAATGACGACTCAGTGCTTTTATTTTTTACAACTTCAGAAAAAGAGGCGATAGAGCTGGAGGCTGAGTCAGCAATGTAAGACAAAACTTTTTCCTGAAGCTCTGGCTTTAAAAGCGGTTTGCCAACTCCTACAGTCATGGCTAGTGTTGAGCATTCCGATACCGCAAGTATCGGGTATCGGCCGATACTTGCTGTATCGGAATTCCGATACCGACTTCCGATATTTTTTCAATATCGGAATTCGGCATCGGAATCGGAAGTTCAGTTGATTGACGGCCTGACGTCATCATGATGCGCGGTGTGTGCGCATCATGATGCGCCGTCATTTCGGGCCTTCCGGGGGTCTCTGCCGGCCTGCCGGGGGGCTGTGTGGACTGCCCGGGGTCTGTACCGGCCTGCCGGGGGGCTGTGCCGGCCTGCCGGTGGTCTGTGCACCCTGTGGGGGTCTGTACCGGCCTGCCGGGGGGCTGTGCCGGCCTGCCGGGGGGCTGTGCTGATGTCCGGGGGTCTGTGCAAGCATCGTCCGATGGGACTACAAGTCCCATCGGGCGATGCCTGCTACCATGACAGTGATTGACACATTAGCCAATGATGGGACAGTAGTAGTCCCATCATCCGGCTAATGTGTTAAATGTTAAAAAAAAAAAAAAAAAAAAAAAATACTACATGCATGCTACATACATACTACATGCATGCTACATATATACTACATACATACTACATACATGCTACATACATACTGCATGCTACATACATACTACATACATACTACATACATACTACATACATACTACATATATACTACATACATACTACATACATGCTACATACATACTGCATGCTACATACATACTACATACATACATACTACATACATACTACATACATGCTACATACTGCATGCTACATACATACTACATACATACTACATGCATGCTACATACATACTACATATATACTACATACATACTACATACATGCTACATACATACTGCATGCTACATACATACTACATACATACTACATGCATACTACATATATACTACATACATACTACATACATGCTGCATGCTACATATATACTACATGCTACATACATACTACATGCATGCTACATACATACTACATATATACTACATGCATGCTACATACATACTACATACTACATATATACTACATACATACTACATATATACTACATACATACTGCATGCTACATACATGCTACATACATACTACATACATACTACATACATACTACATGCATGCTACATGCATGCTACATGCATGCTACATACATACTACATGCATGCTACATGCATGCTACATGCATGCTACATACATACTACATGCATGCTACATACATACCACATACATACTACATGCTACATACATACCACATATATACTACATACATACAATACATTCATACAATACATACATAGACATACAGTACATATAACATAGAGTAACATACTTACCAATACTTGTCACATTGTTCCCCGAAGCCATTGTCTATTCCGGGATAAATATTAACATAACAAACCACAAAAATACTCACCCACGATCCGAAGCAGTCCACGAGTGTGTCCCACGACGATCTTGGGTAGAGAACTGCAGCATCAGATGATGCTGCCGTTCTCTACGGGCTGTAGGAATCCAATGACGGAAGGTAGGTATCCTTCCGCACTGTATTCCTCCGCCACTTAAAAAAAAAAAGTCCCTAGTCTCACTTTATGCCATTGCTGTGTGGGAATTTCCCACACAGCAATGGCATAAAGTGAGACTAGGGACTTTTTTTTTTTTAAGTGGCGGAGGAATACAGTGCGGAAGGATACCTACCTTCCGTCATTGGATTCCTGCAGCCCGTAGAGAACGGCAGCATCATCTGATGCTGCAGTTCTCTACCCAAGATCGTCGTGGGACACACTCGTGGACTGCTTCGGATCGTGGGTGAGTATTTTTGTGGTTTGTTATGTTAATATTTATCCCGGAATAGACAATGGCTTCGGGGAACAATGTGACAAGTATTGGTAAGTATGTTACTCTATGTTATATGTACTGTATGTCTATGTATGTATTGTATGAATGTATTGTATGTATGTAGTATATATGTGGTATGTATGTAGCATGTAGTATGTATGTGGTATGTATGTAGCATGCATGTAGTATGTATGTAGCATGCATGTAGTATGTATGTAGTATGTATGTAGTATGTATGTAGTATATATGTAGTATGTAGTATGAATGTAGTATATATGTAGTATGTATGTAGCATGTAGTATGTAGCATGCATGTAGTATATATGTAGTATGTATGTAGTATGTATGTAGCATGCATGTAGTATATATGTAGTATGTAGCATGTAGTATGTATGTAGCATGCATGTAGTATGTAGCATGTAGTATGTATGTAGCATGCATGTAGTATATATGTAGTATGTATGTAGCATGCATGTAGTATGTATGTAGCATGTAGTATGTAGCATGCATGTAGTATATATGTAGTATGTAGCATGTAGTATGTATGTAGCATGCATGTAGTATATATGTGTTATGTATGTAGCATGTAGCATGCATGTAGTATGTATGTAGTATATATGTGGTATGTATGTAGCATGCAGTATGTATGTAGCATGCATGTAGTATATATGTAGTATGTATGTTGCATGTAGTATTTATGTAGTATGAATGTAGCATGTATGTAGTATGTAGTATGAATGTAGCATGTATGTAGTATGCATGTTGTATGTATGTAGCATGTAATTTTTTTTTATTTTTTATTTTTTTTTACATTTAACACATTAGCCGGATGATGGGACTACTACTGTCCCATCATTGGCTATTGTGTCAATCACTGTCATGGTAGCAGGCATCGCCCGATGGGACTTGTAGTCCCATCGGACGATGCCTGCACAGACCCCCGGAGCCTGCACAGACCACCGGCAGGCCGGCACAGCCCCCCGGCAGGCCGGCACAGCCCCCCGGAGCCTGCACAGCCCCCCGGCAGGCCGGCACAGCCCCCCGGCAGGCCGGCACAGCCCCCCGGAGCCTGCACAGCCCCCCGGCAGGCCGGCACAGCCCCCCGGCAGGCCGGCACAGCCCCCCGGAGCCTGCACAGACCACCGGCAGGCCGGCACAGACCACCGGAGCCTGCACAGACCCCCTGGCAGGCCGGCACAGCCCCCCGAAAGGCCCGTACAGACCCCAGAGAGGCTGTACAAGGGCAGGAAAGGGTTTTTCTTATTCCGATACCGGAAGTCCCATAGACTTGAATGGGACTTCCGGTATCGGAATCGGCGATACCGATACTTTTTTTAAAGATCGGCCGATACCATCCGATACGATACTTTGAAGTATCGGACGGTATCGCTCAACTCTAGTCATGGCCAAAAGTTTTGAGAATGACACAAATATTATATTTTCACATGATCTGCTGCCCTCTGGTTTTTATGTGTGTTTGTCAGATGTTTTTATCACATACAGAAATATAATTGCAATCATATTATGAGTAACAAAAGGTTATATTGACAGTTAGAATGAGTTAATGCAGCAAGTCAATATTTGCAGTGTTGACCCTTCTTCTTCAGGCATGCTCTCAATCAACTTCTGGATCAAATCCTGACTGATAGCAGTCCATTCTTGCAAAATCAATGCTTTTATTTTGTCTGAATTAGAAGGTTTTTTAGTTTGTCCACCCGTCTCTTGATGATTGACCACAAGTTCTCAATGGGATTAAGATCTGGGGAGTTTCCAGGCCATAGTCCCAAAATCTCTATGTTTTATTCCCTGAGCCATTTAGTTATCACCTTTGCTTTATGGCAAGGTGCTCCATCATGTTGAAAAAGGCATTGTTGATCGCCAAACTGCTCTTGGACGGTTGGGAGAAGTTGCTCTTGGAGGACATTCTGGTACCATTCTTTATTCATGGCTGTGTTTTTAGGCAAGACTGAGAGAGAGCCCTGTTATGAATGAGTCACCGTAGGAGGCAAAAGCAGAAATACAAGCTAAGTCCAGAAAACCAGAGAAGTTGGCAACTATCAGATTGCAGACCCCTGAACCTATCAACACAACTAGCAGTAGCCGTGGGGGGTTCCTACGATGCCCTAGACCCCTCGATCACAGCCGGAGAAATACATAGGCCTAAAGAAAGAAAGGGGAAATCTAAACTGCCCCAGAGCAGACCCCAAAGCAATAGGCAGCCCCCAACATATAATGACTGTGAAGCAAGATGAAAATACTAACACAGACAGAAAGATAGACTGAGCAAAGACGGGGCCCCAAAACTACCTAGATAGGAAAGGACAGGAAGGCTGCTGTCTGCAATCTGCCAAAACCCTATCAAAGACATAAGCCAACCAGCTGATATGAAAAAGGCCCTGAAGCAGCTAGGCTTCAAAAACTGAATCAGCACTCAGGTATTTTCAGAAGACAGAGCTAAATGAATTCAGCACACCCCAGCAGGGAATGGCAGAAATCCAGAAAAACAAAGCAAAAACAAAGTCAAAGCACGAAAGCAAAAGGCCGAGCAGCAAACTTAGCTTTGGAGGAGCAGGAATTCAGACTGGTCTCCAAGGATCCCACAGAGAAATCACCCGCAGGGCAGAAGGGCGTCGGCAGCCTTATATCCAGTCCGTAACTCCACTGAGCCAGTCACAATCATCAACCTCAGGTGTTTGACAATCAGGCTCACTACCTTTCTTTACCAGAAGAGGGAGTTCCTCGGGCCTCAGTACTGAAGGGGAAAATGAACTCACAACAGAGCCCATTCCCTTGGCTGAGAAGCAACCCCACACATGAATGGTTTCAGGATGCTTGACAGTTGGCATGAGACAAGACTGGTGGTAGCGCTCACCTGGTCTTCTCCGAATAAGCCGTTTTACAGATGTCCCAAACAATCAAAAAGGGGATTCATCAGAGAAAATGACTTTACCCCAGTCCTCAGCAGTCCACTCCCTGTACCTCTTGCAGAATATCAGTCTGTCCATGATGTTTTTTCTGGAGAGAAGTGGCTTCTTTGCTGCCCTCCTTGAGACCAGGCCTTGCTCCAAGAGTCTCCGCCTCACAGTGCGTGCAGATGCACTCACACCTGCCTGCTGCCATTCCTGAGCAAGCTCTGCACTGCTGGTAGCCCAATCCCGCAGCTGAAACACTTTTAAGAGACGGTTCTGGCGCTTGCTGGTCTTTCTTGGGCACCCTGGAGCCTTTTTGGCAACAAGGGAACCTCTCTCCTTGAAGTTCTTGATGATGCGATAGATTGTTGACTGAGGTGCAATCTTTCTAGCTGCGATACTCTTCCCTGTTAGGCCATTTTTGTGCAGTGCAATGATGACTGCACGTGTTTCTTTAGAGATAACCATGGTTAACAGAAGAGAAACAATGATGCCAAGCACCAGCCTCCTTTTAAAGTGTCCAGTGGTGTCACTTACTTAATCATGACAGATTGAACTCCAGCCCTGTCCTCATCAACACCCACACCTGTGTTAATGGAGCAATCACTGAAGCGATGTTAGCTGGTCCTTTTAAGGCAGGGCTGCAATGATGTTGAAATGTGTTTTGGGGAATAAAGTTCATTTTCTAGGCAAATATTGACTTTGCAAGTAATTGCTGTTAAGCTGATCACTCTTTATAACATTCTGGAGTATATGCAAATTGCCATTAAAAAAAATGAAGCAGTAGACTTTGTAAAAATTAATATTTGTGTCATTCTCAAAACTTTTAGCCATGACTGTAGAAAACTAAGCCTTCGAGGCCTTGTGGAGCCAGACGATGACGCAGGCTCAACACCTCCTGCATTCGGTCCTATTTTGCTCTTGCCACTACCATCAGATCCACCACCAACACAATCATTACCAGCTGCCAACCCCCGCCCAATTCCACGGCCTCTTCCACCAGCCTTCCTCATTTTTGGTAGAAATGTAGACAAAATCCAACAAACTATATAGTAATGTAAAACAAGGTACAAGGTGTCTATAGGACAGGGGAGATTTTGAATTTCTGCAGACACTTGTGGACACTGGACACTTTTGGATTGTGTGAGGCCCACTGAATATCAGAGCGCTATGTCACAGGCTCGATGGCACAGGTGTGAAAAAAGTGACTACAGGATAAGGGAGATTTTGAATTTCTGCAGACAATTGTGGACACTGGACACTTTTGGATTGTGTGAGGCCCACTGAATATCAGAGCGCTATGTCACAGGCTCGATGGCACAGGTGTGAAAAAAGTGACTACAGGATAAGGGAGATTTTGAATTTCTGCAGACAATTGTGGACACTGGACACTTTTGGATTGTGTGAGGCCCACTGAATATCAGAGCGCTATGTCACAGGCTCGATGTTGCAGGTGTGAAAAATGTCACTAGAGGATAACGGAGATTTTGAATTTCTGCACACACTTGTGGACACTGGACACTTTTGGATTGTGTGAGGCCCACTGAATATCACAGCGCTATGTCACAGGCTCGATGTCGCAGGTGTGAAAAATGTCACTAGAGGATAACGGAGATTTTGAATTTCTGCACACACTTGTGGACACTGTTGGATTGTGTGTGGCCCAGTGAATATCACACCGCTATGTCACAGGCAGAAATTGCCTAGTGTATGACAAACTACAAGGTGTATATAGAATTGGGCAGAATAGGAATCTCCCTAGAGTGTAGGTCTGTAAGAACGGAACAAGTCCTCGACTTATCCTTACAGAGTCACATACAGATAGCTTCACTGTGGCCGTGATAACAGCCGTTACACGGTACTGAGAGAGGAGCGTGCACGTACACGGCTGTCCGGTGTACGTAAAATTGTCAAGCTCCGTGTTTTTTAAGTATACGGACTGACACACGCTGTCTCTCTATAGTTTTGAATGTGATCAAACAGCAAATATATTTAACTGTTTGAAAGCTAGACAAAACTAGTAGGTGCAGGTCTGTAAGAGCGGAACATGTCCTCGACTTATTCTCACAGAGTGACACACAGATAGCTTCACTGTGGCCGTGATAACAGCCGTTACACGGTACTGTGTGAGGTGTGTGCAACGCTGTATGGTGTGAAAAAATGCACGCTCATCCGTCAAGATCCGCCGGTAATGCAACTCAATGGGGAAAAAAGCGGATCCGCCCCCAAAAAAGGCGGATCCGTTTTTTCAAAAACTGGAGGATTTTGACTGATGGTCAAAAACGTAAGTGTGAAAGAGGCCTAAGACGCGCCGCACGTCAGTGTCCGCGGGGGGTCCGCATACTGGCCGTGTCTGTGTGTGATAGAGGCCCGCTGACACTCAGAACACGCGCCCATTCCGTTATAGTGCACCCACAGTGGATAAAACAGAGATGTGACGTCACTGCAGACATCAGACCGTGACGTCACACCACATGACGACACCCAGAGCGCACATCTGCCCCTCCCACTGGGGAGGGCTTTATCCCGGAAACAGCACGCTGAATTGGCTCAGCTGTGTGCAGTGCAGTCGCCGGGATCGTGCAGTCTGAGCTGCTGGCGATGCTGTGGCTGCTCCTCAGTGCGGGCGCTGCGCTCTGTGGCCCCGCGGTGCTGTGCCTGGACAATGGCCTGGCGCGCACTCCCCCGATGGGCTGGCTGCACTGGGAGAGATTCCTGTGCGAGACGGACTGTGTGAACAATCCCACTGCCTGCATCAGGTGAGGGCGCGGCCGGGAAGTCCGGTGTGTACAGTGCGCCAATAGTGACAGGTCACGTGATCACGGCACGCTGGCAGAATCCATCTCAGAACATAAGAAAAGGCGCACTCCGCCTGCAACTCTCCTACCGCTGTTCTACTAATGTGAACTGCGTCTACACCACAACCTGGTCTCACGAGCACATCACACAGCCACAGGATGCCGCACATAGTAATGGGGGCACATCACACAGCCACAGGATGCCGCACATAGTAATGGGGGCACATCACACAGCCATAGGATGACACAGTAATGGGGGAACATCACACAGCCACAGGATGCCGCACATAGTAATGGGGGCACATCACACAGCCATAGGATGACACAGTAATGGGGGAACATCACACAGCCACAGGATGCCGCACATAGTAATGGGGGCACATCACACAGCCACAGGATGCCGCACACAATAATGGGGGAACATCACACAGCCACAGGATGCCGCACATAGTAAAGGGGGCACATCACACAGCCACAGGATGCCACACTAATGGGGGCACATCACACAGCCACAGGATGCCGCACACACTAATGGGGGCACATCACACAGCCACAGGATGCCGCACATAGTAAAGGGGGCACATCACACAGCCACAGGATGCCACACTAATGGGGGCACATCACACAGCCACAGGATGCCGCACACAGTAATGGGGGCACATCACACAGCCACAGGATGCCACACACAGTAATGGGGGGCACATCACACAGCCACAGGATGCCACACTAATGGGGGCACATCACACAGCCACAGGATGCCGCACACACTAATGGGGGCACATCACACAGCCACAGGATGCCGCACATAGTAAAGGGGGCACATCACACAGCCACAGGATGCCACACTAATGGGGGCACATCACACAGCCACAGGATGCCGCACACAGTAATGGGGGCACATCACACAGCCACAGGATGCCACACAATAATGGGGGGCACATCACACAGCCACAGGATGCCGCACACAATAATGGGGGAACATCACACAGCCACAGGATGCCGCACATAGTAAAGGGGGCACATCACACAGCCACAGGATGCCACACTAATGGGGGCACATCACACAGCCACAGGATGCCGCACACACTAATGGGGGCACATCACACAGCCACAGGATGCCGCACATAGTAAAGGGGGCACATCACACAGCCACAGGATGCCACACTAATGGGGGCACATCACACAGCCACAGGATGCCGCACACAGTAATGGGGCCACATCACACAGCCACAGGATGCCACACACAGTAATGGGGGCACATCACACAGCCACAGGATGCCACACACAGTAATGGGGGCACATCACACAGCCACAGGATGCCGCACACAATAATGGGGGAACATCACACAGCCACAGGATGCCGCACACAATAATGGGGGAACATCACACAGCCACAGGATGCAGCACATAGTAAAGGGGGCACATCACACAGCCACAGGATGCCGCACATAGTAAAGGGGGCACATCACACAGCCACAGGATGCCGCACACAGTAATGGGGGCACATCACACAGCCACAGGATACCACACACAGTAATGGGGGCACATCACACAGCCACAGGATGCCGCACATAGTAATGGGGGAACATCACACAGCCACAGGATGCCGCACATAGTAAAGGGGGCACATCACACAGCCACAGGATGCCACACTAATGGGGGCACATCACACAGCCACAGGATGCCGCACATAGTAAAGGGGGCACATCACACAGCCACAGGATGCCACACACAGTAATGGGGGCACATCACACAGCCACAGGATGCAGCACATAGTAAAGGGGGCACATCACACAGCCACAGGGTGCCGCACACAGTAATGGGGGCACATCACACAGCCACAGGATGCCACACACAGTAATGGGGGCACATCACACAGCCACAGGATGCAGCACATAGTAAAGGGGGCACATCACACAGCCACAGGATGCCACACTAATGGGGGCACATCACACAGCCACAGGATGCCGCACATAGTAATGGGGGCACATCACACAGCCACAGGATGCAGCACATAGTAATGGGGGCACATCACACAGCCACAGGATGCAGCACACAGTAATGGGGGCACATCACACAGCCACAGGATGCCGCACACACTAATGGGGGCACATCACACAGCCACAGGATGCAGCACATAGTAATGGGGGCACATCACACAGCCACAGGATGCAGCACATAGTAATGGGGGCACATCACACAGCCACAGGATGCCACACTAATGGGGGGACATCACACAGCCACAGGATGCCACACTAATGGGGGCACATCACACAGCCACAGGGTGTCGCACACAGTAATGGGGGCACATCACACAGCCACAGGGTGCCGCACACAGTAATGGGGGCACATCACACAGCCACAGGATGCCACACAGAGTAATGGGGGCACATCACACAGCCACAGGATGCCACACTAATGGGGGCACATCACACAGCCACAGGATGCCACACTAATGGGGGCACATCACACAGCCACAGGATGCCGCACACAGTAATGGGGGCACATCACACAGCCACAGGATGCCACACTAATGGGGACACATCACACAGCCACAGGATGCCGCACACAGTAATGGGGGCACATCACACAGCCACAGGATGCCTCACTAATGGGGGCACATCACACAGCCACAGGATGCCGCACACAGTAATAGGGGCACACCACACAGCCACAGGATGCCGCACACAGTAATGGGGGCACATCACACAGCCACAGGATGCCGCACACAATAATGGGGGCACATCACACAGCCACAGGATGCCGCACACAGTAATGGGGGCACATCACACAGCCACAGGATGCCGCACATAGTAAAGGGGGCACATCACACAGCCACAGGATGCCGCACACAGTAATGGGGGCACATCACACAGCCACAGGATGCCACACACAGTAATAGGGGCACATCACACAGCCACAGGATGCCGCACACAGTAATGGGGGCACATCACACAGCCACAGGATGCCACACTAATGTGGGCACATCACACATCCACAGGATGCCACACACAATAATGGGGGGCATATCACACAGCCACAGGGTGCCGCACACAGTAATGGGGGCACATCACACAGCCACAGGGTGCCGCACACAGTAATGGGGGCACATCACACAGCCACAGGGTGCCGCACACAGTAATGGGGGCACATCACACAGCCACAGGATGCCACACACAGTAATGGGGGCACATCACACAGCCACAGGATGCCACACTAATGGGGGCACATCACACAGCCACAGGATGCCGCACACAGTAATGGGGGCACATCACACAGCCACAGGATGCCACACTAATGGGGGCACATCACACAGCCACAGGATGCCGCACACAGTAATGGGGGCACATCACACAGCCACAGGATGCCTCACATAGTAATGGGGGCACATCACACAGCCACAGGATGCCACACACAGTAATGGGGGCACATCACACAGCCACAGGATGCCGCACACAGTAATGGGGGCACATCACACAGCCACAGGATGCCACACTAATGGGGGCACATCACACAGCCACAGGATGCCGCACACAATAATGGGGGGCACATCACACAGCCACAGGGTGCCGCACACAGTAATGGGGGCACATCACACAGCCACAGGATGCCACACAGTAATGGGGGCACATCACACAGCCACAGGATGCCACACTAATGGGGGCACATCACACAGCCACAGGATGCCGCACACAGTAATGGGGGCACATCACACAGCCACAGGATGCCACACTAATGGGGGCACATCACACAGCCACAGGATGCCGCACACAGTAATGGGGGCACATCACACAGCCACAGGATGCCTCACATAGTAATGGGGGCACATCACACAGCCACAGGATGCCACACACAGTAATGGGGGCACATCACACAGCCACAGGATGCCGCACACAGTAATGGGGGCACATCACACAGCCACAGGATGCCGCACACAGTAATGGGGGCACATCACACAGCCACAGGATGCCACACTAATGGGGGCACATCACACAGCCACAGGATGCCGCACACAATAATGGGGGCACATCACACAGCCACAGGATGCCGCACACAGTAATGGGGGCACATCACACAGCCACAGGATGCCGCACATAGTAAAGGGGGCACATCACACAGCCACAGGATGCCGCACACAGTAATGGGGGCACATCACACAGCCACAGGATGCCACACACAGTAATGGGGGCACATCACACAGCCACAGGATGCCGCACACAGTAATGGGGGCACATCACACAGCCACAGGATGCCACACTAATGTGGGCACATCACACATCCACAGGATGCCACACACAATAATGGGGGGCACATCACACAGCCACAGGGTGCCGCACACAGTAATGGGGGCACATCACACAGCCACAGGGTGCCGCACACAGTAATGGGGGCACATCACACAGCCACAGGATGCCACACACAGTAATGGGGGCACATCACACAGCCACAGGATGCCGCACACAGTAATGGGGGCACATCACACAGCCACAGGATGCCACACTAATGGGGGCACATCACACAGCCACAGGATGCCGCACACAGTAATGGGGGCACATCACACAGCCACAGGATGCCTCACATAGTAATGGGGGCACATCACACAGCCACAGGATGCCACACACAGTAATGGGGGCACATCACACAGCCACAGGATGCCGCACACAGTAATGGGGGCACATCACACAGCCACAGGATGCCACACTAATGGGGGCACATCACACAGCCACAGGATGCCACACACAATAATGGGGGGCACATCACACAGCCACAGGGTGCCACACACAGTAATGGGGGCACATCACACAGCCACAGGATGCCACACACAGTAATGGGGGCACATCACACAGCCACAGGATGCCACACTAATGGGGGCACATCACACAGCCACAGGATGCCGCACACAGTAATGGGGGCACATCACACAGCCACAGGATGCCACACTAATGGGGGCACATCACACAGCCACAGGATGCCGCACACAGTAATGGGGGCACATCACACAGCCACAGGATGCCTCACATAGTAATGGGGGCACATCACACAGCCACAGGATGCCACACACAGTAATGGGGGCACATCACACAGCCACAGGATGCCGCACACAGTAATGGGGGCACATCACACAGCCACAGGATGCCGCACACAGTAATGGGGGCACATCACACAGCCACAGGATGCCACACTAATGGGGGCACATCACACAGCCACAGGATGCCACACACAATAATGGGGGGCACATCACACAGCCACAGGGTGCCGCACACAGTAATGGGGGCACATCACACAGCCACAGGGTGCCACACACAGTAATGGGGGCACATCACACAGCCACAGGATGCCACACACAGTAATGGGGGCACATCACACAGCCACAGGATGCCGCACACAGTAATGGGGGCACATCACACAGCCACAGGATGACACACTAATGGGGGCACATCACACAGCCACAGGATGCCGCACACAGTAATGGGGGTACATCACACAGCCACAGGATGCCTCACATAGTAATGGGGGCACATCACACAGCCACAGGATGCCGCACATAGTAATGGGGGCACATCACACAGCCACAGGATGCCGCACACAGTAATGGGGGCACATCACACAGCCACAGGATGCCTCACATAGTAATGGGGGCATATCACACAGCCACAGGATGCCGCACATAGTAATGGGGGCACATCACACAGCCACAGGATGCCGCACACAGTAATGGGGGCACACCACACAGCCACAGGATGCCGCACACAGTAATGGGGGCACATCACACAGCCACAGGATGCCACACACAGTAATGGGGGCACATCACACAGCCACAGGATGCCGCACACAATAATGGGGGCACATCACACAGCCACAGGATGCCGCACACAGTAATGGGGGCTCATCACACAGTAATGGGGGCTCATCACACAGCCACAGGATGCCGCACACAGTAATGGGGGCACACCACATAGCCACAGGATGCCGCACACAGTAATGGGGGCACACCACATAGCCACAGGATGCCGCACACAGTAATGGGGGCACATCACACAGCCACAGGATGCCGCACACAATAATGGGGGCACATCACACAGCCACAGGATGCCGCACACAGTAATGGGGGCACATCACACAGCCACAGGATGCCGCACACAATAATGGGGGCACATCACACAGCCACAGGATGCCGCACACAGTAATGGGGGCACATCACACAGCCACAGGATGCCGCACATAGTAAAGGGGGCACATCACACAGCCACAGGATGCCGCACACAGTAATGGGGGCACATCACACAGCCACAGGATGCCGCACACAGTAATGGGGGCACATCACACAGCCACAGGATGCCGCACACAGTAATGGGGGCACATCACACAGCCACAGGATGCCACACTAATGGGGGCACATCACACAGCCACAGGATGCCACACACAATAATGGGGGGCACATCACACAGCCACAGGGTGCCGCACACAGTAATGGGGGCACATCACAGCCACAGGGTGCCGCACACAGTAATGGGGGCACATCACACAGCCACAGGATGTCACACACAGTAATGGGGGCACATCACACAGCCACAGGATGCCACACTAATGGGGGCACATCACACAGCCACAGGATGCCGCACACAGTAATGGGGGCACATCACACAGCAACAGGATGCCACACTAATGGGGGCACATCACACAGCCACAGGATGCCACACACAGTAATGGGGGCACATCACACAGCCACAGGATGCCACACACAATAATGGGGGGCACAGCCACAGGATGCCAAACACAGTAATGGGGGGCACAGCCACAGGATGCCAAACACAGTAATGGGGGCACATCGCACAGCCACAGGATGCCAAACACAGTAATGGGGGCACATCACACAGCCACAGGATGCCGCAGACAGTAATGGGGGCACATCACACAGCCACAGGATGCCACACACAGTAATGGGGGCACATCACACAGCCACAGGATGCCACACACAGTAATGGGGGCACATCACACAGCCACAGGATGCCGCACACAGTAATGGGGGCACATCACACAGCCACAGGATGCCGCACACAGTAATGGGGGCACATCACACAGCCACAGGATGCCACACACAGTAATGGGGGCACATCACACAGCCACAGGATGCCACACACAATAATGGGGGGAACAGCCACAGGATGCCACACACAGTAATGGGGGCACATCACACAGCCACAGGATGCCACACACAGTAATGGGGGCACATCACACAGCCACAGGATGCCACACACAATAATGGGGGGCACAGGCACAGGATGCCACACACAGTAATGGGGGCACATCACACAGCCACAGGATGCCGCACATAGTAATGGGGGCACATCACACAGCCACAGAATGCTGCACACAGTAATGGGGGCACATCACACAGCCTCAGGATGCCGCACACAGTAATGGGGGCACATCACACAGCCACAAGATGCCGCACACAGTAATGGGGGCACATCACACAGCCACAGGATGCCACACACAGTAATGGGGGCACATCACACAGCCACAGGATGCTGCACACAGTAATGGGGGCACATCACACAGCCACAGGATGCCACACAGTAATGGGGGCACATCACACAGCCACAGGATGCCACACAGTAATGGGGGCACATCACACAGCCACAGGATGCCGCACACAGTAATGGGGGCACATCACACAGCCACAGGATGCCACACAGTAATGGGGGCACATCACACAGCCACAGGATGCCACACACAGTAATGGGGGCACATCACACAGCCACAGGATGCCGCACACAATAATTGGGGGCACAGCCACAGGATGCCGCACACAATAATGGGGGGCACAGTCACAGGATGCCACACACAGTAATGGGGGCACATCACACAACCACAGGATGCCACACACAATAATGGGGGCACATCACACAGCCACAGGATGCCGCACACAGTAATGGGGGCACATCACACAGCCACAGGATGACACACAGTAATGGGGGCACATCACACAGCCACAGGATGCCGCACACAGTAATGGGGGAACATCACACAGCCACAGGATGCCGCACACAGTAATGGGGGCACATCACACAGCCACAGGATGCCGCACACAGTAATGGGGGCACATCACACAGCCTCAGGGTGCCACACACAATAATGGGGGCACATCTCACAGCCACAGGATGCCACACACAGTAATGGGGGCACATCACACAGCCACAGGATGACACACAATAATGGGGGCACATCACACAGCCACAGGATGCCGCTCACAGTAATGGGGGCACATCACACAGCCACAGGATGCCACACTAATGGGGGCACATCACACAGCCACAGGATGCCACATACAATAATGGGGGGCACATCACACAGCCACAGGGTGCCGCACACAGTAATGGGGGAACATCACACAGCCACAGGGTGCCGCACACAGTAATGGGGGCACATCACACAGCCACAGGATGCCACACACAGTAATGGGGGCACATCACACAGCCACAGGATGCCACACTAATGGGGGCACATCACACAGCCACAGGATGCCGCACACAGTAATGGGGGCACATCACACAGCCACAGGATGCCACACTAATGGGGGCACATCACACAGCCACAGGATGCCGCACACAGTAATGGGGGTACATCACACAGCCACAGGATGCCTCACATAGTAATGGGGGCACATCACACAGCCACAGGATGCCGCACATAGTAATGGGGGCACATCACACAGCCACAGGATGCCGCACACAGTAATGGGGGCACATCACACAGCCACAGGATGCCTCACATAGTAATGGGGGCACATCACACAGCCACAGGATGCCGCACATAGTAATGGGGGCACATCACACAGCCACAGGATGCCGCACACAGTAATGGGGGCACACCACACAGCCACAGGATGCCGCACACAGTAATGGGGGCACATCACACAGCCACAGGATGCCGCACACAGTAATGGGGGCACATCACACAGCCACAGGATGCCGCACTAATGGGGGCACATCACACAGCCACAGGATGCCACACACAATAATGGGGGGCACATCACACAGCCACAGGGTGCCGCACACAGTAATGGGGGCACATCACAGCCACAGGGTGCCGCACACAGTAATGGGGGCACATCACACAGCCACAGGGTGCCGCACACAGTAATGGGGGCACATCACACAGCCACAGGATGTCACACACAGTAATGGGGGCACATCACACAGCCACAGGATGCCACACTAATGGGGGCACATCACACAGCCACAGGATGCCGCACACAGTAATGGGGGCACATCACACAGCAACAGGATGCCACACTAATGGGGGCACATCACACAGCCACAGGATGCCACACACAGTAATGGGGGCACATCACACAGCCACAGGATGCCACATACAATAATGGGGGGCACAGCCACAGGATGCCGCACACCGTAATGGGGGCACATCACACAGCCACAGGATGCCGCACACAGTAATGGGGGCACATCACACAGCCACAAGATGCCACACACAGTAATGGGGGCACATCACACAGCCACAGGATGCCACACACAGTAATGGGGGCACATCACACAGCCACAGGATGCCACACACAGTAATGGGGGCACATCACACAGCCACAGGATGCCGCACACAGTAATGGGGGCACATCACACAGCCACAGGATGCCGCACACAGTAATGGGGGCACATCACACAGCCACAGGATGCCGCACACAGTAATGGGGGCACATCACACAGCCACAGGATGCCACACACAGTAATGGGGGCACATCACACAGCCACAGGATGCCACACACAATAATGGGGGGAACAGCCACAGGATGCCACACACAGTAATGGGGGCACATCACACAGCCACAGGATGCCACACACAGTAATGGGGGCACATCACACAGCCACAGGATGCCACACACAATAATGGGGGGCACAGCCACAGGATGCCACACACAGTAATGGGGGCACATCACACAGCCACAGGATGCCGCACATAGTAATGGGGGCACATCACACAGCCACAGAATGCCGCACACAGTAATGGGGGCACATCACACAGCCTCAGGATGCCGCACACAGTAATGGGGGCACATCACACAGCCACAGGATGCCGCACACAGTAATGGGGGCACATCACACAGCCACAGGATGCCACACACAGTAATGGGGGCACATCACACAGCCACAGGATGCCGCACACAGTAATGGGGGCACATCACACAGCCACAGGATGCCACACAGTAATGGGGGCACATCACACAGCCACAGGATGCCGCACACAGTAATGGGGGCACATCACACAGCCACAGGATGCCACACAGTAATGGGGGCACATCACACAGCCACAGGATGCCACACACAGTAATGGGGGCACATCACACAGCCACAGGATGCCGCACACAATAATTGGGGGCACAGCCACAGGATGCCGCACACAATAATGGGGGGCACAGTCACAGGATGCCACACACAGTAATGGGGGCACATCACACAGCCACAGGATGCCACACACAATAATGGGGGCACATCACACAGCCACAGGATGCCGCACACAGTAATGGGGGCACATCACACAGCCACAGGATGACACACAGTAATGGGGGCACATCACACAGCCACAGGATGCCGCACACAGTAATGGGGGAACATCACACAGCCACAGGATGCCGCACACAGTAATGGGGGCACATCACACAGCCACAGGATGCCGCACACAGTAATGGGGGCACATCACACAGCCTCAGGGTGCCACACACAATAATGGGGGCACATCTCACAGCCACAGGATGCCACACACAGTAATGGGGGCACATCACACAGCCACAGGATGACACACAATAATGGGGGCACATCACACAGCCACAGGATGCCGCTCACAGTAATGGGGGCACATCACACAGCCACAGGATGCCGCACACAATAATGGGGGGCACATCACACAGCCACAGGATGCCGCACACAGTAAAGGGGGCACATCACACAGCCATAGGATGACACAGTAATGGGGGCACATCACACAGCCAAAGGATGCCGCACACAGTAAAGGGGGCACATCACACAGCCACAGGATGCCACACACAATAATGGGGGCACATCACACAGCCACAGGATGCCGCACACAGTAATGGGGGCACATCACACAGCCACAGGATGCCACACACAGTAATGGGGGCACATCACACAGCCACAGGATGCCGCACACAATAATGGGGGCACATCACACAGCCACAGGATGCCGCACACAATAATGGGGGCACACCACACAGCCACAGGATGCCACACACAGTAATGGGGGCACATCACACAGCCATAGGATGCCGCACACATTAATGGGGGCACACCACACAGCCACAGGATGCCGCACACAGTAATGGGGGCACATCACACAGCCACAGGATGCCGCACACAGTAATGGGGGCACATCACACAGCCACAGGATGCCGCACACAGTAATGGGGGCACACCACACAGCCACAGGATGCCACACACAGTAATGGGGGCACATCACACAGCCACAGGATGCCACACACAGTAATGGGGGCACATCACACAGCCACAGGATGCCGCACACAATAATGGGGGCACATCACACAGCCACAGGATGCCGCACAGTAATGGGGGCACACCACACAGCCACAGGATGCCACACACAGTAATGGGGGCACATCACACAGCCACAGGATGCCGCACACAGTAATGGGGGCACACCACACAGCCACAGGATGCCACACACAGTAATGGGGGCACACCACACAGCCACAGGATGCCACACACAGTAATGGGGGCACATCACACAGCCACAGGATGCCGCACACAATAATGGGGGGCACAGCCACAGGATGCCGCACACAGTAATGGGGGGCACAGCCACAGGATGCCACACATAGTATTGGGGGCACATCACACAGCCACAGGATGCCACACAGTAATGGGGGCACATCACACAGCCACAGGATGCCACACACAGTAAGGGGGGCACATCACACAGCCACAGGATGCCGCACACAGTAATGGGGGCACATCACACAGCCACAGGATGCCACACACAGTAATGGGGGCACATCACACAGCCACAGGATACCGCACACAGTAATGGGGGCACATCACACAGCCACAGGATGCCACACACAGTAATGGGGGCACATCACACAGCCACAGGATGCCGCACACAATAATGGGGGGCACAGCCACAGGATGCCGCACACAATAATGGGGGGCACAGTCACAGGATGCCACACACAGTAATGTGGGCACATCACACAGCCACAGGATGCCACAAACAATAATGGGGGCACATCACACAGCCACAGGATGCCGCACACAGTAATGGGGGCACATCACACAGCCACAGGATGACACACAGTAATGGGGGCACATCACACAGCCACAGGATGCAGCACACAGTAATGGGGGCACATCACACAGCCACAGGATGCCGCACACAGTAATGGGGGCACATCACACAGCCTCAGGGTGCCACACACAATAATGGGGGCACATCTCACAGCCACAGGATGCAGCACACAGTAATGGGGGCACATCACACAGCCACAGGATGCAGCACACAGTAATGGGGGCACATCACACAGCCACAGGATGACACACAGTAATGGGGGCACATCACACAGCCACAGGATGCCGCTCACAGTAATGGGGGGCACATCACACAGCCACAGGATGCCGCACACAATAATGGGGGGCACATCACACAGCCACAGTATGCCGCACACAGTAAAGGGGGCACATCACACAGCCATATAATGACACAGTAATGGGGGCACATCACACAGCCACAGGATGCCGCACACAGTAATGGGGGCATATCACACAGCCACAGGATGCCGCACACAGTAATGGGGAGCACATCACACAGCCACAGGATGCCGCACACAGTAATGGGGTCACATCACACAGCCACAGGATGCCACACACAGTAATGGGGGCACATCACACAGCCTCAGGGTGCCACACACAATAATGGGGGCACATCACACAGCCTCAGGGTGCCACACACAATAATGGTGGGCACATCTCACAGCCACAGGATGCCGCACACAATAATGGGGGCACATCACACAGCCTCAGGGTGCCACACACAATAATGGGGGGAACATCTCACAGCCACAGGATGCCACACACAGTAATGGGGGCACATCACACAGCCACAGGATGACACACAGTAATGGGGGCACATCACACAGCCACAGGATGCCGCTCACAGTAATGGGTTCACATCACACAGCCACAGGATGCCGCACACAATAATGGGGGCACATCACACAGCCTCAGGGTGCCACACACAATAATGGGGGCACATCTCACAACCACAGGATGCCTCACACAGTAATGGGGGCACATCACACAGCCACAGGATGACACACAGTAATGGGGGCACATCACACAGCCACAGGATGCCGCTCACAGTAATGGGGGCACATCACACAGCCACAGGATGCCGCACACAATAATGGGGGTACATCACACAGCCACAGGATGCCGCACACAGTAAAGGGGGCACATCACACAGCCATAGGATGACACAGTAATGGGGGCACATCACACAGCCACAGGATGCCGCACACAGTAATGGGGGCACATCACACAGCCACAGGATGCCACACACAATAATGGGGGCACATCACACAGCCACAGGATGACACACACAATAATGGGGGGTACATCACACAGCCACAGGATGCTGCACACAGTAATGGGGGCACATCACTCAGCCACAGGATGCTGCACACAGTAATGGGGGCACATCACACATCCACAGGATGCCGCACACAGTAATGGGGGCACATCACACAGCCACAAGGTGCAGCACACAGTAATGGGGGCACATCACACAGCAACAGGATGACACACACAATAATGGGGGGTACATCACACAGCCACAGGATGACACACAATAATGGGGGGCACATCACACAGCCACAGGATGCCGCTCACAATAATGGGGGGCACATCACACAGCCACAGGATGCCGCACACAGTAAAGGGGGCACATCACACAGCCATAGGATGACACAGTAATGGGGGCACATCACACAGCCAAAGGATGCCGCACACAGTAAAGGGGGCACATCACACAGCCACAGGATGCCACACACAATAATGGGGGCACATCACACAGCCACAGGATGCCGCACACAGTAATGGGGGCACATCACACAGCCACAGGATGCCGCACACAGTAATGGGGGCACATCACACAGCCACAGGATGCCGCACACAGTAATGGGGAGCACATCACACAGCCACAGGATGCCGCACATAGTAATGGGGGCACATCACACAGCCACAGGATGCCACACACAATAATGGGGGGCACATCACACAGCCACAGGATGCCGCACACAGTAATGGGGGCACATCACACAGCCACAGGATGCCACACACAGTAATGGGGGCACATCACACAGCCACAGGATGCCACACACAATAATGGGGGGCACAGCCACAGGATGCCGCACACAGTAATGGGGGCACACCACACTGCCACAGGATGCCTCACATAGTAATGGGGGCACGTCACACAGCCACAGGATGCCGCACACAGTAATGGGGGCACATCACACAGCCACAGGATGCCACACACAATAATGGGGGCACAGCCACAGGATGCCGCACACAGTAATGGGGGCACACCACACAGCCACAGGATGCCACACAGTAATGGGGGCACATCACACAGCCACAGGATGCCTCACACAGTAATGGGGGCACACCACACAGCCACAGGATGCCACACACAGTAATGGGGGCACATCACACAGCCACAGGATGACACACAGTAGTGGAGGCACATCACACAGCCACAGGATGCCGCACACAATAATGGGGGGCACAGCCACAGGATGCCGCACACAGTAATGGGGGGCACAGCCACAGGATGCCACACACAGTAATGGGGGCACATTACTCAGCCACAGGATGCCACACAGTAATGAGGGCACATCACACAGCCACAGGATGCCACACACAGTAATGGGGGCATATCACACAGCCACAGGATGTCACACACAGTAATGGGGGCACATCACACAGCCACAGGATGCCACACACAGTAATGGGGGCACATCACACAGCCACAGGATGCCGCACACAGTAATGGCGGCACATCACACAGCCACAGGATGCCGCACACAGTAATGGGGGCACATCACACATCCACAGGATGCCACACAGTAATGGGGGCACATCACACAGCCACAGGATGCCACACACAGTAATGGGGGCACATCACACAGCCACAGGATGCCGCACACAATAATGGGGGGCACAGCCACAGGATGCCGCACACAATAATGGGGGGCACAGTCACAGGATGCCACACACAGTAATGGGGGCACATCACACAGCCACAGGATGCCACACACAATAATGGGGGCACATCACACAGCCACAGGATGCCGCACACAGTAATGGGGGCACATCACACAGCCACAGGATGCCGCACACAGTAATGTGGGCGCATCACACAGCCACAGGATGCCGCACACAGTAATGGGGGCAAATCACACAGCCACAGGATGCCGCACACAGTAATGGGGGCACATCACACAGCCACAGGAAGCCGCACACAGTAATGGGGGCACATCACACAGCCACAGGATGCCGCACACAGTAATGGGGGCACATCACACAGCCACAGGATGCCGCACACAGTAATGGGGGCACATCACACAGCCACAGGATGCCGCACACAGTAATGGGGGCACATCACACAGCCACAGGATGCTGCACACAGTAATGGGGGCACATCACACAGCCACAGGATGCTGCACACAGTAATGGGGGCACATCACACAGCCACAGGATGCTGCACACAGTAATGGGGGCACATCACACAGCCACAGGATGCCGCACACAGTAATGGGGGCACATCACACAGCCACAAGGTGCAGCACACAGTAATGGGGGCACATCACACAGCAACAGGATGACACACACAATAATGGGGGGTACATCACACAGCCACAGGATGACACACAATAATGGGGGGTACATCACACAGCCACAGGATGCTGCACACAGTAATGGGGGCACATCACACAGCCACAGGATGCCACACACAATAATGGCACATGACACAGCCACAGGATGCCGCACACAATAATGGGGGCACATCACACAGCCATAGGATGACACAGTAATGGGGGCTCATCACACAGCCACAGGATGCCGCACACAATAATGGGGGCACATCACACAGCCACAGGATGCCGCACACAGTAATGGGGGCACATCACACAGCCAAAGGATGCCGCTCACAGTAATAGGGGCACATCACACAGCCACAGGATGACACACACAATAATGGGGGGCACATCACAAAGCCACAGGATGACACACACAATAATGGGGGGTACATCACACAGCCCCAGGATGCCGCACACAGTAATGGGGGCACATCACAGCCACAGGATGACACACAGTAATGGGGGCACATCACACTGCCACAGGATGCCGCACACAGTAATGGGGGCACATCACACAGCCACAGGATGCCGCACACAGTAATGGGGGCACATCACACAGCCACAGGATGCCTCACATAGTAATGGGGGCACATCACACAGCCACAGGATGCCTCACATAGTAATGGGGGCACATCACACAGCCACAGGATGCCTCACATAGTAATGGGGGCACATCACACAGCCACAGGATGCCGCACATAGTAAAGGGGGCACATCACACAGCCACAGGATGCCACACACAGTAATGGGGGCACATCACACAGCCACAGGATGCCACACTAATGGGGGCACATCACACAGCCACAGGATGCTGCACACAGTAATGGGGGCACATCACACAGCCACAGGATGCCGCTCACAGTAATGGGGGCACATCACACAGCCACAGGATGCCACACACAGTAATGGGGGCACATCACACAGCCACAGGATGCCACACACAGTAATGGGGGCACATCACACAGCCACAGGATGCCACACACAATAATGGGGGGCACAGCCACAGGATGCCAAACACAGTAATGGGGGCACATCACACAGCCACAGGATGCCGCACATAGTAAAGGGGGCACATCACACAGCCACAGGATGCCGCACACAGTAATGGGGGCACATCACACAGCCACAGGATGCCGCACACAATAATGGGGGCACATCACACAGCCACAGGATGCCGCACACAGTAATGGGGGCACATCACACAGCCACAGGATGCCGCACACAGTAATGGGGGCACATCACACAGCCACAGGATGCCGCACACAGTAATGGGGGCACATCACACAGCCACAGGATGCCACACACAGTAATGGGGGCACATCACAGAGCCACAGGATGCCACACACAGTAAAGGGGGCACATCACACAGCCACAGGATGCCGCACACAGTAATGGGGGCACATCACACAGCCACAGGATGCCACACTAATGGGGGCACATCACACAGCCACAGGATGCCACACACAATTATGGGGGGCACATCACACAGCCACAGGGTGCCGCACACAGTAATGGGGGCACATCACACAGCCACAGGGTGCCGCACACAGTAATGGGGGCACATCACACAGCCACAGGATGCCACACACAGTAATGGGGGCACATCACACAGCCACAGGATGCCACACTAATGGGGGCACATCACATAGCCACAGGATGCCGCACACAGTAATGGGGGCACATCACACAGCCACAGGATGCCACACTAATGGGGGCGCATCACACAGCCACAGGATGCCGCACACAGTAATGGGGGCACATCACACAGCCACAGGATGCCTCACATAGTAATGGGGGCACATCACACAGCCACAGGATGCCGCACATAGTAATGGGGGCACATCACACAGCCACAGGATGCCGCACACAGTAATGGGGGCCCATCACACAGCCACAGGATGCCTCACATAGTAATGGGGGCACATCACACAGCCACAGGATGCCGCACATAGTAATGGGGGCACATCACACAGCCACAGGATGCCGCACACAGTAATGGGGGCACACCACACAGCCACAGGATGCCGCACACAGTAATGGGGGCACATCACACAGCCACAGGATGCCGCACACACTAATGGGGGCACATCACACAGCCACAGGATGCCGCACACAGT
The DNA here is from genome assembly GCF_039654945.1 of Dendrobates tinctorius. NCBI lineage: Eukaryota > Metazoa > Chordata > Amphibia > Anura > Dendrobatidae > Dendrobates > Dendrobates tinctorius. Next base: position 2,901,285 of record NW_027361925.1, read on the forward strand.
AATGGGGGCACATCACACAGCCACAGGATGCCGCTCACAGTAATGGGGGCACATCACACAGCCACAGGATGCCACACACAGTAATGGGGGCACATCACACAGCCACAGGATGCCACACACAGTAATGGGGGCACATCACACAGCCACAGGATGCCACACACAGTAATGGGGGCACATCACACAGCCACAGGATGCCACACACAGTAATGGGGGCACATCACACAGCCACAGGATGCCACACACAATAATGGGGGGCACAGCCACAGGATGCCAAACACAGTAATGGGGGCACATCACACAGCCACAGGATGCCGCACACAGTAATGGGGGCACATCACACAGCCACAGGATGCCACACACAGTAATGGGGGCACATCACACAGCCACAGGATGCCGCACACAGTAATGGGGGCACATCACACAGCCACAGGATGCCACACACAGTAATGGGGGCACATCACACAGCCACAGGATGCCGCACACAGTAATGGGGGCACATCACACAGCCACAGGATGCCACACTAATGGGGGCACATCACACAGCCACAGGATGCAGCACACAGTAATGGGGGCACATCACACAGCCACAGGATGCCGCACACAGTAATGGGGGCACATCACACAGCCACAGGATGCCTCACATAGTAATGGGGGCACATCACACAGCCACAGGATGCCTCACATAGTAATGGGGGCACATCACACAGCCACAGGATGCCGCACATAGTAAAGGGGGCACATCACACAGCCACAGGATGCCACACACAGTAATGGGGGCACATCACACAGCCACAGGATGCCACACTAATGGGGGCACATCACACAGCCACAGGATGCTGCACACAGTAATGGGGGCACATCACACAGCCACAGGATGCCGCTCACAGTAATGGGGGCACATCACACAGCCACAGGATGCCACACACAGTAATGGGGGCACATCACACAGCCACAGGATGCCACACACAATAATGGGGGCACATCACACAGCCACAGGATGCCACACTAATGGGGGCACATCACACAGCCACAGGATGCCACACACAGTAATGGGGGCACATCACACAGCCACAGGATGCCACACACAGTAATGGGGGCACATCACACAGCCACAGGATGCCACACACAATAATGGGGGGCACAGCCACAGGATGCCAAACACAGTAATGGGGGCACATCACACAGCCACAGGATGCCGCACATAGTAAAGGGGGCACATCACACAGCCACAGGATGCCGCACACAGTAATGGGGGCACATCACACAGCCACAGGATGCCACACACAGTAATGGGGGCACATCACACAGCCACAGGATGCCGCACACAATAATGGGGGCACATCACACAGCCACAGGATGCCACACACAGTAATGGGGGCACATCACACAGCTACAGGATGCCGCACACAGTAATGGGGGCACATCACACAGCCACAGGATGCCACACAGTAATGGGGGCACATCACACAGCCACAGGATGCCGCACACAGTAATGGGGGCACATCACACAGCCACAGGATGCCACACAGTAATGGGGGCACATCACACAGCCACAGGATGCCACACACAGTAATGGGGGCACATCACACAGCCACAGGATGCCGCACACAATAATTGGGGGCACAGCCACAGGATGCCGCACACAATAATGGGGGGCACAGTCACAGGATGCCACACACAGTAATGGGGGCACATCACACAGCCACAGGATGCCACACACAATAATGGGGGCACATCACACAGCCACAGGATGCCGCACACAGTAATGGGGGCACATCACACAGCCACAGGATGACACACAGTAATGGGGGCACATCACACAGCCACAGGATGCCGCACACAGTAATGGGGGAACATCACACAGCCACAGGATGCCGCACACAGTAATGGGGGCACATCACACAGCCACAGGATGCCGCACACAGTAATGGGGGCACATCACACAGCCTCAGGGTGCCACACACAATAATGGGGGCACATCTCACAGCCACAGGATGCCACACACAGTAATGGGGGCACATCACACAGCCACAGGATGACACACAATAATGGGGGCACATCACACAGCCACAGGATGCCGCTCACAGTAATGGGGGCACATCACACAGCCACAGGATGCCGCACACAATAATGGGGGGCACATCACACAGCCACAGGATGCCGCACACAGTAAAGGGGGCACATCACACAGCCATAGGATGACACAGTAATGGGGGCACATCACACAGCCAAAGGATGCCGCACACAGTAAAGGGGGCACATCACACAGCCACAGGATGCCACACACAATAATGGGGGCACATCACACAGCCACAGGATGCCGCACACAGTAATGGGGGCACATCACACAGCCACAGGATGCCACACACAGTAATGGGGGCACATCACACAGCCACAGGATGCCGCACACAATAATGGGGGCACATCACACAGCCACAGGATGCCGCACACAATAATGGGGGCACACCACACTGCCACAGGATGCCACACACAGTAATGGGGGCACATCACACAGCCATAGGATGCCGCACACATTAATGGGGGCACACCACACAGCCACAGGATGCCGCACACAGTAATGGGGGCACATCACACAGCCACAGGATGCCGCACACAGTAATGGGGGCACATCACACAGCCACAGGATGCCGCACACAGTAATGGGGGCACACCACACAGCCACAGGATGCCACACACAGTAATGGGGGCACATCACACAGCCACAGGATGCCACACACAGTAATGGGGGCACATCACACAGCCACAGGATGCCGCACACAATAATGGGGGCACATCACACAGCCACAGGATGCCGCACAGTAATGGGGGCACACCACACAGCCACAGGATGCCACACACAGTAATGGGGGCACATCACACAGCCACAGGATGCCGCACACAGTAATGGGGGCACACCACACAGCCACAGGATGCCACACACAGTAATGGGGGCACACCACACAGCCACAGGATGCCACACACAGTAATGGGGGCACATCACACAGCCACAGGATGCCGCACACAATAATGGGGGGCACAGCCACAGGATGCCGCACACAGTAATGGGGGGCACAGCCACAGGATGCCACACATAGTATTGAGGGCACATCACACAGCCACAGGATGCCACACAGTAATGGGGGCACATCACACAGCCACAGGATGCCACACACAGTAAGGGGGGCACATCACACAGCCACAGGATGCCGCACACAGTAATGGGGGCACATCACACAGCCACAGGATGCCACACACAGTAATGGGGGCACATCACACAGCCACAGGATACCGCACACAGTAATGGGGGCACATCACACAGCCACAGGATGCCACACACAGTAATGGGGGCACATCACACAGCCACAGGATGCCGCACACAATAATGGGGGGCACAGCCACAGGATGCCGCACACAATAATGGGGGGCACAGTCACAGGATGCCACACACAGTAATGGGGGCACATCACACAGCCACAGGATGCCACAAACAATAATGGGGGCACATCACACAGCCACAGGATGCCGCACACAGTAATGGGGGCACATCACACAGCCACAGGATGACACACAGTAATGGGGGCACATCACACAGCCACAGGATGCAGCACACAGTAATGGGGGCACATCACACAGCCACAGGATGCCGCACACAGTAATGGGGGCACATCACACAGCCTCAGGGTGCCACACACAATAATGGGGGCACATCTCACAGCCACAGGATGCAGCACACAGTAATGGGGGCACATCACACAGCCACAGGATGCAGCACACAGTAATGGGGGCACATCACACAGCCACAGGATGACACACAGTAATGGGGGCACATCACACAGCCACAGGATGCCGCTCACAGTAATGGGGGGCACATCACACAGCCACAGGATGCCGCACACAATAATGGGGGGCACATCACACAGCCACAGTATGCCGCACACAGTAAAGGGGGCACATCACACAGCCATATAATGACACAGTAATGGGGGCACATCACACAGCCACAGGATGCCGCACACAGTAATGGGGGCATATCACACAGCCACAGGATGCCGCACACAGTAATGGGGAGCACATCACACAGCCACAGGATGCCGCACACAGTAATGGGGTCACATCACACAGCCACAGGATGCCACACACAGTAATGGGGGCACATCACACAGCCTCAGGGTGCCACACACAATAATGGGGGCACATCACACAGCCTCAGGGTGCCACACACAATAATGGTGGGCACATCTCACAGCCACAGGATGCCGCACACAATAATGGGGGCACATCACACAGCCTCAGGGTGCCACACACAATAATGGGGGGAACATCTCACAGCCACAGGATGCCACACACAGTAATGGGGGCACATCACACAGCCACAGGATGACACACAGTAATGGGGGCACATCACACAGCCACAGGATGCCGCTCACAGTAATGGGTTCACATCACACAGCCACAGGATGCCGCACACAATAATGGGGGCACATCACACAGCCTCAGGGTGCCACACACAATAATGGGGGCACATCTCACAACCACAGGATGCCTCACACAGTAATGGGGGCACATCACACAGCCACAGGATGACACACAGTAATGGGGGCACATCACACAGCCACAGGATGCCGCTCACAGTAATGGGGGCACATCACACAGCCACAGGATGCCGCACACAATAATGGGGGTACATCACACAGCCACAGGATGCCGCACACAGTAAAGGGGGCACATCACACAGCCATAGGATGACACAGTAATGGGGGCACATCACACAGCCACAGGATGCCGCACACAGTAATGGGGGCACATCACACAGCCACAGGATGCCACACACAATAATGGGGGCACATCACACAGCCACAGGATGACACACACAATAATGGGGGGTACATCACACAGCCACAGGATGCTGCACACAGTAATGGGGGCACATCACTCAGCCACAGGATGCTGCACACAGTAATGGGGGCACATCACACATCCACAGGATGCCGCACACAGTAATGGGGGCACATCACACAGCCACAAGGTGCAGCACACAGTAATGGGGGCACATCACACAGCAACAGGATGACACACACAATAATGGGGGGTACATCACACAGCCACAGGATGACACACAATAATGGGGGGCACATCACACAGCCACAGGATGCCGCTCACAATAATGGGGGGCACATCACACAGCCACAGGATGCCGCACACAGTAAAGGGGGCACATCACACAGCCATAGGATGACACAGTAATGGGGGCACATCACACAGCCAAAGGATGCCGCACACAGTAAAGGGGGCACATCACACAGCCACAGGATGCCACACACAATAATGGGGGCACATCACACAGCCACAGGATGCCGCACACAGTAATGGGGGCACATCACACAGCCACAGGATGCCGCACACAGTAATGGGGGCACATCACACAGCCACAGGATGCCGCACACAGTAATGGGGAGCACATCACACAGCCACAGGATGCCGCACATAGTAATGGGGGAACATCACACAGCCACAGGATGCCACACACAATAATGGGGGGCACATCACACAGCCACAGGATGCCGCACACAGTAATGGGGGCACATCACACAGCCACAGGATGCCACACACAGTAATGGGGGCACATCACACAGCCACAGGATGCCACACACAATAATGGGGGGCACAGCCACAGGATGCCGCACACAGTAATGGGGGCACACCACACTGCCACAGGATGCCTCACATAGTAATGGGGGCACGTCACACAGCCACAGGATGCCGCACACAGTAATGGGGGCACATCACACAGCCACAGGATGCCACACACAATAATGGGGGCACAGCCACAGGATGCCGCACACAGTAATGGGGGCACACCACACAGCCACAGGATGCCACACAGTAATGGGGGCACATCACACAGCCACAGGATGCCTCACACAGTAATGGGGGCACACCACACAGCCACAGGATGCCACACACAGTAATGGGGGCACATCACACAGCCACAGGATGACACACAGTAGTGGAGGCACATCACACAGCCACAGGATGCCGCACACAATAATGGGGGGCACAGCCACAGGATGCCGCACACAGTAATGGGGGGCACAGCCACAGGATGCCACACACAGTAATGGGGGCACATTACTCAGCCACAGGATGCCACACAGTAATGAGGGCACATCACACAGCCACAGGATGCCACACACAGTAATGGGGGCATATCACACAGCCACAGGATGTCACACACAGTAATGGGGGCACATCACACAGCCACAGGATGCCACACACAGTCATGGGGGCACATCACACAGCCACAGGATGCCGCACACAGTAATGGCGGCACATCACACAGCCACAGGATGCCGCACACAGTAATGGGGGCACATCACACATCCACAGGATGCCACACAGTAATGGGGGCACATCACACAGCCACAGGATGCCACACACAGTAATGGGGGCACATCACACAGCCACAGGATGCCGCACACAATAATGGGGGGCACAGCCACAGGATGCCGCACACAATAATGGGGGGCACAGTCACAGGATGCCACACACAGTAATGGGGGCACATCACACAGCCACAGGATGCCACACACAATAATGGGGGCACATCACACAGCCACAGGATGCCGCACACAGTAATGGGGGCACATCACACAGCCACAGGATGCCGCACACAGTAATGTGGGCGCATCACACAGCCACAGGATGCCGCACACAGTAATGGGGGCAAATCACACAGCCACAGGATGCCGCACACAGTAATGGGGGCACATCACACAGCCACAGGATGCCGCACACAGTAATGGGGGCACATCACACAGCCACAGGATGCCGCACACAGTAATGGGGGCACATCACACAGCCACAGGATGCCGCACACAGTAATGGGGGCACATCACACAGCCACAGGATGCTGCACACAGTAATGGGGGCACATCACACAGCCACAGGATGCTGCACACAGTAATGGGGGCACATCACACAGCCACAGGATGCTGCACACAGTAATGGGGGCACATCACACAGCCACAGGATGCCGCACACAGTAATGGGGGCACATCACACAGCCACAAGGTGCAGCACACAGTAATGGGGGCACATCACACAGCAACAGGATGACACACACAATAATGGGGGGTACATCACACAGCCACAGGATGACACACAATAATGGGGGGTACATCACACAGCCACAGGATGCTGCACACAGTAATGGGGGCACATCACACAGCCACAGGATGCCACACACAATAATGGCACATGACACAGCCACAGGATGCCGCACACAATAATGGGGGCACATCACACAGCCATAGGATGACACAGTAATGGGGGCTCATCACACAGCCACAGGATGCCGCACACAATAATGGGGGCACATCACACAGCCACAGGATGCCGCACACAGTAATGGGGGCACATCACACAGCCAAAGGATGCCGCTCACAGTAATAGGGGCACATCACACAGCCACAGGATGACACACACAATAATGGGGGGCACATCACAAAGCCACAGGATGACACACACAATAATGGGGGGTACATCACACAGCCCCAGGATGCCGCACACAGTAATGGGGGCACATCACAGCCACAGGATGACACACAGTAATGGGGGCACATCACACAGCCACAGGATGCCGCACACAGTAATGGGGGCACATCACACAGCCACAGGATGCCGCACACAGTAATGGGGGCACATCACACAGCCACAGGATGCCTCACATAGTAATGGGGGCACATCACACAGCCACAGGATGCCTCACATAGTAATGGGGGCACATCACACAGCCACAGGATGCCTCACATAGTAATGGGGGCACATCACACAGCCACAGGATGCCGCACATAGTAAAGGGGGCACATCACACAGCCACAGGATGCCACACACAGTAATGGGGGCACATCACACAGCCACAGGATGCCACACTAATGGGGGCACATCACACAGCCACAGGATGCTGCACACAGTAATGGGGGCACATCACACAGCCACAGGATGCCGCTCACAGTAATGGGGGCACATCACACAGCCACAGGATGCCACACACAGTAATGGGGGCACATCACACAGCCACAGGATGCCACACACAGTAATGGGGGCACATCACACAGCCACAGGATGCCACACACAATAATGGGGGGCACAGCCACAGGATGCCAAACACAGTAATGGGGGCACATCACACAGCCACAGGATGCCGCACATAGTAAAGGGGGCACATCACACAGCCACAGGATGCCGCACACAGTAATGGGGGCACATCACACAGCCACAGGATGCCGCACACAATAATGGGGGCACATCACACAGCCACAGGATGCCGCACACAGTAATGGGGGCACATCACACAGCCACAGGATGCCGCACACAGTAATGGGGGCACATCACACAGCCACAGGATGCCGCACACAGTAATGGGGGCACATCACACAGCCACAGGATGCCACACACAGTAATGGGGGCACATCACAGAGCCACAGGATGCCACACACAGTAAAGGGGGCACATCACACAGCCACAGGATGCCGCACACAGTAATGGGGGCACATCACACAGCCACAGGATGCCACACTAATGGGGGCACATCACACAGCCACAGGATGCCACACACAATTATGGGGGGCACATCACACAGCCACAGGGTGCCGCACACAGTAATGGGGGCACATCACACAGCCACAGGGTGCCGCACACAGTAATGGGGGCACATCACACAGCCACAGGATGCCACACACAGTAATGGGGGCACATCACACAGCCACAGGATGCCACACTAATGGGGGCACATCACATAGCCACAGGATGCCGCACACAGTAATGGGGGCACATCACACAGCCACAGGATGCCACACTAATGGGGGCGCATCACACAGCCACAGGATGCCGCACACAGTAATGGGGGCACATCACACAGCCACAGGATGCCTCACATAGTAATGGGGGCACATCACACAGCCACAGGATGCCGCACATAGTAATGGGGGCACATCACACAGCCACAGGATGCCGCACACAGTAATGGGGGCCCATCACACAGCCACAGGATGCCTCACATAGTAATGGGGGCACATCACACAGCCACAGGATGCCGCACATAGTAATGGGGGCACATCACACAGCCACAGGATGCCGCACACAGTAATGGGGGCACACCACACAGCCACAGGATGCCGCACACAGTAATGGGGGCACATCACACAGCCACAGGATGCCGCACACACTAATGGGGGCACATCACACAGCCACAGGATGCCGCACACAGTAATGGGGGCACATCACACAGCCACAGGATGCCGCTCACAGTAATGGGGGCACATCACACAGCCACAGGATGCCACACACAGTAATGGGGGCACATCACACAGCCACAGGATGCCACACACAGTAATGGGGGCACATCACACAGCCACAGGATGCCACACACAGTAATGGGGGCACATCACACAGCCACAGGATGCCACACACAATAATGGGGGGCACAGCCACAGGATGCCAAACACAGTAATGGGGGCACATCACACAGCCACAGGATGCCGCACACAGTAATGGGGGCACATCACACAGCCACAGGATGCCACACACAGTAATGGGGGCACATCACACAGCCACAGGATGCCGCACACAGTAATGGGGGCACATCACACAGCCACAGGATGCCACACACAGTAATGGGGGCACATCACACAGCCACAGGATGCCGCACACAGTAATGGGGGCACATCACACAGCCACAGGATGCCACACTAATGGGGGCACATCACACAGCCACAGGATGCAGCACACAGTAATGGGGGCACATCACACAGCCACAGGATGCCGCACACAGTAATGGGGGCACATCACACAGCCACAGGATGCCTCACATAGTAATGGGGGCACATCACACAGCCACAGGATGCCTCACATAGTAATGGGGGCACATCACACAGCCACAGGATGCCGCACATAGTAAAGGGGGCACATCACACAGCCACAGGATGCCACACACAGTAATGGGGGCACATCACACAGCCACAGGATGCCACACTAATGGGGGCACATCACACAGCCACAGGATGCTGCACACAGTAATGGGGGCACATCACACAGCCACAGGATGCCGCTCACAGTAATGGGGGCACATCACACAGCCACAGGATGCCACACACAGTAATGGGGGCACATCACACAGCCACAGGATGCCACACACAATAATGGGGGCACATCACACAGCCACAGGATGCCACACTAATGGGGGCACATCACACAGCCACAGGATGCCACACACAGTAATGGGGGCACATCACACAGCCACAGGATGCCACACACAGTAATGGGGGCACATCACACAGCCACAGGATGCCACACACAATAATGGGGGGCACAGCCACAGGATGCCGCACACAGTAATGGGGGCACATCACACAGCCACAGGATGCCGCACACAGTAATGGGGGCACATCACACAGCCACAGGATGCCACACACAGTAATGGGGGCACATCACACAGCCACAGGATGCCACACACAGTAATGGGGGCACATCACACAGCCACAGGATGCCGCACACAGTAATGGGGGCACATCACACAGCCACAGGATGCCACACTAATGGGGGCACATCACACAGCCACAGGATGCCACACACAATAATGGGGGGCACATCACACAGCCACAGGGTGCCGCACACAGTAATGGGGGCACATCACACAGCCACAGGATGTCACACACAATAATGGGGGTCACATCACACAGCCACAGGATGCCACACACAATAATGGGGGGCACATCACACAGCCACAGGGTGCCGCACACAGTAATGGGGGCACATCACACAGCCACAGGGTGCCGCACACAGTAATGGGGGCACATCACACAGCCACAGGATGTCACACACAATAATGGGGGTCACATCACACAGCCACAGGGTGCCGCACACAGTAATGGGGGCACATCACACAGCCACAGGGTGCCGCACACAGTAATGGGGGCACATCACACAGCCACAGGATGTCACACACAGTAATGGGGGCACATCACACAGCCACAGGATGCCACACTAATGGGGGCACATCACACAGCCACAGGATGCCGCACACAGTAATGGGGGCACATCACACAGCAATAGGATGCCATACTAATGGGGGCACATCACACAGCCACAGGATGCCACACACAGTAATGGGGGCACATCACACAGCCACAGGATGCCACACACAATAATGGGGGGCACAGCCACAGGATGCCAAACACAGTAATGGGGGCACATCACACAGCCACAGGATGCCGCACACAGTAATGGGGGCACATCACACAGCCACAGGATGCCACACACAGTAATGGGGGCACATCACACAGCCACAGGATGCCACACACAGTAATGGGGGCACATCACACAGCCACAGGATGCCGCACACAGTAATGGGGGCACATCACACAGCCACAGGATGCCGCACACAGTAATGGGGGCACATCACACAGCCACAGGATGCCGCACACAGTAATGGGGGCACATCACACAGCCACAGGATTCCACACACAGTAATGGGGGCACATCACACAGCCACAGGATGCCACACACAATAATGGGGGGAACAGCCACAGGATGCCACACACAGTAATGGGGGCACATCACACAGCCACAGGATGCCACACACAGTAATGGGGGCACATCACACAGCCACAGGATTCCACACACAATAATGGGGGGCACAGCCACAGGATGCCACACACAGTAATGGGGGCACATCACACAGCCACAGGATGCCGCACATAGTAATGGGGGCACATCACACAGCCTCAGGATGCCGCACACAGTAATGGGGGCACATCACACAGCCACAGGATGCCGCACACAGTATTGGGGGCACATCACACAGCCACAGGATGCCACACACAGTAATGGGGGCACATCACACAGCCACAGGATGCCGCACACAGTAATGGGGGCACATCACACAGCCACAGGATGCCACACCGTAATGGGGGCACATCACACAGCCACAGGATGCCACACCGTAATGGGGGCACATCACACAGCCACAGGATGCCGCACACAGTAATGGGGGCACATCACACAGCCACAGGATGCCACACAGTAATGGGGGCACATCACACAGCCACAGGATGCCACACACAGTAATGGGGGCACATCACACAGCCACAGGATGCCGCACACAATAATGGGGGGCACAGCCACAGGATGCCGCACACAATAATGGGGGGCACAGTCACAGGATGCCACACACAGTAATGGGGGCACATCACACAGCCACAGGATGCCACACACAATAATGGGGGCACATCACACAGCCACAGGATGCCGCACACAGTAATGGGGGCACATCACACAGCCACAGGATGACACACAGTAATGGGGGCACATCACACAGCCACAGGATGCCGCACACAGTAATGGGGGAACATCACACAGCCACAGGATGCCGCGCACAGTAATGGGGGCACATCACACAGCCACAGGATGCCGCACACAGTAATGGGGGCACATCACACAGCCTCAGGGTGCCACACACAATAATGGGGGCACATCTCACAGCCACAGGATGCCACACACAGTAATGGGGGCACATCACACAGCCACAGGATGACACAAAGTAATGGGGGCACATCACACAGCCACAGGATGCCGCTCACAGTAATGGGGGCACATCACACAGCCACAGGATGCCGCACACAATAATGGGGGGCACATCACACAGCCACAGGATGCCGCACACAGTAAAGGGGGCACATCACACAGCCATAGGATGACACAGTAATGGGGGCACATCACACAGCCAAAGGATGCCGCACACAGTAAAGGGGGCACATCACACAGCCACAGGATGCCACACACAATAATGGGGGCACATCACACAGCCACAGGATGCCGCACACAGTAATGGGGGCACATCACACAGCCACAGGTTGCCGCACACAGTAATGGGGAGCACATCACACAGCCACAGGATGCCGCACATAGTAATGGGGGCACATCACACAGCCACAGGATGCCACACACAATAATGGGGGGCACATCACACAGCCACAGGATGCCGCACACAGTAATGGGGGCACATCACACAGCCACAGGATGCCACACACAGTAATGGGGGCACATCACACAGCATCAGGGTGCCACACACAATAATGGGGGCACATCTCACAGCCACAGGATGCCACACACAGTAATGGGGGCACATCACACAGCCACAGGATGCCGCACACAGTAATGGGGGCACATCACACAGCCACAGGATGCCGCACACAGTAATGGGGGCACATCACACAGCCTCGGGGTGCCACACACAATAATGGGGGCACATCACACAGCCACAGGATGACACACAGTAATGGGGGACATCACACAGCCACAGGATGCCGCTCACAGTAATGGGGGCACATCACACAGCCACAGGATGCCGCACACAATAATGGGGGGCACATCACACAGCCACAGGATGCCGCACACAGTAAAGGGGGCACATCACACAGCCATAGTATGACACAGTAATGGGGGCACATCACACAGCCAAAGGATGCCGCACACCGTAAAGGGGGCACATCACGCAGCCACAGGATGCCACACACAATAATGGGGGCACATCACACAGCCACAGGATGCCACACACAATAATGGGGGCACATCACACAGCCACAGGATGCCACACACAATAATGGGGGCACATCACACAGCTACAGGATGCCGCACACAGTAATGGGGGCACATCACACAGCCACAGGATGCCACACATAGTAATGGGGGCACATCACACAGCCACAGGATGCCGCACACAGTAATGGGGGCACATCACACAGCCACAGGATGCCACACACAATAATGGGGGGCACAGCCACAGGATGCCGCACACAGTAATGGGGGCACACCACACAGCCACAGGATGCCACACATAGTAATGGGGGCACATCACACAGCCACAGGATGCCGCACACAGTAATGGGGGCACATCACACAGCCACAGGATGCCACACACAATAATGTGGGCACATCACACAGCCACAGGATGCCACACACAGTAATGGGGGCACATCACACAGCCACAGGATGCCGCACACAATAATGGGGGCACATCACACAGCCACAGGATGCCGCACACAGTAATGGGGGCACACCACACAGCCACAGGATGCCACACACAGTAATGGGGGCACATCACACAGCCACAGGATGCCGCACACAGTAATGGGGGCACACCACACAGCCACAGGATGCCACACACAGTAATGGGGGCACATCACACAGCCACAGGATGACACACAGTAATGGGGGCACATCACACAGCCACAGGATGCCGCACACAATAATAGGGGGCACAGCCACAGGATGCCGCACACAGTAATGGGGGGCACAGCCACAGGATGCCACACATAGTATTGGGGGCACATCACACAGCCACAGGATGCCACACAGTAATGGGGGCACATCACACAGCCACAGGATGCCACACACAGTAAGGGGGGCACATCACACAGCCACAGGATGCCGCACACAGTAATGGGGGCACATCACACAGCCACAGGATGCCACACACAGTAATGGGGGCACATCACACAGCCACAGGATACCGCACACAGTAATGGGGGCACATCACACAGCCACAGGATGACACACACAATAATGGGGGGTACATCACACAGCCACAGGATGCTGCACACAGTAATGGGGGCACATCACACAGCCACAGGATGCTGCACACAGTAATGGGGGCACATCACACAGCCACAGGATGCCGCACACAGTAATGGGGGCACATCACACAGCCACAAGGTGCAGCACACAGTAATGGGGGCACATCACACAGCAACAGGATGACACACACAATAATGGGGGGTACATCACACAGCCACAGGATGACACACAATAATGGGGGGTACATCACACAGCCACAGGATGCTGCACACAGTAATGGGGGCACATCACACAGCCACAGGATGCCACACACAGTAATGGGGGCACATCACACAGCCACAGGATGCCACACACAGTAATGGGGGCACATCACACAGCCATAGGATGACACAGTAATGGGGGCTCATCACACAGCCACAGGATGCCGCACACAATAATGGGGGAACATCACACAGCCACAGGATGCCGCACACAGTAATGGGGGCACATCACACAGCCAAAGGATGCCGCTCACAGTAATAGGGGCACATCACACAGCCACAGGATGACACACACAATAATGGGGGGCACATCACAAAGCCACAGGATGACACACACAATAATGGGGGGTACATCACACAGCCACAGGATGCCGCACACAGTAATGGGGGCACATCACACAGCCACAGGATGCCGCACACAGTAATGGGGGCACATCACACAGCCACAGGATGCCGCACACAGTAATGGGGGCACATCACACAGCCACAGGATGACACAGTAATGGGGGGTACATCACACAGCCACATGATGACGCACACAGTAATGGGGGCACATCACACAGCCACAGGATGCCGCTCACAGTAATGGGGGCACATCACACAGCCACAGGATGACACACAATAATGGGGGGCACATCACACAGCCACAGGATGACACACACAATAATGGGGGGCACATCACACAGCCACAGGATGACACACACAATAATGGGGGGTACATCACACAGCCACAGGATGCCGCACATAGTAATGGGGGCACATCACACAGCCACAGGATGCCACACACAATAATGGGGGGCACATCACACAGCCACAGGATGCCGCACACAGTAATGGGGGCACATCACACAGCCACAGGATGCCACACACAGTAATGGGGGCACATCACACAGCATCAGGGTGCCACACACAATAATGGGGGCACATCTCACAGCCACAGGATGCCACACACAGTAATGGGGGCACATCACACAGCCACAGGATGCCGCACACAGTAATGGGGGCACATCACACAGCCACAGGATGCCGCACACAGTAATGGGGGCACATCACACAGCCTCGGGGTGCCACACACAATAATGGGGGCACATCACACAGCCACAGGATGACACACAGTAATGGGGGACATCACACAGCCACAGGATGCCGCTCACAGTAATGGGGGCACATCACACAGCCACAGGATGCCGCACACAATAATGGGGGGCACATCACACAGCCACAGGATACCGCACACAGTAAAGGGGGCACATCACACAGCCATAGGATGACACAGTAATGGGGGCACATCACACAGCCAAAGGATGCCGCACACCGTAAAGGGGGCACATCACGCAGCCACAGGATGCCACACACAATAATGGGGGCACATCACACAGCCACAGGATGCCACACACAATAATGGGGGCACATCACACAGCCACAGGATGCCACACACAATAATGGGGGCACATCACACAGCTACAGGATGCCGCACACAGTAATGGGGGCACATCACACAGCCACAGGATGCCACACATAGTAATGGGGGCACATCACACAGCCACAGGATGCCGCACACAGTAATGGGGGCACATCACACAGCCACAGGATGCCACACACAATAATGGGGGGCACAGCCACAGGATGCCGCACACAGTAATGGGGGCACACCACACAGCCACAGGATGCCACACATAGTAATGGGGGCACATCACACAGCCACAGGATGCCGCACACAGTAATGGGGGCACATCACACAGCCACAGGATGCCACACACAATAATGGGGGGCACAGCCACAGGATGCCGCACACAGTAATGGGGGCACACCACACAGCCACAGGATGCCACACACAGTAATGTGGGCACATCACACAGCCACAGGATGCCACACACAGTAATGGGGGCACATCACACAGCCACAGGATGCCGCACACAATAATGGGGGCACATCACACAGCCACAGGATGCCGCACACAATAATGGGGGCACACCACACAGCCACAGGATGCCACACACAGTAATGGGGGCACATCACACAGCCACAGGATGCCTCACACAGTAATGGGGGCACACCACACAGCCACAGGATGCCGCACACAGTAATGTGGGCACATCACACAGCCACAGGATGCCGCACACAGTAATGGGGGCACATCACACAGCCACAGGATGCCGCACACAGTAATGGGGGCACACCACACAGCCACAGGATGCCACACACAGTAATGGGGGCACATCACACAGCCACAGGATGACACACAGTAATGGGGGCACATCACACAGCCACAGGATGCCGCACACAATAATGGGGGCACATCACACAGCCACAGGATGCCGCACACAGTAATGGGGGCACACCACACAGCCACAGGATGCCACACACAGTAATGGGGGCACATCACACAGCCACAGGATGCCGCACACAGTAATGGGGGCACACCACACAGCCACAGGATGCCACACACAGTAATGGGGGCACATCACACAGCCACAGGATGACACACAGTAATGGGGGCACATCACACAGCCACAGGATGCCGCACACAATAATAGGGGGCACAGCCACAGGATGCCGCACACAGTAATGGGGGGCACAGCCACAGGATGCCACACATAGTATTGGGGGCACATGACACAGCCACAGGATGCCACACAGTAATGGGGGCACATCACACAGCCACAGGATGCCACACACAGTAAGGGGGGCACATCACACAGCCACAGGATGCCGCACACAGTAATGGGGGCACATCACACAGCCACAGGATGCCACACACAGTAATGGGGGCACATCACACAGCCACAGGATACCGCACACAGTAATGGGGGCACATCACACAGCCACAGGATGACACACACAATAATGGGGGGTACATCACACAGCCACAGGATGCTGCACACAGTAATGGGGGCACATCACACAGCCACAGGATGCTGCACACAGTAATGGGGGCACATCACACAGCCACAGGATGCCGCACACAGTAATGGGGGCACATCACACAGCCACAAGGTGCAGCACACAGTAATGGGGGCACATCACACAGCAACAGGATGACACACACAAAAATGGGGGGTACATCACACAGCCACAGGATGACACACAATAATGGGGGGTACATCACACAGCCACAGGATGCTGCACACAGTAATGGGGGCACATCACACAGCCACAGGATGCCACACACAGTAATGGGGGCACATCACACAGCCATAGGATGACACAGTAATGGGGGCTCATCACACAGCCACAGGATGCCGCACACAATAATGGGGGAACATCACACAGCCACAGGATGCCGCACACAGTAATGGGGGCACATCACACAGCCAAAGGATGCCGCTCACAGTAATAGGGGCACATCACACAGCCACAGGATGACACACACAATAATGGGGGGCACATCACAAAGCCACAGGATGACACACACAATAATGGGGGGTACATCACACAGCCACAGGATGCCGCACACAGTAATGGGGGCACATCACAGCCACAGGATGCCGCACACAGTAATGGGGGCACATCACACAGCCACAGGATGCCGCACACAGTAATGGGGGCACATCACACAGCCACAGGATGCCGCACACAGTAATGGGGGCACATCACACAGCCACAGGATGAAACACACAATAATGGGGGGTACATCACACAGCCACAGGATGACACACACAATAATGGGGGGTACATCACACAGCCACAGGATGCCGCACACAGTAATGGGGGCACATCACAGAGCCACAGGATGCCGCACACAGTAATGGGGGCACATCACACAGCCACAGGATGACACAGTAATGGGGGTACATCACACAGCCACAGGATGACGCACACAGTAATGGGGGCACATCACACAGCCACAGGATGCCGCTCACAGTAATGGGGGCACATCACACAGCCACAGTATGCCGCTCACAGTAATGGGGGGCACATCACACAGCCACAGGATGACACACACAATAATGGGGGGTACATCACACAGCCACAGGATGCCGCACACAGTGATGGGGGCACATCACACAGCAACAGGATGACGCACACAATAATGGGTACATCACACAGCCACAGGATGCCGCACACAGTAATGGGGGCACATCTCACAGCCACAGGATGACACAGTAAGGGGGGCACATCACACAGCCACAGGATGCCGCACACAATAATAGGGGCACATCACACAGCCACAGGATGACACACACAATAATGGGTACATCACACAGTCACAGAATGCCGCACACAGTAATGAGGGCACATCTCACAGCCACAGGATGACACAGTAAAGGGGGCACATCACATAGCCACAGGATGCCGCACACAATAATAGGGGCACATCACACAGCCACAGGATGACACACACAATAATGGGTATATCACACAGCCACAGGATGCCGCACACAGTAATGAGGGCACATCTCACAGCCACAAGATGGCGCACATAATAATGGGGGCACATCACACAGCCACAGGATGACACACACAATAATGGGGGGCACATCACACAGCCACAGGATGACACACACAATAATGGGGGCACATCACACAGCCACAGTATGCCGCACACAGTAAGGGGGGAACATCACACAGCCAGAGGATGACACACACACACACAGTAATGGGGGGCACATCACACAGCCACAGGATGACACACACAATAATGGGGGCACATCACACAACCACAGGATGCCGCACGCAATAATGGGGGCAAATCACACAGCCACAGGATGCCGCTCACAATAATGGGTGCACATCACACAGCCACAAGATGACGCACACAATAATGGGGGCACATCACACAGCCACAACATGACACAGACGATAATGGGGGTCACATCACACAGCCACAGGATGACACACACAGTAATGGGGGCACAGCCACAGGGTGCCGCACACAGTAATGGGGGCACATCACACAGCCACAGGATGCCACACACAATAATGGGGTACATCACACAGCCACAGGATGACACAGTAAAGGGGGCACGTCACACAGCCACAGGATGCCGCACACAATAATGGGGGCACGTCACACAGCCACAGGATGCCGCACACAATAATGGGGGCACATCACACAGCCACAGGGTGCCGCACACAGTAATGGGGGCAAATCACACAGCCACAGGATGCCGCACACAGTAATGGGGGCACACCACACAGCCACAGGATGCCGCACACAGTAATGGGGGCACATCACACAGCCACAGGATGCCGCACACAATAATGGGGGCACATCACACAGCCAAAGGATGCCGCACACAATAATGGGGGCACATCACACAGCCACAGGATGCCGCACACAATATTGAGGGCACAGCCGCAGGATGACACACAGTAATGGGGGCACAGCCACAGGGTGCCGCACACAGTAATGGGGGCACATCACACAGCCACAGGGTGCCGCGCACAATAATGGGGGGCACATCACACAGCCACAGGGTGCCGCACACAGTAATTGGGGGCACATCACACAGCCACAGGGTGCTGCACACAGTAATGGTGGGCACATCACACAGCCACAGGGTGCTGCACACAGTAATGGGGGGCACATCACACAGCCACAGGATGCCGCACACAGTAATGGGGGCACATCACACAGCCACAGGGTGCCGCACACAGTAATGGGGGCAAATCAAACAGCCACAGGATGCTGCACACAGTAATGGGGGCACACCACACAGCCACAGGATGCCGCACACAGTAATGGGGGCACATCACACAGTCACAGGATGCCGCACACAGTAATGGGGGCACATCACACAGCCACAGGATGCCGCACACAATAATGAGGGCACAGCCACAGGATGACACACAGTAATGGGGGCACAGCCACAGGGTGCCGCACACAGTAATGGGGGCACATCACACAGCCACAGGGTGCCGCGCACAATAATGGGGGGCACATCACACAGCCACAGGGTGCCGCACACAATAATGGGGGGCACATCACACAGCCACAGGGTGCCGCACACAATAATGGAGGCAGATCACACAGCCTCAGGATGCCGCACACAATAATGGGGGCACAGCCCCAGGATGACACACAGTAATGGGGGCACAGCCACAGGGTGCCGCACACAGTATTGGGGGCACATCACACAGCCACAGGGTGCCGCGCACAATAATGGGGGGGCACATCACAGCCACAGGGTGCCGCACACAGTAATGGGGGGCACATCACACAGCCACAGGGTGCCGCACACAGTAATGGGGGCACATCACACAGCCACAGGGTGCCGCACACAATAATGGGGGGCACATCACACAGCCACAGGGTGCCGCACACAGTAATGGGGGGCACATCACACAGCCACAGGGTGCCGCATACAGTAATGGGGGGCACATCACACAGCCACAGGGTGCCGCACACAATAATGGAGGCAGATCACACAGCCTCAGGGTGCTGCACACAATAATGGGGGGTGCATATCACACAGACCCAGAGTGCCACTAACAATAATAAAGAGCCGTCTTCTCTACCCTATGGAGCAGCATCAGCCATGATAGACTTTTGATGTCTTCATCCCTCCCCCTTGATTGTAATACTCTGCTCTCATATTGGCTGATGTACAGACAGGCAAGTGTGTGGAACGCATGTTCTGACATAGTCCTAGAGGCCCCCCTGGCCCCTCTGGGCCTGTTCATGGTCTAACCCTCTGAAACCACAATAGTTACACCACTGGAAATAGCAAAATATTAAAAGTTTAGGTTTTCACGCTGAAATCCTGACTGTGTAAAAGTTTAGGGTCACCTAGAAATTACCTTATTTTTTTTAAGAAAAGCACAGTTTTTTCCAATGAAGCTAGCATTAAATGATTCAGAAAATTCAATCTATACATTGTTAATGTGTTAAATGACTATTCTAGCTGCAAACATCTTTTTTGTACTGCAATATGTTCATAGGTGTATAGAGGCCCTTTTCCAACAACCATCACTCCAGTGTTCTTATGGTACTTTGTGTTTGCTAACTATGTAAGAAGGCTAATGTATGGTTAGAATACCCTTGAAAACCCTTGTATAAGTATGTTAGCACAGCTGTAAACAGTTTGGCTGATTTACAGAAGCTATAAACCTGA
Organism: Dendrobates tinctorius; assembly: GCF_039654945.1. Lineage (NCBI taxonomy): Eukaryota > Metazoa > Chordata > Amphibia > Anura > Dendrobatidae > Dendrobates > Dendrobates tinctorius. The sequence goes on from NW_027361925.1 coordinate 2,923,237, forward strand.
CCTTTGAGCTAGTTGAGAATCTGGAGCATTAGATTTGTTGGTTTCATTAAACTCTGAAAATGGACAGAAAAAAGAACTTTCATGTGAAACTCGACAGTCTATTCTTGTTCTTAGAAATGAAGGCTATTCCATGCGAGAAATTGCCAAGAAACTGAAGATTTCCTACAATTGTGTGTACTACTCTCTTCAGAGGAGAGTACAAACAGGTTCTATCCAGAGTAGAAAGAGAAGTGGAGGCCCCGCTGCACAACTGAGCAACAAGACAAGTACATTAGAGTCTGTAGTTTGAGAAATCGACGCCTCACAGGTCCTCAACTGGCAGCTTCATAAAATAGTACACGCAAAACACCAGTGTCAACATCTACAGTGAAGAGGTGACACCGGGATGCTGGCCTTCAGGGCAGAGCGGCAAAGAAAAAGCCATATCTGAGACTTGACTATTAAAAGGAAAAGATTAATATGGGCAAAAGAACACAGATATTGGACAGAGGAAGATTGGAAAATAGTGTTATGGACAGACGAATCCAAGTTTGAGGTGTTTGGATCACACAGAAGAACATTTGTGAGATGCAGAACCACTGAAAAGATGCTAGAAGAGTGCCTGATGCCATCTGTCAAGCATGGTGGAGGTAATGTGATGGTCTGGGGTTGCATGGTGCTGATAACTGGGAGTTTTGAACAAGGTAAAAGGGATTTTGAACAAGGCAGGTTATCACTCCATTTTGCAACGCCATGCCATACCCTGTGGACAGCGCTTGATTGGAGCCAATTTCATCCTACAACAGGACAATGACCCAAAGACCACCTCCAAATTATGCAAGAACTATTTAGGTAAGAAGCAGACAGCTGGTATTCTATCTGTAATGGAGTGGCCAGCGCAGTCACCAGATCTCAACCCCATTGAGCTGTTGTGGGAGTAGCTTGACCGTATGGTACGCAAAAAGTCCTCATCAATCCAAACCAACTTGTGGGAGGGGCTTCTGGAAGCATGGAGTAAAATTTCTCCAGATTATCTCAGCAAATTAACTGCTAGAATGCCAAAGGTCTGCAATGCTGTAATTGCTGCAAAGGGAGCATTCTCTGACGAAAGCAAAGTTTGAAGGAGAAAATTATTATTTCAAATAAAAATATTTTTTTTGCACCTTGTCAATGTCTGGACTAGATTTTAAATTCATTTGGCAACTCATTTGATTAATAAAAGTATGAGTTTTCATGAAAAACACAAAATTGTCTGGGTGACCCCAAAATTTGGAATGGTAGTGTATATATACACAGCTCTGGCAAAAATCAAGAGACCACTGCAAAGTTTTATAACAATCAGCTTCTCTACATGTCTGGCAGCCATCCATTCCAGTGTCAGTTTAATTCCAACCAGATTATACCTCATTCTACTTAATGTGCTTCTGATTAGGTGATAACCTGAACCAAATATTATTTAATGAAGGAAAGTATAAAAAAAACCCTGCTGTGGTGTTCACAATCCTCTTGCAATAGGGCAAGCTGGATGGCAAAACAAGTGCTAGCAATACCCAAAAGTAATAGGAATGAGAAAATAACTTTTAACCATGCCAAAGGAGTTGAAAAGTCTTGAGTGAGGAAAAGAAGGGCTCAATTCTGGCTTTTCTAGCAGAGGGATACAGTGAGTGCCATGTTGCCTCCATCCTTAAAATTTCTAATACGGCAGTTTATTATAACAAGGTCAAGCAGCAGATGTTGGGGACAACAAAGCTACAGACCGGCAGAGGGTAAAAACGACTCTCCACTGACCGGGATGACCGTCATCTTATTCGAATGTCACTCAACAACCGCAGGATGACATCAAGTGACCTACAAAAGAAATGGCAGCTAGGGTGAAATGCATGGCAAGAACAGTTTGTAACAGGCTCCTAGGGGCAGGACTCAAGTCATGTAAAGCTAGAGAAAAGCCTTTCGTCAATGAGAAGCAAAGGAGAGCCAGGCTGAAGTTTGCTAAAGATCATTGGACCATAGAGAACTGGAGTAAGGTAATCTTCTCTGATGAGTCTATTTTTAAGCTTTGCCCAACACCTGGTCGTCTAATGGTTAGACGGAGACCTGGAGAGGTGTACAAGCCTCAGTGTCTTGCACCCACTGTGAAATTTGGTGGAGAATCGGTGATAATCTGGGGATGCTTCAGCAAAGCTGGAATTAGACAGGGTAATCTTTGTTGAAGGACGTATGAATAAAGCTGCATACAAGGTTATCCTGGAAAAACAGTTGATTCCTTCTTCTCAGGCAATGTTCCCCAACTCTGAGGACTGGTTTTTCCAGCAGGACAGTGCGCCATGCCACACAGCTAGGTCAATCAATGTGTGGATGAAGGATCACCACATCAAATCCCTGTCATGGCCAGCCCAATCTCCAGACCTGAACCCCATTGAAAACCTCTGGAATGTAATCAAGAGGAAGATGGATAGTCACAAGCCATCAAACAAAGAAGAACTGCTTCAATTTTTGTACCAAGGAGTGGCATAAGGTCACCCAAAAGCAGTGTGAAAGACTGGTGGAAAGCATGCCAAGACGCATGAAAGCTGTGATTAAAAATCATGGTTATTCCACAAAATATTGAACATTAGTATTGTTGTTTCTAAATGATTATGAACTTGTTTTATTAGCATTATTTGAGGTCTGCAAGCACTGTATTGTTTTATTTTGACCATTTCTCATTTTCTGAAAATAAATACAAAATTTAGTCCTTGGACATTCGAAGACATGTTGTCAGTAGTTTATAGCAGGGTTCCCCAACTCCAGTCCTCAAGGCCCACCAACAGGTCATGTTTTCAGGATTTCCCTTGTGTTGTACAGGTGATGCAATTATCACCTGTGCAATACTAAGGAAATCCTGAAAACATGACCTGTTGGTGGGCCTTGAGGACTGGAGTTGGGCAACCCTGGTTTATAGAATAAAAGAGCAATTTATATTTTACTCAAAAATAGACCTATAAAGAGAAAAATCAGACAAAATGAAAATTTTGCAGTGGTCTCTTAATTTTTGCCAGAGCTATATATATTTCCATACTGCTATCTAATACTGACAGAAGAGAGACCCAGTCAGAACTCAGCAGGGTCTCGTCTCGGTTGGATTTGTATCAAGACTGAAAAAGCTAGATAAAGAAACAGACACCCTACAGCAGGAAAATGGGAGAAGAACAATAGTGAAGACTATTTAATAAATTACTTTCAACTTTACATTTATGGATCAATTAAAAACTGTGCAAACAACTTTTAGATCAGAAATGTCAAACTGAAATTCACAGAAGGCGAAAATTAAAAACTTGGAAAAAGTCGCAGGCCAACCTTGTTATTTATTAAAAATTTCTACAGTTGAGGAAGTTTTTCCTTATCACTCTTTACAGAATAATGACTCCGCATAGTCCTCCATACAGAATAATGGGCCCCACATAGTCTTCCATACAGAATTATTGGCCAAACATAGTCCTTAATACAGAATAGTGACTCCACGTAGTCCTCCATACAGAATAATGTACCCCACATAGTCCTCCATGCAGTATATTGGGCCCCGCATATTGGTCCCTGCAGTATAATGGCCCTACATAGTACTCCAGGCAGAATAATGGTCGCTACATAGTCCTCCATGCAGAATAATGGTCCTCGCTTAGTCCTCCATGCAGTATAATGGGCCCCGCATAGTCCTCCATGCAGTATAATGGCCCTACATAGTACTGCATGCAGAATAATAGTTCCCACATAGTCCATTCTGCAGTATAATGGTTCCCACATAGTCCTTCATGCAGTATAATGGGCCTCACATAGTCCTCCATGTAGAATAACTGGCCCCAAATAGTCTTCCATACAGAATAATGGGGCCCACATAATCCTCCATATAGAATAATGGGCCCTACATAGTTTTCCATTGTTGTGGTGGCGCTGTCACAATGAAGAGAATGGTGAGAAGCTGCAGAAAGACCATGGACATTTATTAAGTCAGCAAAGTGGTTCAGAATCGATCTGATTTCTTCCTCAGGCTTCATATAAAGACGTATAGAAAACAACTTCTACAGGAAGCTGAGATCCAAGGAGATGACCCGTCCCACCGACTGCGGAGGATCACACGTGGACACGAGAGTGACATATTAAGAGTTTATGCCATGATACAGATGAAGAATGCAATATATACAATCTCTAGATGACAAACTAAAAAATTATGAAGGGGAAAAAAATTCCCCAAAAAATGTTTGTAAAAATTTTTTTTAATGTTTGTTCTACACAATAAAGATCAGTCATATCTTAAATTGAAAATAACATACGAGGGTCATCCATTGTCATAGGAGGCTGTTTAATAGAGAATCCCTTTGGGTTTTCACATTTCGTACTTTGTCCCTTGAGGGGTTAAATGAAATAGAGACCATGCCCATAATAATAGGCCTTGTGTGATTATTGTCGGGGTCGGATTATTTACAGGTTTTAGTTTTTATGTAGAGATTGTATTCATCTGTATCATGGCGTAATCTCTTCATATGTCGCTCTTGTGTCTGGTTCTGATCTTCTGCAGTCGTTGGGAAGGCGGGTCATCGTTTTTGGCTCCTTCTCCGTGTCTTCTTGGTGACGGCACCATGTGTTTTTTTGCATTTGTGGTCTGGCAATACTTCTTGTAACCATGCCCTGTTTTCCAGTGAGCAGCTCTTCATGCAGATGGCAGATATGATGGTGGCAGACGGATGGGTGAAAGCTGGATACAAATATCTGTGCATTGATGACTGCTGGCTGGCCACACATCGGGACGAGGACCACAGGCTGCTGGCAGATCCCACCAGATTCCCTGGAGGCATCAAGAAGCTGGCCGACTATGTGAGTAACAGCCACACATACCTGCAGAAATGATACTTTCTGGGATCTGGGACCGGTGATAATAATAATAATCTTTATTTTTATATAGTGCTAACTTATTCCGCAGCGCTTTACAGGTTTTGTACACATTATCATCACTGTCCCCGATGGAGCTCACAATCTAAATGACTTCTTCCTAAGCTGATGTTCTTATTGATACCATTTTTGGGGTACATACAATGTTTTGATTGCCTCTTGTTGCGTATTATTGCAATGTTGCAGCGGCCAAAAAGTAATAATTCTGGCTTTTCTATTTTCATTTATTTACTTTATATTTTGATAGATCAGACTATTACGAACGCATCGGTACCAAATGTGTATTTTTTAACTGTTTCATTTTTAATGGGGCAAAATGAGGTGATTAGAACTTTTGTCTTTGTTTTAATTTTTCCATATTTTTATAAAACCCTTTTTTTCCTGTGTCTGTTAGTCCTCTTAAGCGACTTAAGGCTGCGATTGTCCGATTGTTTGTACTACACATAACAGGGCGTTAGGGCCATATATAGAGAAAATCTCCAATGAACGTAGGCTTTCACTGGAGGATCGTAATGACAAGCCTAGGGGTCTTCTGCTGACCCTCGGCTGTCATAGCAACCCATCCCCGCCCCACGATCATGTGACAGGGGTGCTGATGGGAGTGTGGAATGTTGCGCCCCACTGGCGTGTGTTAAATGTCATTGTCCGAGATTGGCAGCAAGATTTAACAAAGCTGTAGGTACAGCTCCACTCACAGCTGTTAGAGGCACATGATGGCTGATTACATCCACCATCATCTCCCAGGAAAGATACGAGCTCAGTGTGTGAGCCCGTACCAAAGGCAGGGACACAACATGGATTGAAGCATGAAGAGGAAAATTTGCATATTCCAGGTGCCGTCTGAGAAAAACGAGTCTCCCTCAGCAACAAGATCATTGGGTACAGCCGGGACCAGCTGCTTGGAAAGTATTGCCAAACCCCGCACCGTAATTTTTTCCTCTCTGACATTATGGCAAGAAAGCTTAGCTGATTGAGTAGATTACACAAGAAGGTTACACACAGCAGATCACACAAGAAGGAAGACACACAGCAAGTCAGCAGGATCTAGTTGCAACATAGCAGATGTGACAACCTACAGTTGTGGCGAAAAGTATTGACACCCCTGCAATTCTGTCAGATAATACTCAGTTTCTTCCTGAAAATGATTGCAAACACAAATTCTTTGGTATTATTATCTTCATTTAATTTGTCTTAAATGAAAAAACACAAAAGAGAATGAAGCAAAACATTGATCATTTCACACAAAACTCTAAAAATGGGCCAGACAAAAGTATTGGCACCCTCAGCCTAATACTTGGTTGCACAACCTTTAGCCAAAATAACTGCGACCAACCGCTTCCGGTAACCATCAATGAGTTTCTTGCAATGCTCTGCTGGAATTTTAGACCATTCTTTTTTGGAAAACTGCTCCAGGTCCCTGATATTTGAAGGGTGCCTTCTCCAAACTGCCATTTTTAGATCTGTCCACAGGTGTTCTATGGGATTCAGGTCTGGACTCATTGCTGGCCACCTTAGAAGTCTCCAGTGCTTTCTCTCAAACCATTTTCTAGTGCTTTTTGAAGTGTGTTTGGGTCATTGTCCTGCTGGAAGACCCATGACCTCTGAGGGAGACCCAGCTTTCTCACACTGGGCCCTACATTATGCTGCAAAATTTGTTGGTAGTCTTCAGACTTCATAATGCCATGCACACGGTCAAGCAGTCCAGTGCCAAAGCAACCCCAAAACATCAGGGAACCTCCGCCATGTTTGACTATAGGGACCATGTTCTTTTCTTTGAATGCCTCTTTTTTTCTCCTGTAAACTCTGTTTCATCTGTAAACTCTTGTCTCATCTGACCAGAGAACATTCTTCCAAAACGTTTTAGGCTTTTTCAGGTAAGTTTTGGCAAACTCCAGCCTGGCTTTTTTATGTCTCGGGGTAAGAAGTGGGATCTTCCTGGGTCTCCTACCATACAGTCCCTTTTCATTCAGACGCCGACGGATAGTACGGGTTGACACTGTTGTACCCTCGGACTGCAGGGCAGCTTGAACTTGTTTGGATGTTAGTCGAGGTTCTTTATCCAACATCCGCACAATCTTGCTTTGAAATCTCTTGTCAATTTTTCTTTTCCATCCACATCTAGGGAGGTTAGCCATAGTGCCATGTGTTATGATTGAGTCACCGTAGGAGGCAAAAATAGTAATGCTATCTAAGTCCAGAAAACCAGAGAAGTTGGCAGCTATCGGATTGCAGACCCCTGAACCTATCAACACAACTAGCAGTAGCCGTGGGGGGCTCCTACGATGTCCTAGGCCCCTCGATCACAGCCGGAGGACTACATAGCCTAAAGACAGAAAGGGAAATCTAAACTGCCCCAGAGCAGACCCCAAAGTAAAAGGCAGCCCCCAACATATAATGACGGTGAAGCAAGAAGAAAGAACAAAACACAGACAGAAAGACTGAGCAAAGATGGGGCCCACGCTAGCTTAGATAGGAAAGGACAGGAAGGCTGCTGTCTGCAATCCGTGAAAAACCCTATGAAAATAAGAGCCAACAAACTGACAGTAAAAAAGGCCCTGAAGACGCTAGGCTTCAAAAAAGCTATGTCAGTACTCAGGAATATTCTGAAGACAGAGCAACAGGCAAAAGGAGATTCAGCTAACCCCAGCAGGGAATGGCAGAATCCAGAAAAGCAAGGAAAACAAAGCACTAATGCAAAAAGGCAAAGCAGAAATCTTAGCTTTAGATGAGCAGGAATCAGACTGGTTTCCTAGAAGTCCACAGAGAAATCACCCGCAGGCCAGAAGGGCGTCGGCAGCCTCATATCCAGTCATTAACTTCACTCAGCCAGTCATCATCATCAGCCCCAGGTGTTTGACAATCAGGCTCACTACCTTTCTTCACCAGAAGAGGGAGTTCCTCGGGCCTCAGTAGTGAAGGGGAAAATGAACTCACAACAGCCATGGGCTTTAAACTTCTTGATGACACTGCGCACGGTAGACACAGGAACATTCAGGTCTTTGGAGATGGACTTGTATCCTTGAGATTGCTCATGCCTCCTCACAATTTGGTTTCTCAAGTCCTCAAACAGTTCTTTGGTCTTCTTTCTTTTCTCCATGCTCAATGTGGTACACACAAGGACACAGGACAGAGGTTGAGTCAACTTTAATCCATATCAACTGGCTGCAAGTGTGATTTAGTTATTGCCAACACCTGTTAGGTGCCACAGGTAAGTTACAGGTGCTGTTAATTACACAAATTAGAGAAGCATCACATGATTTTTCGAACAGTGCCAATACTTTTGCCCACCCTCTTTTTTATGTTTGGTGGGGAATTATATCTAATTTGGCTTTAGGACAATTCTTTTTGTGTTTTTTCATTTAAGACAAATTAAATGAAGATAATAGCAAAGAATTTGTGTTTGCAATCATTTTCAGGAAGGAACTGAGTATTATCTTACAGAATTGCAGGGGTGTCAATACTTTTGGCCACAACTGTACATGTTGAGCTGCAACATGTGCTACATGTTCACAGATGAACCAGAAGAAGAATCCAACTTCACCTGCCAGAAGTGTAGACTACTGGCCCTTTTAGAAGAAAAGGTGCGGGGTCTGGAAGAAAGAATTGCAACTTTGAAACTCATCAAAGAAAATTAAGACTTCCTAGACAGAACAGAAGCATCCCTACTGGTCACAGAGAGTGAAGAAAATGTCAGAGAACCTCCAAAAGCAGACGAGTGAAGCATGTGACCAAAAGAAGCAAGAAGACCATGGAGACATCAGCAAGCATAACTGAGAAACCGATACCAAGGCCTTGTGGAGGACGAAGATGGCACACTTAAGGATTATGCACTACCAGCAAGCAAAGAAGAAAAGGGCACACAGCAATACCCAGAAGTGACAACAAAACATACAGCAAAGAAGCATGGTAGTGGTGGGATACTCACCTCTGAGAGGCACAGAATATCAACAATAAGAGCAACAAAGGGATGCTATGTGGTAGTGAGGGTATACGTGGTACTAAGTGAATCTAAAAGTTCATGTGATATGAGAATAAAAATCCCTGCTACCAAGAAGCTGAGTAAGAAGGTGTGGACAGTCGGAAAATTACGAAACACAAAAGGAAAAAAAGCACAAAAACCGACCATACAGTCCAAAAACACAATTTTATTATTACATAATTCCGGTAAAAATAAGTTCATGTATAAAATAACAGTACAGACCGCAATGCAAAAAAATATACAGTTATACAGAAGGGACGCACACCCAGGTGTAAAGCAGCATGAAGCTGGGTGAAAAGGTGACACAACAGTGTATGCGATATACAGGTCATCAGAAAATAACATATGCACACAGAGATCAATGAGCAAAATCCTTAAAATTATTAATCATGTAAAAATACATAAAGGTGATAGTGCAGTATAATAAGTGTTACACTAGCATCAAAACCATGGGTATAAGTATATACCAAATAATTGTCAAAAAATAGCAGCAAAAAGGAATATATGTAGCACACGTGTGACCAAAATAGGTTACCAGTGCAGTATAAGTGTTACAACCATGGTTTTGATGCCAGTGTAAGTATATACCATATAATGGTCAAAAATAGCAGCAAAAAAAAGAAATGTGTAACACACGTGTTTCCAAAAATAATGGGGTCAAAAGGTATGGGTATATAACATTTAGTGGTCAGAACACCAAGTAGTAGCATAATTACATGTGTAGTGAAAAGAACAGCAGATCACAGTAATAGTATAAAATAATTGACCCAAGGTGGAAAATCACTCACAATGAGACTGCAGATCTCTGTCTCCTGGATGGCATCCTCCAGGTGTCTGCACCCACAGGTCAGACACCCCATATTACCCATAATAATGTGCCACCACAGGACAGACACCCCATATTATTGGCAGGTTAATGATGCAGCCATTTTTTATTCCTTACATACATGGTTTTACAACAACTCCGGGTATGCGGCCAGAATACATTGCCGCAGTCCACAAGATCACCTCTCCGGGGCTGTTAGTACCACTGTTCCCGTACCACATTATACTCATTGTCTCCCACCTTTTGGTTGGCCCACAAATTTCGGATCTTCCACCAGTATAGGTTGTAGTCACAGTCCAGGCTCCGCCAAACAACAAATATCACAATCGAGGTCCATGTATCCAGGACCAACAATCCTTAAGAAACTTTGTGAAATCCAGACAACAGATCTCTCAACTCTAGCAGGGGAATCCAACCCAGCCGGCAACCGATCTCCTAAACACCATAGGCCTTCCATCTAAGGCTCCAGGACCTCAACGTCCCTCCAACGCTCCCTAACTAACCGTGTGGCTTCTTTTCCTCCCTTCCCCTTAAACGTTTGCTTTTAGCTCAAAGAATGAAGAATTCCCAAAGCCCCTCACATGGAACTGCATGTGAGACCCCCTGTAGTAACGGCTCCATTGGGTCTACAATCCCCATCCACACTTGGACTATGGGCTGGAAGAACAATGGACCTTGTAGATTCAGAGTGACTGCACCAAAACCAAGAAGGAAAGATGGTATGGAAATAAGGAGTAAAAAATAAACACTGGTGAAACAAATCAAATTTTGTGTTAAAACTCCGATTCCTCAGAGAACCCCTTTTATTCTGGTGACCATTTTACTCCCTGTCACTGTCTTAAAGGGTTTGTCCACTACTTTATGGTAACCCCCCCCCCCTCCACTGTATCCCCCGGGGCCCCTGATGAAGTTTGCCATTACCTTGCGCTGCCAATTCTGCCTCTCAGCGGCGCTATGACGGCGGCTCAGTCCGGGTCACGTGACCCCCCCCAAGCTGAAGCCGCCGTTAATATCCGCTGATTTCACGTCAATTTCATGACTCCGGAAATTGATGTGACGTCATAAGCAGGCGTGCCCCAACCTCTGCACACTGCTGTCACTCATAAAGAGTGACAGCAGTCTGTGGGCGGTGCTGCTCCGCAGCCGTCCTCTATCTCCTCTCCCATCCAGAGAGACGGGGCTGGGCGTGCGGTGGGGGCCGCAGGTGTGTGTGTGGAGGCTGCGGGTGTGTGTGTGTATGCAGGCATCATCCCATGGGACTAGAAGTCCCATCGGGCTATGCCCACTACCCTGAGAGTGAGTGACACATTAGCCAATGATGGGACAGTAGTAGTCCCATCATCCGGCTAAGGCTACTTTCACACATCAGGTTTTCGGCGTCAGGCGCCATTCGGCGTCGTGCCGGAACGCCGGATCCGGCAAATGTTTTGTAAAACCGGATGTGACGGATCCGGTTTGTTCTTGACAGATAAAACCGGATCCGGTTCATCCGTTTTTCTATCCGTTTTTCGACGGATTACGCCGGATCCGGTTTTTAAAAACACCCCTTGTGGCCTTCCGAACGGGATTGGCTACTGGAAACTATATATACCGTGTTCCTACAGCCCTTCTTTGACAGGTTGTAGAGGAGAAAGTGCAGGTTGGAGAGAAGAGCAAGTTACTGGCGAAGATGGATGTTGTGATTGGAAATATTTTGAAGAATTTGGCAGATTTTACAGCGGAGGCGAATCGTTTGAGGGTGATTGTTCTGGAGAAGGAGAGAGCGAGACAGCAGCGCATCAGGCATCGTAGACGACGTTTGTGGATCCACCCCATCACAGCCAAGAGAATGACGCGTGGGGTCTATTCTACACTCTGCATGGACCTTCGACGAAACCCGGATAAATTTTTTGGATATGTTCGGATGAAAATGGAGAATTTTGATTACTTGGTGGAGCGCATTGCACACCTCATAAGAAAAGCGGACACCTATTGCCGCTTCTCTGTTTCACCCGCAGAGCGTCTGATGGTGACTTTTAGGTAAGCCACATTTATTGGATGCGATCGCATCAGAGCACACTTTCACTGCAATCTTGTTGGTGGTAGTTTGTATCTCCAAGTGTTATAGCTGAGTTTTGGTATGTAATGCTGTGATTTTAAACTAATTGATTGTTTTTTAATTCCCCACAGATTTCTTGCAACTGGAGAATCCCTTTCGTCACTGCATTTCCAGTACAGACTCGGGATTTCCACCATATCTGGAATAGTGAAGTACACATGCCGTGCACTGTGGGACTCCTTAGCTGAAGAGTTTTTACCAGAGCCCACAACAGAGAGGTGGATTGAAATTTCAGAAAAGTTTCAACAGATATGTCAGTTTCCCAACTGCTTGGGCGCTGTGGACGGGAAACATATCCGCATTGTAAAGCCAGCCGGATCGGGATCGGAATATTTCAATTTCAAGAAATATTTTTCAATTGTCCTCATGGCCATCGCTGACGCGGAATACAAATTTATTGCTGTTGATATTGGGGCCTATGGCCGCTCCAATGACTCTCAAGTTTTCAAACTGTCTGCCATGGGGCGTAAACTGTATGGAAACACCTTCCAGTTCCCACCACCTAGACCGCTGCCGCAAACATCTGGTCCACCTATGCCATTTGTCTGTGTAGGGGATGAAGCCTTCCAGCTGTCAGAACACCTTTTGAAACCGTACTCTAGCAGAGGATTGACAAGAACAAAACGCATTTTTAATTACCGCCTCACAAGAGCAAGAAGAATGGTTGAATGTACCTTTGGTATTCTGACAGCCAAATGGCGGGTCCTATTGACTGCGATCAACCTCAAGACTGAAACTGTGGACGAGGTGATCAAAGCTTGCGTGGTACTCCACAATTTTGTTATCTGCAAGGAACCCATTTCCATTGAGGACACCTCTGAAGAAACCACCTTGCAAGATTACCATGACATTACCACTAGAAGTTCTGTGACGGTTTCAGTAATGAGGGACAATTTTGCACTATACTTTGTCACCTCAAGGCAGAGTACACTGGCAGGATGACAGAGTGAAAGATTTGTGCACTAACCAAACTTGTGTACCTTCTGTACCAACAGTATATACCTTTGCCAACCAAAGTTGGCTATCTTGTCATGGTCTTACTATTTTTAGCTTTAGGCCACAGGTGTGTACCTGGTTGTGTTTTATGCAAAGTATTTCACCTTTTAACAAAAGTTGTGTACATTGTTAGGAAATCACCAACAATAAACACAACTTTTTAGGTGAAATACTTTGCTTCAAACACAACCAGGAACACAACTGTGGCAAAAAGCTAAAATTTACCCACAGTTATATACCTGGTTTTGAATACCTTTTGACCTTTGAAATACTCTGTATTTAACCTTTTTTTTAAACATATTTCGCCGCAGAAAGAAATGACAGACAACCAGTGTAAACAATAATTTAACTTTTATTTAAAATATTTTTTTTTTGTAAACTGTTTTTAAAGTTAAAAAAACTTTTTAATAAAGGTTTGAAACCAACTGGGCATTTTTATTACAAAACACATCATAAATCTGTGTAGTGTGGGGTGGAAATACTGCTGGAGGGGCTGCGGGACACTTCGACACTGGGAGTGTGGAGAGAGGATTGGGATCGTGGTGGGGAAGGAACAGTTAGAAGTGATGGTGTGGAAAAAGCTACAGAATGGGTGGACATGTGGGAGGCAGAAGAGGTGGTGGGCGGTGGAGTGGAGGGTTGGGCAGGGACTGTAGGAGCAGATGTTGATGGCAAGTTGTAGGGGGAAGGAGTTTGGTACGGGGAAGGAGTTTGGTACGGGGCAGGTTGCTGGAAGTGGGGAGATGTCTGGTACTGGGGAGGTTGCTGGTACTGGGGAGGTGGATGGTATGTAATAGGAGGGGGAGGATGGAAAGTGGCTGGAGGGGGTGCAGATGTAATAGGAGGGGGAGGATGGAAAGTGGCTGGAGGGGGTGCAGGTGGAGGAACTACAGTGGTGGGAGGTGGAGGTTGGGAGGTAACCTGCTGTAGAGCACCGTGGCACGAATGCATTACATGCATCTGCTGGGTAGGAGATAGCGTTTCCATGCGCTCCACAACAGACCTGAAAAAGGTGTGGTTTGGCAAAGATCTTGCTTCTGAATGCATGGTTTGCAGAAGTGTCTTCACCTCCAGAATGCTGGAGTTGATCTGCTGAAAGCCTGCGGAGATTTGCTCTGACAAGACTTTTAGACAGTTCTGGAAAGATGCATTCAGATGCAAGAACTCTGGCGCATAAGTCTTTTCCTGACCCCTCTGCCGCTGCCGCCCAGTACCCGCAGGTGTACTAGAGGTGGCAGGGGCAGAAGGGTGGGGTAAAGGGAAAGCGATCTCCTCACCAGCAGCTTCATGTAATGTAGGCGGCCACGATGCTCCTGTGCTGGTGGATGGGACAGAGGGGTCGAATGTGTGGGAAGACTGGGAAGGTGCAGATGTACCGGGGCGGTCGAAGTGTCCCTCGGTGCCGGTCTCCTCAGGGATCGCCTCAGAAGGGTCCAATCGTGCAGGCTCCCGAGTGCTGCTCACTGTGCTGTAGAATAAAGAGAAAAAAAAACAATTAAAATAGTGACATGGTATGGCCCTGGCTGAAAAAAAAAAGTTACATCTAACATTTTTTTTCACATGTGGTGTGTAATATTTACCTTCTGGTGACCATTGTTTCCCGGAGGAACGACAGGGCTTGTGCGTACTTGTACTTGCTCCTGCGTCCTCCAGATCCACTCGGGGCCCGCATCTCTTTATTGAACTCCTTCTTGAAACGATCCCTCACAGACCGCCACCGATTCACAATTCTGTTCCCTGAAACGAGAAAGGAGTGGTTAGTATACAACATCAGTGTTTCCCAAACTCCAGTCCTCATGGTCCCCAGGGGTCATGTTTTCAGGATTTCCATAGTAAATAGAAATCCTGAACACATGATCCGTGGGGACCACGAGGACTGGAGTTCGGGAAACACTGGTTTACATCAAGCAACCGGTACTGTATATACTTACGCTCTTTAATCTGGGCCCGAGCATCGAGGTCCTCCCAGCGGCCCACAAGGAGCGAACAGATTTCCTCCCAGAGTCGTCGGGTAACGATCAGGTCAGCGTGGCGGCGGTCAGCCATATTCCAGAGCGGCTCCCTTTCTCTGACGAGATCGATGAGGTGGTCCACATCGATTCCTCCATCCTCACCGTCAGAGTCGGGAGCACGCTGTGAAGGCTGTTAAAGAAAAAGACAAAAATAACATAATTAGCCTCCACAAAAGAAATGAAATAAAAAGTGCAAAAAAACAAAGCAAAAATATTTATACTTACACGCTGGTGACCGCCGCGTTGCTGTCGCCGACGACCCTGGAAGGCACTGCGAGGACCTCTTGGCCGAGCACCAGATTGGGAAGACTAGAGAAGAAAACAAAAAATGTTATGTCTTTGGATGTAGGCATTTGTTTGCTGTGTGTGGTCTGCAGAACATTGTTTTCTATGTGTTGTGTGTAGTGTGATGTTGTGTTTCTGCGTTTGATGCAAAAAACTTACCAATTGTGAGCCCACTCCAGGTGTCTGTCCACCCCTTCCTTCTTCTTCTGGGAGCTCCTCTTCATCTTGTGATTCCTGTTTTGAAATAAAAGGCAATGAATAGACATATATTACAGAGATGATGGATTTTGGAAATAAAAACTTACCGTCAAACGCTGACGATGCGAGGGAGGGCTCCCAGAAGAAGATGTGCTGTCTTCCTGCTGGCCAGACTCCATGGCTGTGGGTGGTGTTCCTGCTGCTGCCATTGCTGCTGCTGCTGCATCTATTGGGCGGCTGTTGAATAAAGATAAACAAAGGGCCAATGAATATCTTGATATTCCATAGCCCTAGTTTGGAGGAATGGGGGATTTGATAATTACCGTCTCTCATCTGCTGCTGGACTCCCCTCCCGTTGTTCTGCATGCTGCTCCAATTGGGGTGGTGCTGCTGCAGATTTCTCCTGCGCCTGGTTGCTGTCTTGGGTGGCATGTTGGGTGTGGCTGAGGGTCCCACTGTCTTGCTTTTATATGTCTTGTGGGCAGAGCTACTGAGCATGCTCAGACCAAAAAAACCGGATCCGGCCACCGGATCCGGCTGTCGCCGGATCAGGCACATTGCGGCGCTCATAGGCTTTCATTGTGTGAAAAAGCCGGACATGCCGGATCCGGCGTGTCCGGCTTTTTCGCCGGAGACAAAAAACGTTACAGTAGCCGTTTTTTCCAGACGCCGGATCGCGACACATTGCCGGATCCGGCGAAAACAGGATGAAACGCATGGCCATCCGGCTCGATCCGGCTCTAATGTAAGTCAATGGGGGGGAACCGGATCCGGCATTGCATTTCGCCGGATCCGGTTTTTGTCAAAAGCGCCGGATCGCGCCTGACGGTGAAAACCTGATGTGTGAAAGAGGCCTAAGGTGTTGAATGTAAAAAAAAAAACAACATATAGAACATACAACATCCAGAACATACATATAACATACAACACATAACATAGAGTACGTACTTACCGCACACACCTAATTCCCCGAAGCCATCGATCACCTGTAATAAAAATAAAATAAACCAACCTATACTTACCTTTCCGTTGTAGTCCAATTAATAAGGAGGGTCCCACAGCGATCTCCTGTGGAGAGCTGCCACATCAGCTGATGTGACTGCTCTCCAGGGGCTCCAACAATGAAATGACAGGCGGAGGATTAGCTGTGTATCCCTCCACCGCTGTGAAAGAGGTCCTGTAACCCTAGCCCTAACCCTAATTCTCACGCAACATTGCTGTAAAGTGAGACTTTGAACTCAGGTAACCTCAGTGATGGACTGCAGGAGGCATTGTCTCCTGTCAGTTCATCACTGGGAGGCCCCATAGAGCAGTGACATCACCTGATGTCACTGTTCTAAAGGGAGATCGTCGTGGGACACTCGTTATTAATTGGACTGCGTCAGACAGGGACTAAACGGTTTATTATTTTTCGTTTTTTTCTAGGAGATGAGGGCGTTGCTTGGATCTGGGAGTTAAATAAAAAGATGAAAACCGTGTTGTTTTATTTCATTAAAAGACTTTATTCTTATGTGTGTGTTTTTTTTTTTTTTAACATTTTACTCTAAGATTAATAATGGATCGGTGTCTTATTGACGCCTCTCCATTATTAACCGGGCTTAATGTCACCTTTCAATAGCAAGGTGACATTAACCCCTTATTACCCCATATCCCACCGCTACACGGGAGTGGGAGGAGAGTGGCTAAGCGCCGGAATCGGCGCATCTTATAGATGCGTCATTTCTGGGGCGGCTGCAGGATGGTATTTGTAGCCAGGGGGGCCAATATCCATGGCCTTCCTAGACTATGAATATCAGCCTGCAGCTGTCTGCGTAGTCTTTCTGGCTATAAAGTATAGTTGGACCCCACGTCATTTTTTTGGGGGTCCCCCTATTTTTATAGCCAGCAAAGGCTATGCAGACAGCTGCGGGCTGAAATTCATAGCCTGGGAAGATCCATGGGTGTTACCCCCTTCCCAGGCTACAAATATTGGCTGTTGGCTTTCCCCCTCTGGCACAGAAGATTGCGCGGAAGCCACGCCATTGGTTTTTCATTTTTTTTTTTTTTTAATGAAACATTGTTCATTAATAAACATGGATATGGATATATCTATGGAAATATCTATTGATATATCTATAGATAGATATATGGATAGATATATCTTATCTATCCCATATTTATCTATCATCTCTCTACAGTGCCTTGCGAAAGTATTCAGCCCCCTGGAACTTTTCAACCTTTTCCCACATCATGCTTCAAACATAAAGATACCAAATGTAAATTTTTGGTGAAGAATCAACAACAAGTGGGACACAATTGTGAAGTTGAACGAAATTTATTGGTTATTTTAAATTTTTGTGGAAATGCAAAAACTGAAAAGTGGGGAGTGCAATATTATTCACTGTCTCCATCCATCCCTCAAGATGGCTGGACCATTATTGTAAATACACCATTGTAAACACACACCTGTACTTTGTATCTCCCCCACCTCATTGTAGATTGTAAGCTCTCACGAGCAGGGTCGTCTTATTTTGCTTTAATTATTGTATTGTTAATGTTATTACTTATGACGTGTTTTGAAACTTAAATTGTAAAGCGCTGCGGAATATGTTGGCGCTATATAAATAAAGATTATTATTATTCGGCCCCTTTAACTTAATACTTTGTTGTGCCACCTTTTGCTGCGATTACAGCTGCAAGTCGCTTGGGGTATGTCTCTATCAGTTTTGTACATCGAGAGACGGAAATTCTTGCCCAATCTTCCTTGGCAAACAGCTCGAGCTCAGTGAGGTTTGATGGAGATCGTTAGTGAACAGCAGTTTTCAGCTCTTTCCACAGATTCTCGATTGGATTCGGGTCTGGACTTTGAATTGGCCATTCTAACACCTGAATACGTTTATTTATGAATCATTCCATTGTAGATTTTGCTTTATGTTTGGGATCATTGTCTTGTTGGAAGACAAATCTCCGTCCCAGTCTCAGGTCTTTTGCAGACTCCAACAGGTTTTCTTCAAGAATGGTCCGGTATTTGGCTCCATCCATCTTCCCATCAACTTTAACCATCTTCCCTGTCCCTGCTGAAGAAAAGCAGGCCCAAACCATGATGCTGCCATCACCATGTTTGACAGTGGGGATGGTGTGTTCAGGGTGATGAGTAGTGTTGCCTTTACCCCAAACATATCGTTTGGCATTGTTGCCAAAAAGTTTGATTTTGGTTTCATCTGACCAGAGCACCTTCTTCCACATGTTTGGTGTGTCTTCCAGGTGGCTTGTTGCAAACTTTGAACAACACTTTTTATGGATATCTTTGAGAAATGGCTTTCTTCTTGCCACTCTTCCATAAAGGCCAGATTTGTGCAGTGTATGACTGATTGTTGTCCTATGGACAGACTGTCCCACCTCAGCTGTAGATCTCTGCAGGTCATCCAGAGTGATCATGGGCCTCTTGGCTGCATCTCTGATCAGTCTTCTCCTTGTTTGAGATGAAAGTTTAGAGGGACGGCCGGGTCTTGGTAGATTTGCAGTGGTATGATACTCCTTCCATTTCAATATGATCGCTTGCACAGTGCTCCTTGGGATGTTTAAAGTTTTGGAAATCATTTTGTATCCAAATCCGGCTTTAAACTTCTCCACAACAGTGTTACGGGTCTGCCTGTTGTGTTCCTTGGTCTTCATGATGCTCTCTGTGCTTCAAACAGAACCCTGAGACTATTACAGAGCAGGTGCATTTATACGGAGACTTGATTGCACACAGGTGGATTATATTTATCATCATTATTCATTTAGGACAACATTGGATCATTCAGAGATCCACAATGAACTTCTGGCGTGAGTTTGCTGCACTGAAAGTAAAGGGGCCGAATAATATTGCACACCCCACTTTTCAGTTTTTGAATTTCCACAAAAATCTAAAATAACCAAGAAATTTTGTTCAACTTCACAATTGTGTTCCACTTGTTGTTGATTCTTCACCAAAAGTTTACATTTGGTATCTTTATGTTTGAAGCATGATATGTGGGAAAAGGCTGAAAAGTTCCAGGGGGCCGAATACTTTGGCAAGGCACTGTATCTATCCCATATCTATCTATCTATTAGTGTGTGTAATGGAGTGTGGGTTGGACAAATGTAAATGAGGTGGTTGGACAGAAATGACATCACAAATCTTTTTTTACAAAAAATTTGTATGCGTTTTTGTATGCTTACAAAAACATACAAATCCGCAGGCAAAAACGCATCAAAACCGCACCTGTGTTTCTGCCAAGAGCTGCGGTTTTTGTGTGGAAAAATCTGCGGGAGAATCCGCACGCCAAAATGCAACATGCTGTGTTCGGCGCACACGGGAGCACCTTCAAAAGTGCGCAGCGCACGCTAAAATCCTACTAGCACACGGCCAGCGCATGATCTGCGCACCCTATGCTAAAGATAGGGTGTGCAGATCGCATGCGTCCATGTGCGATAGTAGGTGGCGATGACCGGATGGGGCGGGCAGGGAGCCAGCAGGGGGCGGGGCTTAGCGGCGCCGTGCGCTGCATGGAATAAACGCTAGTGTGAAACTAGCCTTAGACATGAGAGCAAAACTCCACCAAAATATCAAATATAAACACATCCCAGGAAATCATTCCTGGGAAATGGAGGGCCTGAATGTAAAGTTCCAAAATTGAATTTTTAATGAGACTTGTATATTAAAAATTAGACTTACAGTTCAAACAAGGAAAACAGTAAGTAGCGTGTTACAATTGACAAGTATCTTTGTATGAATTAGTATATAACAAGGAGACAATTCAATATATGGGCGTCCCTTTGAAAAAGCTCAGGTGAAACAGCGTCATCGGGGTGGTAGCCTGTAAGGCACTGGTCGCTGTGTAAGTATACCCTTATGTAATTTATAAAATCTTTCATTTCATTGCTGTGACTTGACACTTCTTGACATACATTGCTTGCTGATAGCTTGGACAATCCGGTGAAGCTGCTAGAGAAAATGGTAAAGGGTTCAGAGGCTGTCTTCAGAGTAAAAGGGGGGTACTGTGAGGAAGGTATAACAAATTCTGGTTTGTATTACAAGTGTTTTTTACTCCTTACTGCTCTGTGTGGAAAACAAGATAATCTTGTAGTTATGTTCAATTTTAATGACTAACAAAAAATAAATGATGTTACAAAGCTTCTATTCCATATATTTATATACATAAATCAAATATAAGTCCTTTATTCTATTCAATGTAGACATATACAGTTTATATACACATTCCTCAGCATTATGATTGCACCACCAAGAAGGAAAAATCGTGGACTTAGGGAAATCACAGGATGGAGACATGTTAATGATATGCAAATGAGAAAAAAATGGAGATAACATTTTCAAAATGTGTTGATTTATTCAGTTTCATGTCTGAGTGCCATACATGGATTATACACGCGTTTACACACCCTGGCTGCCATCAGTGAGGTTATTAATGTTCTGCCGCTGAATGCACTTGGGTAAATCATCAAGAGCCTCTGCCGGAAGCTCCTGTGTAATCACCAACCAATGACATCTCCAATGTGCTCCATGGAAACAAGTCCAGAGACCCTGCTGACAGCTCCTGTGTAATCACCAACCAATGACATCTCCAATGTGCTCCATGGAAACAAGTCCAGAGACCCTGCTGACAGCTCCTGTGTAATCACCAACCAATGACATCTCCAATGTGCTCCATGGAAACAAGTCCAGACCCTGCTGACAGATTCTGTAATCACCGACCAATGACTTGCTCGATGGAGACAAGTCCAGAGGCGCTGCAGCCATGGGAGCATTTATAAGCCATGCAGGCTGTAAACAGTAGCACAAGCAACATGCGGCCCGGCATTTGCGTGTTGAAATACTGCAGCTGGGACACTTTGATGTTCCCTCATGGAGGATTCATCATGGTGTTACCAGGCCATTCTCCAGCTAGCCTTTGAGAGCGCTAGGCATGATATTAATGGATCACCTGTAGCTGGATGTCTGGCTCCTCGCTCAGTGTTTGATGCCTTGGGCTCGTTATGTGACATCTCATTTCAGGTGCCGTACAGAATGGATGACTATGCATCATTCTTCAAATCTGGTGAGACCTAGTGGACAACACCATGAAGAGGCCTTAACTAGGGAACATCATATTGGTCCTGCTCCTGGGATTTTGGTGTGAGGTGGCATAATATATGGTAGCCGGGCCGGACCCCTCTGGTATTTTTAGGTACTTTGATAGCTCAGAAATAAATGTGCTCCCGAGGATGCAACGTCTCCGGACATTTCTCCTATTGAGGACATTTAGGATGTCAATGGCCAGTGATCATATAGGAGCTGTCAGCAGCGGTTCTTGATGATTTGCACAAGTGCAATTAGCAGCAAGACCTTCCTCAGACAACCATTAATGACCTCAGTGACAGCAGCTGAGGCAGGAGGTGCCGGGATTACTGAGGGAGACCCAGACTCTAGATAAATTGAGATGTTATGAAAATGTTTCCATTCTTTCATCATTTCCATAATTCCACACCTTTTTTATTTATATTGCAAGAGACAAAGTTCCCAAGATGTTCGGAGATCACTCTGTTTGTCGTCATCCCCCCAGGTCCATGCTCGTGGATTACTGCTGGGAATATACCAGGACGTGGGGAAACAGACATGCGCTGGATTTCCAGGGAGCCAGGGCTTTTATGAACTGGACGCAAAAACCTTCGCTGATTGGGGAGTCGATCTGCTCAAATTTGATGGTTGTAATTATGAAAGCCTGGAGCAGCTAGAAGATGGTGAGAGAACGGAAATATTGTATCATTCTAATGTTCTATCTAGAGGACTGTGAGAGAGCAAAAATATTGTATCATTCTAATGTTCTAGAGGACGGTGAGAGAGCGGAAATATTGTTTCATTCTAAAGTTCTAGAGGACGTGAGAGAGCGGAAATATTGTTTCATTCTAATGTTCTAGAGGACGGTGAGAGAGCGGAAATATTGTTTCATTCTAATGTTCTATCTAGAGGACTGAGAGAGCAAAAATATTGTATCATTCTAATGTTCTAGAGGACGGTGAGAGCGGAAATATTGTATCATTCTAATGTTCTAGAGGACGGTGAGAGCGGAAATATTCATTCTAATGTTCTAGAGGACTGTGAGAGAGAAAAAATGTATCATTCTAATGTTCTAGAGGACGGTGAGAGAGCGGAAATATTGTTTCATTCTAATGTTCTATCTAGAGGACTGAGAGAGCAAAAATATTGTATCATTCTAATGTTCTAGAGGACGGTGAGAGCGGAAATATTGTATCATTCTAATGTTCTAGAGGACGGTGAGAGCGGAAATATTCATTCTAATGTTCTAGAGGACTGTGAGAGAGAAAAAATGTATCATTCTAATGTTCTAGAGGACGGTGAGAGAGCGGAAATATTGTTTCATTCTAATGTTCTATCTAGAGGACTGAGAGAGCAAAAATATTGTATCATTCTAATGTTCTAGAGGACGGTGAGAGCGGAAATATTGTATCATTCTAATGTTCTAGAGGACGGTGGGAGAGCGGAAATATTCATTCTAATGTTCTAGAGGACTGTGAGAGAGAAAAAATGTTGTATCATTCTAATGTTCTAGAGGACGGTGAGAGAGCGGAAATATTGTATCATTCTAATGTTCTAGAGGACGGTGAGAGCGGAAATATTGTATCATTCTAATGTTCTAGAGGACGGTGGGAGAGCGGAAATATTCATTCTAATATTCTAGAGGACTGTGAGAGAGCAAAAATATTGTATCATTCTAATGTTCTAGAGGACGGTGAGAGCGGAAATACTGTATCATTCTAATGTTCTAGAGGACGGTGAGAGAGCGGAAATATTGTTTCATTCTAATGTTCTAGAGGACGGTGAGAGAGCGGAAATATTGTATCATTCTAATGTTCTAAAGGACGGTGAGAGAGCGGAAATATTGTATCATTCTAATGTTCTAGAGGACGGTGAAAGAGCGGAAATACTGTATCATTCTAATGTTCTAGAGGACGATGAGAGAGCGGAAATATTGTATCATTCTAATGTTCTAGAACAGCGGTTTTCTACCTGGGGGTCGAACGACCAAAACACAGTGATCGCCTAAAGCCATCGGAAAATACATATTTCCAATAGCTTTAGCTGCTGAGAAGTCATGCTACCGTCTGCAGCAGCGCTATTCAGCTAGAACGGACGCCGTTATGGATGCGCGTTCCAAACCGAATGCCTTGCATCACCCGTCCGGGGCCTAAGGGGCGGGGGGAACGCTCCACAGTCCATAGCAGCGCATTACATGTGTCCGGCGCTTGCTGATGTCATCAGTGGGCGGACGCAGCAAGCGCTGGAGGACAGAAGCCTAGGAGGCGTAGAGGCAAGAGGCAGAGAGCCAAGAGAGCCTGCGAGACAGCCTGCTGGTGTAAAAAAAAGGTTAATAATGTAAAAATTACAGTTTTAAAGTAGCCACAAAAATTATTTTTTGGTTTGGGGTCACCGCAACATGAGGAACTGTATTGCAGGGTCACGGCATTAGAAAGGTTGAGAACCACTGTTCTAGAAGATGAATTCTTCAGAATGTCCACCGGTAAAAACATCCAGAGAAGGCTGTAAGAGAAGCCTTCTGTGAGGTTGTGAATGTGAACGGAAACCTCCTGCAATGGCCCCTGTTCTGCTGATTGGGGAGAGTTTTCCTTTTATTTCCGTCCATTGTAAAGTTCTGCCCCAGATCATGAAGAAGCACAGAACATGGGAGGAAAAGCACACGCCCGAAGAGGAATTTGAAGGAGGATCTGCTTCTTTATTACCTGGGGCACCACTTCTGGACAGAAGGAAGGAAAGAGATTCCCAAACCAGCGGAGCAGCAGCAATTACACAAGGTTTTAATCTGTGTAAATGAAAACTAATTCCAGGGACATGTCCAGAACCTGTAACGGCGTGGTCTCATCCCTCAACACATCGGATGAAGGAGTATTTGCACTAAAAACGCACGCGTCTTTGTGGGAAAAATACAGCACACAATATTTACATTTTTAATGCGTTTTTACTGTTTTTTTATGCTTTCATTTCAATGGGTAAAAAGACTGGAAAAACAAAGAATTTACTTAAGAATCACATGGTTTAAAATGTGCAAGTTAAAAAAACAGCATGTGCATAACATGTCAGAAATCTCATTTATTTTGCTTGTACTGTTAAAGCTGTTTTATGCATGAAAAAAACATTTTGAAAACAAATGCTGCAAATACTCTGTGTGCACTAGCCCTAATCTTCCTCATAATTATTATTTCATAAATTAATAGTGCACATGAAAATACAAAACTCTGTAATTACGAGAGAACTCTGCTTCTTTCTCCTCTGGGACGGATCTTTCCCCCCTCAATTCATGGGTAAAACCTGTATACAGTGATAAAAGACATTCATATTATTGAGTTAGGAGAGCACAATTGGTGATTATAAAATTTTATAAGGGGAGGAGGAGCTAGAGGCAGACAGACATCCTGCTGCAAGTTCTCCTGAGGTTGAAAGAGCTAGAGGCAGACACAGCCATTCTGCTGCAAGTTTTCCTGAGGTAGGAAGAGCTAGAAGCAGATACAGAATTTCTGCTGCAAGTTCTACTGAGGTTGGAAGAGATAGAGGCAGACACAGCCATTCTGCTGCAAGTTCTCCTGAGGTGGGAAGAGCTAGAGGCAGATACAGACATTCTGCTGCAAGCTCTCCTGAGGTTGGAAGAGATAGAGGCAGATACAGACATTCTGCTGCAAGTTCTCCTGAGGTTGGAAGAGCTAGAGGCAGATACAGACATTCTGCTGCAAGTTCTCCTGAGGTGGGAGGAGCTAGAGGCAAACAGACATCCGGCTGCAAGTTCTCCTGAGGTGGGAGGAGCTAGAGGCCGACACAGCCATTCTCCTGCAAGTTCTGAGGTGGGAGGAGCTATAGGCAGAAAGACATTCTGCTGCAAGTTCTCCTGGGGTGGGAGGAGCTAGAGGCAGACAGACATTCTGCTGCAAGTTCTCCTGAGGTGGGAGGAGCTTGTGGCCAACATACATTCTGCTGCAAATTCTCCTGAGGTAAGAGAAGCCAGAGGCTGACACATTCTGCTGCAAGTTCTGAGGTGGGAGGAGCTAGAGGCCAACAGACATCCTGCTGAAAGTTTTCCTGAGGTGACAGTAGCTGGAGGGAGAGACAGGCATTCTTCTGCAATTTCTCCTAAGATGGGAGGAGCCAGAGGCCAATACAGACATTTGGCTGCAGTTCTGAGGTGGGAGGAGCTAGAGGCTGACACTGACACTCTGCTGCAAGTTCTCCTGAGGTGGGAGGAGGTGGTGGGAGACACAGACATTCTACCGCAAGTTCTCCTGAAACAACAGGAACAGTTCTCCGTAGAAGCACCAACTGTCATCTATTGTTTCAGTAATGGAAAAATCTGTATTCACTGAGGCAGATTTTACTCGTGTATTGAGAATAAATGATCAATCCAGAATGAGAAGGAAGCAGATTTCTCTGATAAGATATATTGCAAAGTTTAATACTTTCACATGAGCTATTGGTTTAGGATTTTTAACTGATTTTGGTGATGTGCCTACCAATCTATTATGTCCATGAACTGTCCTAATTCTGATACTTCACTCCCCTCTGCAGTGGGTGCCATCCTTGCCATCAGCTTTCTTGTACCATTTTTTTTGGAGCTGGAGCTTCATTTCCCAGATTCCCCGTGTCCCACACTCCGGTCCCCCGTATCCCACACGACACCTCCCCCTGTGTCCCACACACCGCCCCCCTCCCCCGTGTCTTCATCCCACCTTTTATGCTGCCCCTTTCTTTTGTTTTCTCTTTAATTCATTTCCATAAACCTTTTTTTGGCCAGGGATATGCAAATCATTGCAACTATTTGAGGGTATCTGTTCTTTCTTCAAACCAATTGTCTCGCTAATCCGAATACCACACCCCATGGGCGTGAGGAGCATGATTGGCAGCACGTCACACGCCGTCATATAATATGATCAGTGAGACGATTTGTCTTTGGGAGATGGCGCCCCTTTGACCAGACGAGGTATTGGAGGTATCCAGCCGTCTAGGACGCTTGTCCCGCTGTTTCCGTAGTGTCCGCAGAGCACATGTGGAGCAGAATGTCGTTACTGTGCGGCTCTGCAGTGACCGATGCTGGGACAGGAATATGTTGCTACGACAGGGACCCGTACATGAGGACTCACTGAACACTAGCCTTTCTCCAGCTCTGTGTTTCTTACCTGTCACATGAAGCCTCTGCTGTGGGGTTATAACCAACTGTTGCCTTTTTCTTGTGTTTTTGCAGGTTACCGCCGCATGTCTATAGCATTGAACCGTACAGGGAGAAATATAATGTATTCTTGTGAGTGGCCGCTTTATGCTCGTCGTTTAACAAAGGTATGTGAAAAATGACTCGAAAGAGGTCTCCTCTAATGTGACACAGCCTAGGTGAAATGTGGAAGCCACGTTCATAGCTGTCATCGATGGCAGTGGTGGATCAAGGACGTGACGGGCAACATGGGCCTCCCATTCTGTCCATTAACCCTTCACACCGCAGCCCATTTTCGTTTCCATTTTTTCCTCCCCGTCTTCCATTTTTTCCTCCCCTTCTTCCCCTTTTTCTGTCCACATAGACATATGATGGCTGTTTTTTGTGGGATGAGTTGTAATTTTGAACAATACGATTCCTTTTACCACATAATGTACTCGTCAAAAATTCAAAATGCCGTGAAATTGTGAAAAAATACACAATTCTGACATTGTTTTTTGGGAATTGTTTTTAGAGGGCACATTTTGTGGTAAAAATGACCATGCGATATGAATTTCCTCATCAATACGATTATAGAGACACCAAACATGTCCAGTTTGTGGAGATGTCACCATTTTCCGAGACCTGGAACATGTTTATTTTTTGACCAAATGACGCTGTATGACAGCTTATTTTTTGTGGGCGAGACGTTTTTATTAGTACCATTTGGGATAGATATGACTTTTTGCAGCATTTTTTGTGGATTTGTGGCAACTAAAAAAAGCGTAATTTTGGCGTTCTTGAATTTTTCCCGTTTACGGTGTTTACCGATTGGGTTAATTGTTTTTAGATTTTGATGGATCTGACTTTATGAAATGCGGCGATACCAAAAGTGTGTTTTTAAAAAAATTTTTTAATAGCTTTATTTCCTCTTGGGGGGAAAGACGGGTGATTTGAACTTATTTGTTTATATTTTTTTATATTCATTAAAACTTTTTTTTTTAAAACCTTTTACTGATTTTGTTAGCCTCTCTAGGGGACATGAAGATAGGCTTGTCTGATCCCCGTCTCAAATTTTCTCTTCTCTGTGGGCATGTAGTAGCTCTTATTGGCGTAAATCTCCAATTTAGGCTATGTGCCCACATTGCAGAAATGCTGCGGAGTTGTCGGCAGCATTTCCGCAACTCCCTGCCGCAGATAAAAATGCATGCGTTTTCCCACAAAACACAAGCATTTTGCAAGTTTTTTTTAGCTTGAATGACAGCATGAAGTCTTTTGTGGTAGTTGTGGATGAGGTTCTTTATTTTCTTAGATGGTAAAGCTGCCCACTCTTCTTGGCAAAAAGCCTCCAGTTCCTCTAAATTCCTGGGCTATCTAGCATGAACTGCGTGCTTGAGATCTTCCCAGAGTGGCTCAATGATATTGAGGTCAGGAAACTGAGATGGCCACTCCAGAACCTTCACTTTGTTCTGCTATAGCCAATGACAGGTCGACTTGGCCTTGTGTTGTGGATTGTTGTCATGATGGAAGTCCAAGTACGTCCCATGTGCAGCTTTCAGGCTTATGATTGCAAATTTTCCTCCAGTATTTGCTGATAACTTGCTGCATTCATCTTACCTTTCAACCTTGATCAAGTTTCCTGTGCCTTTGTAGCTCACACATCCCCAAAACATCAGCAATCCACCTCCGTGCTTTACAGTAGGAATGGTGTTCCTTTCGTCATAGGCCTTGTTGACCTCTCTCCAAATGTAACGTTTATGGTTGTGGCCAAAAAGTTCAATTTTGGTCTCATCACTCCAAATTACTTTGTTCCAAAAGTTTTGAGACTTGTCTTTGTGCTGTTTTACATATTGTAGGCGAGATACCTTGTGGCATTTGTGCAGTAATGGCTTTCTCCTGGCGACTTGAATATGCAGCCCATTTTTCTTCAAGTGCCTCCTTATTGTGCATTTTGAAACAGCCACACTGCTAGTTTTCAGAGAGTCCAGTATTTCAGCTGATGTTATTTGTGGGTTTTTCTTTGCATCCCGAACAATTTTCCTGGCAGTTGTGAACAAAATTTTTGTTGGTCTACCTGACCGTGGTTTTGTTTTCACAGAGACCCCGAATTTCCATTTGTTAATCACAGGTTGAACACTGCTGACTGGCATTATCAATTCCTTGGATATCTTTTTGTATCCCTTTCCTGGTTTATACAGATTCCGTAGATCCGTTGACATTTCTTTTGCTTTCCCCATGACTCACAATCCAGAAACGTCAGTGGCTGGATGAAAGATACAAGAGTCTGTCTGGATCCCAGAAACTCAATGAGCTTTTATGCACACACACTGATTACAAGCAAACAGGTCACAGGTGAGGATGTTACTTTTAGTAGCCAGTCAAACCCTTTTGTGTCAACTTCTGTGCATGTTATGAGGCCAAATTCACCAGGGTATGTGAACTTTTGATCAGGGTCATTTGAATGTTTTGGGTTATCATTATGATTTAAAAAGAGAAAACACAGTAGTTTTGACAATAAATGGCTTCACCCAACCACTAACCATGAGTGGAGAAAAAGTACTTCTCTGGGGTTTTTAGCCACTAAAATCTCCAAATAGACAAGTTTGACATCATCATAATCATACTGAGTCATCGTGAATTTCTTTTATTACCATTTCACTGAATTTTTTTCCCCGTTTTCAGTACTTTAAATGACAAAGTGAATAGAGTAATTCAAAGCTACAACTCATCTCACAAAAAATGAGCCCATATTAGATCAATACTGTGCACAACGCTAACACATTACACCGCGTTCCAAATTATTGGATGTCAGTTGCCAGGTAAAGCCCAATTAAAAGAAAAATAATTAAGAAAGATGTTCATCATTATTAAACAGCTGCATGTTTTCAGCAATATGGGAAAAAAAAAGGATCTCTGCTGCCAAAAGCGTCAGATAGTGCAATGCCTTGGACAAGGTATGAAAACATTAGATATTTCACAAAAACTTAAGCGTGATCATTGTGCTGTGAAGAGATTTTGGTTGATACAGAGCACAGACAGGTTCCTGATGATAAAAGGCATAATGAAGAAGGTTTATGCAGATAAAGACAGAATGAGGAAGATTTCTGCCAGACATATTCATTGGATTAAGATAGCAGCTTATAAAATCCCATTACAAAGCAGCAAACAGGTTTTTGAAGCTGCTGGTTTCTCTGGAGTCTGTGAACCTTGAGGTGTAGGATACTCCAGAGGCCGTAGTTGTGCATAAACCTACTTTTCGGCCACCCCTAAACCGCGCACACAAGCAGAGACACCTGCACTGGCCCAGACAGACATGAAAACTCATTGTAAACCGGCCATGTTTACTGATCATGCCGTGTAACCCTGGATGGTCTGGACAGACTGAGTAGTGGATGTTTGGTGGACAGCCACCCTGTCTCAATGAGTTTGCGACTTCAGCAAGGAGGTGGCGGATTCCCCCATCCTTTTCCCATTTTTGTGGATTTGGCCTTAGGAGGTTTCTGATAGACAAAAGCTTCTGATGTCAGTAATGTGATATGTAACGCTGCAGATCCCACAGATCACCGATCCCTGCTCTTTACAACCTAAAAAATGTCTGGACTCTCGTTCTGCAGAAGAATTTGTGGCTTTTTGAGCTTTTAAGTTTTGAAATAAATCCTGTTCTCATTGGGAGATTTGTCCCATAAATGTGATTTATCCTGTAATGGTCGATGATTGGACATTGGACCACTCCTCTGCATCCAGGAAAATCAGAGGAAAATAACTGCATTTGTGGAATGATATTGAGTGCGGTGTTATACACAGGTGTACTAGGGAAATGTAAGAATGGCTTGTAGAGGAAGTGGATGGAAAACAAAAGAGTGAAAATGAAGGATTGCCCAGCCACAAAAGGGTTAATCACGCTCCGAATAAAATTTGCAATAATCGATGACTAAATTGTAGCAGCATAGAGAAAAATGACTAATATTAATGCACAATATATACGGTATATGGAGACTAGTAACACATCAACCGACCGAAAAATCTAACACTGGGATGAAGTAGTGCTGAAATAACGAAGAAATGCAAATCACAACATTATAAAAGAAGTGTGGCATCCGGTGACGCCAAGATCATTCAGGTGCGGGGCGTCTGCTTAGGGTCTATCACATTGAGCTAAAGACACTTCAGAACATGTCGGGGCCATCCCAGGTTATATATACGTGTGTATGTATAATAGTGTTTATCTGTGTGTTTATATACAGTGGGGAAAATAATATATTTCAACAGGCACATGCTGTGAAGGAGGGGATAAGAAACACCCCCGGGGAAGAGAGACAGACCGGTGGGGGTGACACGAGTATAAGCTGAGAGGGGCACTTTCAGCCTGAAAAACTCGGCTTTTACTCGAGCATATACGGTATGTAAAAATCATGCAATGTGATTTTCTGGATTTTTATTTTTAGATTCTGTCTCTCACAGTTGAAGTGTACGTACGATAAAACTTGCACACCTCTCTATTCATTGTAGGTGGGAAAACTTGCACAATCATACGTGTATCAAATATCTATTTTCCCCACTGTATGTATATATATCTGTGTGTGTTTTCACAATGTCACTGGCAAAGTACTGGAGGGGAGCTATGTTTCACTGAGGTTACTAGCTTCAGTGATCTCAAACCTAGAAGTTTGCTCCAGCACACTAAGTGCTGAGAGGGGTTAATTGGCCATTTTAAGGGCTAGGCTTTTTGGTGAACTGCTGAACAGTGGGTGGGCGACTGTTCTCCATGTCTCCTCCCTAGGCTAGAGATTAGCGGGTACATAGTCGGCCTTCTGCGTCATTCGGTGTTCAGTATGTGGAGGCGACAGCTCCAGAGAAGTGTTTGTGTTAAGCTGTAATGAACCCGGTTGTTATATCCTGAGCGGGCGGATCCCCGCAGCTGCAGAGACTGTACGCCATGTTGTTTGGTTTTCCTCTTTTAACCCAAAGGGCCATTTTTATTTTTCAATTTTCACTGGTTTATGCCACATGTATATAATAAGCCAGTGGAAGATTTAAAGAGACAGTGTACCTGTGTCTATCTCCGAGTGAGCCGATTTATCACAGGGTGTGTGTGTATCTGCGTGTAACTGTATCGTTACAATTTTCTCATATGCAGATGTTATTTTGCCTTGTTGGCTCTTCCTTATGTTCAGTGCAGGATTGATCATTCTCCTCCTGTAGTGCTCTGTATTAGATTAGTTTGCTGCCCTCGTGTGGCCATTTTTTGATACTACACCTCTATAATTTGGTTCTGATGATGATAATTTTTAATTTCTATAGTGCCAACATACAGCGGCATGTAAAAGTTTGTGAACCCCCGATCAAAATTACTGTTATATTTAACAGTTAAGTAAGTTGAAGATAAAATGATCTATAAAAGGCCAAAAGTTAAAAGATGACACATTTCCTTTGTATTTTAAGAAAACAAAATATATTGTCATTCAAAATTACAAAATGGGAAAATGGGCTAATGCAAAAGTTTGGGCACCCTGCATGGTTAGTACCTATTAACACACCAAATTCCCAAAACATATTCTGGACAGCTTAGATCTCATTTGCCAGTCCAAGAGAGAAGAAATGCACCAGCTCAAAGTATACCGAAACCACAGGAGAAAGAAAAGAGCCAAAGGTGTCTTAAAGATAAAAGTCAAATTTTTATTTTACAAATATTCATAGTATAAGTTATAATGACAATGCACAGATCCCAGTGAAAAAGCAGAAAGGGAATTCTAACCCCAAGTGCCACAATGCCTTGTAGGTAAGTAGAAAAGCATGAAACATAATTATTGTGAACCTGATGAGCCATAATAGCAAGTATTGTCCAGTGAAAGAGCAACAGCCATGGCGCAATGCGCATCAGGCGTTATGTAACAACAATTAGAGGCTCAATATGTAATGATGCAAATAGTCCAACTTACCAGGGAAGGACAGCGGGCACAGGTGGGAGGGTGTGATGCTCCCCGACGCGCGTTTGCGCAGCCTCAAAGAACCGCTTCCTCAAGGGGAAGTAGGGCAGCAAACCGGACAGGACCCTGAAATAACCCAGTGAACTGGGTCACATGGTCATGTGTGGCCAATAGCAGTGAACCAAACGGCGCGTGTGCGGTGCGCCGATGAAGCCCTGCGTGCACCAAGGGCGTCACACACACGCGAACCGCCCCAGGGATTAACCCTGTATGCGGCGCATGAAATGTAGAGACGCCATGACGCAAGCAGGACCCCAAGGGAAGCACCGCCATGCGCACCGTCACCGCTGATTGAGGGACATATATCGCCAAGCGATAAGTGATAAAAGGAGGGAAGGGAGGGAAAAGGGAGAATGTCAGACATAGAATCAGGCTTGTGGCACAATATAACGCAGATACAGCAAATGTATACATATTGTAAAGAAACACCCCGAACACCTATAAATATATTGCACAAATAGAAAAACAGTAATATCGTATCAAAAACATCATGATTAAAAAAAGTTGGAGACACATGAATAAATATTTCCACAGAGCCAATTTCACGCACGCGGTTACAGCCACAGGTGCGTGAAAACTGGGTACGATCGGGCAAGAAAAACGCCCCGCAGTCATCTGCTGAATGTTACAAAAAAACGCACTGGGGTGGACTTTACTGGCCCTATAAGGTTTATTTCCACCTTCAACCACGAGTGGGAACAGATGCGTGTCGTTCTTAAAAGACATTGGCCAATCTTGGAGGCTGACCCGGCCTTGGGGTTCGCTCTGGGAAGTTTCCCTAGTATGACATCAAGGAGATCCAAAAACCTTGGGGATCTTCTAGTAAGAAGCCATTATACTCCGGCCCCCAGCACTTATCTGGGTTCTTACACCCCACAGGTCGGCTTGTTCCCATGTGGCCACTGCCTCGCGTGCGCCAATGTCCTGCGCTGCTCCACGTTCTCCTCCTCGGATGGCTCCAGAAATTTTTCCATCAGACAATGCATTTCTTGTGGGACTATTAATTTTATATATTATGCCACCTGCTCATGCCCCAAGATTTACGTAGGTCTTACTACTAGGGAGCTCCGGGTGAGGGTCCGGGAGCATGTGCGGGACATTGGCGCAGCAAAAACAGTGACTGACATCAGAGAACTGAAAGCGATCCCACAGCACTTTAAGGCCCATCACAATTGTGATGTTACGTCATTCTGTCTCAGAGGTATCGACGTTTTACATCTCGGGATTAGAGGTGGTGATCACAAGAAACTCCTTGCTCAAATTGAGGCAAGGTGGATTGTGCTTCTCGACACCGTCACACCCCATGGTCTGAATGAGTCCCTAAGTTTTGCCCCATTTCTCTGAAAAAAAAAACTTTTTCTACAAGTCCTTGCGACGTCCCCTTCGGTTTTCCTCCTGCCATTCCCAACCACACCATTCTTTCCCTAATGGAGGATGTGTTTTGTTTTTAACCTTTTTAAATTTCCATGTTTGTTTTATTTTATTAGTGAACAAGTTATTCCATTAATTCTACTTACCATGCTCCGGAGGGATCCTGATATTAACCACTTGGATGGAAGGGGTTCTGGACTTTCTATCATGGAGGATACAGACAACTATATACATGATTTTGCTCTGTGGAAATATTTATTCATGTGTCTCCAACTTTTTTTAATCATGATGTTTTTGATACGATATTACTGTTTTTCTATTTGTGCAATATATTTATAGGTGTTCGGGGTGTTTCTTTACAATATACATTTGCTGTATCTGCGTTATATTGTGCCACAAGCCTGATTCTATGTCTGACATTCTCCCTTTTCCCTCCCTTCCCTCTTTTTATCACTTATCGCTTGGCGATATATGTCCCTCAATCAGCGGTGACGGTGCGCATGGCGGTGCTTCCCTTGGGGTCCTGCTTGCGTCATGGCATCTTTACATTTCATGCGCCGCATACAGGGTTAATCCCTGGGGCGGTTCGCGTGTGTGTGACGCCCTTGGTGCACGCAGGGCTTCATCGGCTCACCGCGCATGCGCCGTTTGGTTCACTGCTATTGGCCACACATGACCATGTGACCCAGTTCACTGGGTTATTTCAGGGTCCTGTCCGGTTTGCTGCCCTACTTCCCCTTGAGGAAGCGGCTCTTTGAGGCCACGAAACGCGCGTCGGGGAGCATCACACCCTCCCACCTGTGCCCTCTGTCCTTCCCTGGTAAGTTGGACTATTTGCATCATTACATATTGAGCCTCTAATTGTTGTTACATAACGCCTGATGCGCATTGCGCCATGGCTGTTGCTCTTTCACTGGACAATACTTGCTATTATGGCTCATCAGGTTCACAATAATTATGTTTCATGCTTTTCTACTTACCTACAAGGCATTGTGGCACTTGGGGTTAGAATTCCCTTTCTGCTTTTTCACTGGGATCTGTGCATTGTCATTATAACTTATACTATGAATATTTGTAAAATAAAAATTTGACTTTTATCTTTAAGACACCTTTGGCTCTTCTCTTTCTCCTGTGGTTATGGTTAGTACCTAGTAGCCCCTCCTTTAGCGAGTGTCATAGCTTGGTCTTCCAGACCTTATCTTGACCTCCACTGTTCCTGGTAACTGCTCTTTCTTAATTACATTTCTAACTGAGGAAAGGCCAACTTGAAAATGATTATCTTCTTATAGCCTTCTCCTGCTTTGTGGTCCTCCATCATTTTCGTTTTCAGAGTGCTCGGCAGCTGTTTAGATTAACCCATGGCTGCTGTTTTTGGCACAAGGTTAGAGGAGGCTGGGTTTTTATAAAGCTGGGAGACTTGCATCACTTGGCCTTTCATAATGATAATAGTGTACAAGCCATAACCCTAACGGGCTAATTCGGTCTGAAACCCTGGTCAAAGTTATCGGAGCACACAAATCTCCAAGGGTGCCCAAAATTTACATGCCTCTGTATCTCTCAGCAGTTTACATTGATAGGGGACTTATGCAGACAGTTCTGACACTGCGGAATGAGGCCTAAATCCACATACACAGGAGGAGTGAGCTCTGTGATAATATTGCCTGTTACCAGCATTACCTGGTTACATATATTTTTGCTATTTGCAGGGTGCACTTTATTTCTTCTTCTCTACGTAATGATAGTTATTTCAGCACATTGCACTTTGTAGACGTCCATTTGCGCCCATTACGCTGTGCTCACATGGAGTTTTAGCAGTGGCTGGTCAAGGCTTATGTCCAATGCTCCGCAAAATGTGATTTGGGCATATGCACTGACAAGACCATTGGCTGTAATGATGCAGACGTCGTCACAGTGTGGCGTTGAGGCAGGCAACATTGTCGACGAGGACGTCAACATTGTCATCGGGGGGCGGCATTGTTGATGTAGCGAGCAGCGTTGTCATAGAGGCAGGCAGCGTCATTGTGGCGGGCAGCATTGGTGTGGTGGTCGACGTTGTCGTTGTGGCGGGCAGCATTGGTGTGGTGGTCGACGTTGTCGTTGAGGCAGGCGAAGTTGTCATTGTGGCGGGCAGCGTTGTCGGTGTGGCAGGCAGTGTTGTCGACTACATCGTAATTTGCTTATACACAATAAAGATAATTTTGCTCCGTGATTCCTCCATCCTTGCGTCTTGGATTTCTTAGCTGTGTATATCCATTTCCAGGTAGGAGGTGCTAGGACCTCCTTTGGGGAAGGAGGAGCGGACTTTCCCTCGTCAGCCTGAGTGATTATCACACGCACCCTTCACTATCGTTAGCAGAATTTGTTTCCATTCTTCCACTTTTCCGCCCTGTAGGTGAATTACACTGAAGTGGCCGAGTACTGTAACTCCTGGAGAAATTTTGATGATATTCAGGACTCTTGGACAAGTGTGAAGTTTCTGATGGATTTCACTGCAGCTTTACAAGAGGAGCTGGTTCCTGCCGCCGGGCCGGGAGCCTGGAACGACCCCGACATGGTCAGCACATAGCAGGCTTATTAAGTAATTCACTCTCTTCAGCTCTCCTAGAATCTATTTCTTGTTCCATCAAGGAACCTGTCAGCAGAATGTCACCTCCCCCATATATTCATATGTGCATGTATCTCTTACTAAGACAAGTCCTGCAATACCGTTACCTAGACAGTCCATTTTTTTAAATCAATATATAAATGAGGCTGAAGTGCTTTCAGCTTGTGGAAGCACTTCCCAAGCTTCTTTTACTTTGGTTTTATTTTACGCTCAGTGCCGCCTCCAACCAATGATCTGTCAGTCAAGTAGGAGGAGGCAGCACTCACAGGAAATAGAGCTGGAGTGACAGAGGGTTGGGAAGTGCTTCCACATGCCAAAAGCACATCGGTCTCATTTGCATATTGATTAAAATACAGATTTCTCTGGAATGGAGGCACAGACCGGTGCTTCTGGACTTGCAATAGTGACATGCACTTATTGTATAAATGATTTGGGAGGGGACATCCTGCTGACAGATTTTCATTAAAGCAGCTTCAAATTACGGAGATACTAATAATAAAAACTGACCACAAATATAATACATTTCTTGTCAGCCACTTGGCAAAAATTGCTGCCACAATCAAGCAGAAATAATATGAAAATCTCTGTAAATGTCCGATATCTTTTCATCTGCATCTTCTCCGTACAATCTGACTTGTTCTCCTTTTCATCATTGTGTTGTCGTTCTTCATAACTTCTTTTTTTTGTTATTTTACAGCTTGTGATCGGTAACTTTGGCTTAAGTTGGGAGCAAGAAGTCACACAAATGGCTCTCTGGTCCATCATAGCGGCTCCATTACTAATGTCTAATGATTTACGAGATATCAATCCGAGATCCAAAGCCCTTCTACAAAACCAGGAGGTGATCGCAATTAACCAAGACCCCCTGGGTGCTCAGGGATACAGATTGCTGAAGGTAATGTAGGACAGAGCATGCTGTGAGACCAACCCGTGCTCATCAGTTATTATATCAACCAGATTAATTAGGACTACATTGTTTACTTAATTTCTAGGGGTTTTCTGGCTTATACAGATTATCAGCTAGCCCCTTCCATCCAATGAGGGGTTGAGTAGAATGCTGCAGGTCGCACAAGCGTCCTGCTGCTCCAGTCATATTGAAGGGCAGTAATGCGTCAGGGCAATACATGACCAGTGCTCTATTCAACTCCCCTTGGTTGTGGACACAGGATGCCCCTTTGCGAGATTGATGGGAACCTGAGTGGACCGATGCCAATCTAACCTTCGGCCAATGCGTTTTGTATGGGAGCACTAGCCAACAGATCGAAGGATGCGATATAGATCAGGCATGTCTGATTTCTAAATGCCGGTCGCTTGTTGGCCCAGAGATCCAACCCCAGCAGAGATGCCTGCCATCAACTTTTTCATAGAGAGGACATGTGCGCGTCTGTGTAAGGGAGAGACACCTGTCAGTGGAACGTTCAGTCAGCGTATTCTATGACCGGCAGCTATTTCTGAGTATGGGCCTTAACGTTATCAGCATCCAGTGGATTAGTGATTATTTGTATGAAGAGGAACCCCCCTTCTAACATAATTGGCTCCTAGCTCTATAAAGTGTTTTCTACACCTGATGTCTACAAAACTTTTATTTCTACAAGAAAAAAAAAGCAAAACATTTTGGTATGGAACACACTCTCTAAATCGGAAGATTTCCCAGTGAACACTTGCATGCTTGCCTCGCAGAAGGCTCACTGGCAGGCATGCCTCACAGACAGATCACTGGCAGTCATGACTCACAGAAGGCTCACTTGCAGGCTTGCCTCACAGAAGGCTCACTTGCAGGCTTGCCTCACAGAAGGCTCACTGGCAGGCTTGCCTCACAGAAGGCTCACTGGCAGGCTTGCTTCACAGAAAGATCACTGGCAGTCAGGCCTCACAGAAGGCTCACTGGCAGGCATGCCTCACAGAAAGATCACTGGCAGTCAGGCCTCACAGAAGGCTCATTGGCAGGCATGCCTCATAGAAGACTCACTGGCAGGCATGCCTCACAGAAGGCTCTCTGAAAGGCATGCCTCCCAGAAGGTTCATTGGCAGGAATGCCACCCAGAAGGTTCACTGGCAGGCTTGCCTCACAGAAGGCTCACTGGCAGGCTTGCTTCACAGAAAGATCACTGGCAGTCAGGCCTCACAGAAGGCTCATTGGCAGGCTTGCTTCACAGAAAGATCATTGGCAGGCAGGCCTCACAGAAGGCTCACTGGCAGGCTTGCCTCACAGAAGGCTCACTGGCAGGCTTGCTTCACAGAAAGATCACTTGCAGGCTTGCCTCACAGAAGGCTCACTGGCAGGCTTGCCTCACAGAAGGCTCACTGGCAGGCTTGCTTCACAGAAAGATCACTTGCAGGCTTGCTTCACAGAAAGATCATTGGCAGGCAGGCCTCACAGAAGGCTCACTGGCAGGCTTGCCTCACAGAAGGCTCACTGGCAGGCTTGCTTCACAGAAAGATCACTGGCAGTCAGGCCTCACAGAAGGCTCACTGGCAGGCATGCCTCACAGAAAGATCACTGGCAGTCAGGCCTCACAGAAGGCTCATTGGCAGGCTTGCTTCACAGAAAGATCATTGGCAGGCAGGCCTCACAGAAGGCTCACTGGCAGGCTTGCCTCACAGAAGGCTCACTGGCAGGCTTGCTTCACAGAAAGATCACTTGCAGGCTTGCCTCACAGAAGGCTCACTGGCAGGCTTGCTTCACAGAAAGATCATTGGCAGGCAGGCCTCACAGAAGGCTCACTGGCAGGCTTGCCTCACAGAAGGCTCACTGGCAGGCTTGCCTCACAGAAGGCTCACTGGCAGGCTTGCTTCACAGAAAGATCACTGGCAGTCAGGCCTCACAGAAGGCTCACTGGCAGGCATGCCTCACAGAAAGATCACTGGCAGTCAGGCCTCACAGAAGGCTCATTGGCAGGCATGCCTCATAGAAGACTCACTGGCAGGCATGCCTCACAGAAGGCTCACTGAAAGGCATGCCTCCCAGAAGGTTCATTGGCAGGAATGCCTCCCAGAAGGTTCACTGGCAGGCTTGCCTCACAGAAGGCTCACTGGCAGGCTTGCCTCACAGAAGGCTCACTGGCAGGCTTGCCTCACAGAAGGCTCACTGGCAGGCTTGCCTCACAGAAGGCTCACTGGCAGGCTTGCCTCACAGAAGGCTCACTGGCAGGCTTGCCTCACAGAAGGCTCACTGGCAGGCTTGCCTCACAGAAGGCTCACTGGCAGGCATGCCTCACAGAAGGCTCACTGGCAGGCATGCCTCACAGATGTGTGAATGGATTGCGCTGTTTTTGACATTTATTAGACATATTGCATTTTTTTCAATAATGGAACTTAATATAAATGTATTCTTCCAGGTGGATAACTTTGAATTGTGGGAAAAGCCCCTTACTGGAGGATCTCTGGCAGTGTCTGTGACGAATCGCCAAGAGATAGGTGGTGCTCGCCGGTTCACCTTGTCACGCGGTGTGCTCTGGAAAGGACTAGCTTGTAAAGACAAGTGTTACGTGACGCAGCTGCTCCCCACACGATACGAATACGGGAGCTTTAATGCAACTTTCATCATACAGCTATCAGTGAACCCTTCGGGCACCGTATTATTGAGGGTGAATAAAGGTCCAGCTGTGTAAACAGGACTTGGGACCTTCTCAAAAAAATAGATTACAAGGAACCTGTCATGTCCTCAAATGCGATTTACCTGCAGATAAGGGGTTAATCTTCAGGTTAATAGCGTTACAGTGCTTTCAACCAACTTTTTGAAAACGCGCCTGCCAAGAGAAAATTAACTTTGTTCCTCTCAGTTGCTGATGGCTTTTAGTCATAGACGTGCGGCACCGCTTGGTACGGAATGAGTGGCGGCTGTAAGAACGCCACTGTAGTTTGATTGACAGCTCGTTCATCAACACATATAAGCTGTTGAAAGTGCCGCCACATGCTTACAGCTGCTGTAAACTGTTCTAAGTAATGACTGCAGCTTTTCTGGCACATCACTATGACTGAAAGCCGGTGGCTCCCAGGAGGAATAAAGTTAATTCTCAGTATGGTGGCCGGACAGCATTGTATTGCTGTTAACTCACACATTACCCTATATCTACGGTTAAAAGCATTTGAGGAAATAACAGGTTGTTTTTAAATGACGTGTAAGAATCCCTGTGATCCCCTGATTCTGCTACGCTTTTCTGTTTTGTGCTGCCTCGTTCCATTGCAGAGATACTGCAATCTAAAAGCGACAGATGTGAATATGTGACATCTCTGCTTGTAGTGCTACTGGGCGTGTCTTCATAGTCCTCTCTGGGGGCGTGCGCATTCACCCCTCCCTCCTAGACACGTCAAATCACAGCACAGCCGTACCTGAGACTGCTTGGTTAGCTGCCGAGCGGTGTTGACCGCTTTTGGGCGGGAGGGGTAAAAGCACACGATGCCTGAGAAGACTCTGAAGAAACGCCCAGTTGAAAAATAATCAGAGATGTCACATACTGCACAGCAAAACAACAAATGTGAATATCTCTGCAATGGAACGTCGCAGCACAAAACAGAAAAGAGCGTCAGAATCAGGGGAGCTCAGGGACTTTTACAAGGTATTTCACTCAATTTCTTCAGCAAGTAATATGTCCTCTTTAAAGGCTATGTCCGCCTTCACACACACTTTTTTTTATTATTCCTTTGATTCCTAAATGCAAAGTTAAGCAACTTACAAAAATTCTTCACTAAAATTCCTTAAGCTGAATGATTTCTCAAAAATGTTCTAAATCCATCAGATCTTATCTCTTGTCTCCATGTTGGGGTTTGTGCCGTCAGACTGATTTTCTCCCTGTATGCTACCAAATAAATTGCGCATAAACCGAAGCAAGCGAAAGCAAAGAATTGTAATACGCACGACTATCCTCCATTCTTCAGATCAGACCTACACATTCACGCATAAAAAAGGAGAAAGCGATTGCCTTCTGGACGCCATTTACATGGCGTCGCTTCTTGCTTGATAACATAGGAAATTGTATTTGTCTTTGCATCATTTTTAATTGTTAATTTATAAAAATGGATGTCGTGCCGATGGCCATTGTCTTCTTTTTCTGAATTAAAAGCAAGATGATTTTTCATAAAAAAGAAAAAATGCCAGCTTACCCGGTTGGTTCAAACCATAAGCTGCTATACTATATAGGCTCTCAGCAACGGATAAATGACAGGAGCTCTTGCCAACAATAGATGCGAAAAGGAGATGAATCCAGCGAGCCAAGTTTGAAGTACATAATAAATCTTTTTCTTTATTTCAAACGTAGATTAAAAATATTTATCAATAGCAGCATATTGTGAATATAGGCAGAGATGGGAAAAATTACTGCTGTAAAGCGCACGGCAAGACGCGTTTCGGCTAAACCTTTATCATTGCCATAATACACATTGCTATTTTTCTGGGATATAAGAAGGAAAAAATCCTAAGATAGGTGGTGCTATAGTTGATTAAGCGTTAATAGATCACGCTTGTGAGCTTCCACCTATAAGATTAACTATTTAAAAACAAGTGTTAACCCTAACTGAAGCTAATACGCTAGCAGTAATTTTTCCATATATTTTACAAATATTTTACAATACATGATATAACAGAATATATATACAGAGATTTTTTTCTCATGTTATCCTCCACAATACTTGCATAATATAATTTTTACTCAAAAAAATATATATTTATGAACTTAAGACAGAGCAGGTTATAATTATTAACATAGGAATCATAATTTTAGGATTTTTAATACATTCTAATTAAATCTTGTCTATTGTTTAAGCCTATTGGCATCCTAGTTTCCAAGGTAAAAATCCAAGCGGATTCTCTGTTAAGTAGTTTACATTTTCTAGCGCCCCCTCTGGTAGACCGTGTTACTAACTCTATTGCTTTAAACCTGAGGCTATCAAAATTGCCAGAATGATAATGTGAAAAATGCCTGTAGACTGCTGATGGATTGAAGCTGGAGGGGTTAATAGCATCAGAGATGTGTCTTCTAATTCTTTTCCTCAGTTTTCCCGTTGTACAACCTATATACTGTTTACAACATGATGTACAGTCAATCAAATATACTACGTAGGTGGAATTGCAGTTCAGAAAACTGTTAATAGAATATTCTTTGTTGCTATGGAATGAGGAAAATTTGTTGATTTTATGTGCATATTGACAACAAGTACATCTCTTATTTCCACATTTAAAAACCCCTTTAATGACTAAGTCATCTATATAACTCCCTGTCCACACCAGGCTTTTAGAAAAAGGATTGGAGTCAGCATATAGGACCAATTCCTCCCATCTGGCCATAACTAAATTAGCCAGAGACAGGGAGAACTTGGCCCCCATGCTGACTCCAGTCTTCTGCAGAAAAAATCTGCTGTTGAAAGAAAAATAATTGTGACTGAGTAAAAACCTTACTGCCATTACCAAAAAATCCTTGGTTTCTATAGCATAATTACTAAATGTTTCTAAGTGATAAATTAAGGAATCTATAGCCACTCCATAAGGGATCGATGGATATAATGAAACTACATCACTTGTGATCCAGGAGTATTGATCCTCCCATACAAAATTTTCCATCATGGTAACTAAAGCTTTGGTATCTCTGATGTAACTAGGGATTTCTTTCACCAGAGGCTGTAACTAATGATCCACCCATTCTCCTAATCTCTCTCCCAAAGATCCAACACCTGCCACTATAGGGCGTGGTGGAGGTGGAAATACATCCTTATGGACCTTAGGGAGGGAATGGTAAATAGGAACAATGGGACAGGTGACATGTAAATAGTCACATAACCTCTGTGTTAGAGCCCCATTGAATAAGCCCTCCTCTAGCAATGCTTTAAGCTCCCCATTAAATTCAATAGTAGGATCATAGAATATTTCTTGATAGGCATGAGAATTCTGGCAATTTTGATAGCTTGATTAAAATTGATAGATCAATTTTGATAGGGCAGCACGGTGGCTCAGTGGTTAGCGCTGCAGCCTTGCAACGCTGGGGTCCTGGGTTCGAATCCCACCAAGGACAACATCTGCAAGGAGTTTGTATGTTCTCCCCGTGTTTGCGTGGGTTTCCTCCGGGTACTCCGGTTTCCTCCCACATTCCAAAGACATACTGATAGGGAATTTAGATTGTGAGCCCCATCGGGGACAGTGATGATAATGTGTGCAAACTGTAAAGCGCTGCAGAATATGTTAGCGCTATATAAAAATAAAGATTTATTTATTTATTTAGCTTCAGGTTTAAAGCAATAGAGTTAGTAACACGGTCTACCAGAGGGGGCGCTAGAAAATGTAAACTACTTAACAGAGAATCCGCTTGGATTTTTACCTTGGAAACTAGGATGCCAATTGGCTTAAACAATAGACAAGATTTAATTAGAATGTATTAAAAATCCTAAAATTATGATTCCTATGTTAATAATTATAACCTGCTCTGTCTTAAGTTCATAAATATATATTTTTTTGAGTAAAAATTATATTATGGAAGTATTGTGGAGGATAACATGAGAATAAAATCTCTGTATATATATTCTGTTATATCATGTATTGTAAAATATTTGTAAAATATATGGAAAAATTACTGCTAGCGTATTAGCTTTTGTTAGGGTTAACACTTGTTTTTAAATAGTTAATCTTATAGGTGGATGCCCACAAGCGTGATCTATTAACGCTTAATCAACTATAGCACCACCTATCTTAGGATTTTTTCCTTCTTATATCCCAGAAAAATAGCAATGTGTATTATGGCAATGATAAAGGTCTAGCCGA
Source organism: Dendrobates tinctorius (assembly GCF_039654945.1). Classification (NCBI taxonomy): domain Eukaryota; kingdom Metazoa; phylum Chordata; class Amphibia; order Anura; family Dendrobatidae; genus Dendrobates; species Dendrobates tinctorius. The sequence goes on from NW_027361925.1 coordinate 2,967,450, forward strand.
AACGCGTCTTGCCGTGCGCTTTACAGCAGTAATTTTTCCTATTTCTGCCTACATCTATAATATGCTGCTATGGATAAATATTTTTAATCTACGTTTGAAATAAAGAAAAAGATTTTTTATGTACTTCAAACTTGGCTCGCTGGATTCATCTCCTTTTCGCAATGATTTTTCATACAGCCATCAGAATCTGGCCTTACACACAGCAGCAGCGAGCAGGAGGGTTGTACACTGTTCCCCACAGTGTGGTCCATGAGGAAAATCTCAAGTTAAGGCAAAGGAAATCCCAGGATAGAAGCTGTGATAAGTGAATTAATGAAACACCCAGAGCTGAAATCCAGGCAGGCATACTAGGAGATACTAACACACCGCCTCAGACTGGGGTGCCAAGGGCCCACCAGTAACCAACTCCAGGGCCCCACTTTTTAGGACCATGTAAACGTGACATTATCCTCAATCACACATGTATAAAACAATGAACTGGATAGATTGTTACATGAGAAAGATACCGCCTCTGTCTGTACATAGTGATTCATTTATATTGTGCCAAGTACTTCTCAAATAAAGAGGGTAGTGGCCCACCGGAGGATTCTCCTGTTCTCCTGATGACCAGTCCAAGCCTGCTCACAAATGAGAGAAATTGGACTCAGACTGTAAGTTGCATATCAGGGAGTCTGAGAATGAGTGAAGGAACGAAGATGGCAGCCAGAACGTGGGACACTTTGTTACATAAATGTGATCACTGACATAAGCAAACATATTTTATTCATTGTTAGAGGTGTACATAGCCTTTAGGGCTTGTTCACACAAGCGTATGTTCAGTCCGAGTGCAGACTGAAAAAACACCACACTCCAATGTTATTCAATGGGGCAATACAGATGAGTGATTTTTTTTTTTACTAACCAAATCTGCATATGAAAACAATCGCAGTGTGCACTAGCTTTTACTGAGTGTTGGATTAGACTCACCCATTCAAGAATATGGGTGTGCAGAAAAAATGGGTGCCACATGTGGTCACAGTCTAGCATCCGATTACAGGTACATTGTAATTCTGTAACAGGAAACCGTAAATGATTAATAGATTATGAAAAAAAGGGACTGTACATGGTTAACAAGTAGAAAACAATCATTGAGTTTTCTGTATGAAACTGTGAACTTAGCCTTAAGGTGAGTGCAACTCCATGAGGAAGGACCACACCATCATTGACTACTTTCGAGAAGAGGTTCAAGAGTTGTCGTATGTTTTTTAGATTGCTACAAATTACCCGCTGCTATTGCGCATCACTGAGCGCACTGATTGGCTGGCTCCAGGCTGTTGGGCGTGACACACCTGGCGTGGTTGTCATTTCTACGCCGCATCTACAATGTTTCACCGAAAATTAGACCTACCTCAAAAATAAGCCCTAGTTACAGTCAGGGCTGGAGGGTGGGGGCAAACCGGGCAGTTAACCAGTGCTCCCGCTCTCTTAACGGCCCCCAACATTTCTATTCTGAGGTCCAAACTGCTTAAGGACCTTTGGTGACATCACGGTCATGTGAAGTCACCTCTAAGGAGCAGACAGGCTGGTATATACTATGTGTGTGGATGTATACATGTGTATATACGTATGTGTGTATATATGGGTCTGAGTGCAATGTATATGTACGCGTTTATGTGCAGTGTGTGTATAACCCTTGTATGTGCAGTGTGTGTGTATGTACAGACGTGCTCAAAAGTTTACATACCCCGGCAGAATTTTTCCTTTCTCTGCCTTTTTTCAGATAATATGAATGATAACACCAAAACTTTTTCTCCACTCATGGTGGTTGGGTGAAGCCATTTATTGTCAAACTACTGTGTTTTCTCTTTTTAACTACTTAGTGACAAGGCCAGGTTTTTGAAATTTGAACAATGTCACTTTATGTGGTAATAACTCTAAAATGCTTCAACAAATCCCAGTGATTTTGAGTTAGTTTTTTCGTGGCACGTTACAATTTATTTATAGTTTAACCCCTTAAACGCCAATACGCCTTTTAACGGCGGCAGTTAAGGGTATTTATTCCTCAGCACCGCTTTTTAACAGCACTGAGAAATAAGAGTATAGCATGGTCGGAATTTCTGTGGGGTCTAGAATACCGGGGGTAGCTGAGACCCCAGAGAACATGATTCAGGTTGGTTTTTAACGACCTCAGTGTTGCGGTCACCGTTAATAACGGAATAACAGCGACCTAAAAAAAAAGATAAAAGTCTGATTTCCCATTTAATTTCTCTCTCCTCTGATGTGATTGCACATCAGAGGAGAAAGAAATGGGGGCCCCCCCCGGTACCTCCGGAGTCCCTGCAACCCCCCCCCCCCGTGAATTCCCCCAGGCCGCCAGCGTCTACTTTCCTATTGGTTTATTTTGATCACTGTGATAGACCCTATCACAGTGATGAAAATAAAAAAAAATAGTAAATCAACCCCACCTTTATGACCCCCTTAGTTAGGTTAAAATAATAAAATAAATGTATTTATTTCCATTAGGGTTAGGGTTGGCCTAAAGTTAGAATTGTGGTTATGTTTGAGATTAGGGATGTGTTACAGTTAGGTTTGTGATTAGGGTTAGGGGTGTGTTGGGGTTAGGGTTGGAGTTAGAATTGGGGGTTTCCACAGTTTAGGTACATCAGAGGCTCTCCAAACGCGAATGGCACCACCATTGATTCCAGCCAATTTTGCATTCAAAAAGTCAAACGGTGCTCCCTCCATTTTGAGCCCTGCCATGCACCCACATATGGAGTATCAGCGTACTCAGGACAAATTGCACAACTTTAGGGGTCGAATTTCTCGTGTTACCTTTGGGAAAATAAAAAATTATGAGCGAAAAGGTCATTTTTGTGGAAAAAATATGATTTTTCATTTTCACGGCTCTATATTATAAACTTCCGTGAAGTCTAGATAAATTCCTTGGGGGGTATAGTTTCCAAAATGGGGTCACCTGTGGGGAGTTTCCACTGTTTAGGCACATCAGGGGCTTTCCAAATGCGACATGGCATCCAATCTTAATTCCAGCCAATTTTGCGTTGAAAAAGTAAAAGGGCGCTCCTTCCCTTCCGAGCTCTGCCAAACATATGGGGTATCCGCGTATTCAGGAGAAATTGCACAACAAACAGCCGACAGCTGCTGGATTGTCACCTTTATGGGGATGCTATTCACTTATATCTCAGTTCAGTAAAAAGACTTATTGGCAGTCATTAAGGGGTTTAATCATAATGACAACCCAAAACATCCAAGTGACCCTGATCAAAAGTTCACATAACCCATTTCTTAATACCGTGTATTACCCCCTCTAACATCAATAACAGCTTGAAGTCTTTTGTCGCAGTTGTAGATGAGGTTCTTTATTTTCTCAGATGGTAAAGCTGCCCACTCATCTTGGCAAAAAGCCTCCAGTTCCTGTAAATTCATGGGCTGTGTAGCATGAACTGCACGCTTGAGATCTCCCCAGAGTGGCTCAATGATATTGAGGTCAGAAGACTGAGATGGCCACTCTAGAACCTTCAGTTTGTTCTGCTGTAACCAATGACAGGTCGTCTTTTCCTTGTGTTTTGGATCGTTATGTTGGAACGTCCAAGTACGTCCCATGTGCATCTTCCAGGCTGATGATTGCAAATTTGCCTCCAGTATTTGCTAATTATGTGCTGCATTCATCTTTCCTTCAAGTTTGACTAAGTTTCCTGTGCCTTTGTAGCTCATACATCCCCAAGACATCAGCGATCCACCTCCATGCTTTACAGTAGGAATGGTGTTCCATTCATCATAGACATTGTTGACCTCTTTCCAAATGTAATGTTTATGGTTGCTGCCGAAAAGTTAAATTTTAGCCTTATCACTCCAAATTACCTTGTTCCAGAAGTTTTGAGGCTTGTGTCTGTGCTGTTTTGTGTATTGTAAGCGAGATACTTTGTGGCATTTGCGCAGTAATGGCTTTCTACTGGGGACTCGACCATGTAGCCCATTATTCTTCAAGTGCCTCCTTATTATGTATCTTGAAACAGCCACACCGCTAAGTTTTCAGAGAGTATGTCAGCTGATGTTGTTTTTGGGGTTTTCTTTGTGTCCCTAACAATTTTCCTTGCAGTTGTGGACAAAATTTTTGTTGGTCTACCTGACGGTGGTTTTGTTTTTACAGAGCAACTGATTTTCCATTTGTTAATCACAGTTTGAATGCTGATGACTGGCATTATCAATTCCTTGGATATCTTTTTGTATCCCTTTCCTGTTTTATACAGTTCAACTACCTTTTCCCGTAGATATATTGACAATTCTTTTGCTTTCCCCCTGACTCACAATCCAGAAACGTCAGTGGCTGGATGAAAGATGCAAGAGTCTGTCTGGATCCCAGAAACTCACTCAGCTTTTATGCACACACACTGATTACAAGCCAACAGGTCACAGGTAAGGATGTTACCTTTAGTGGCCATTCAAACCCATTTGTGTCAACTTCTGTGCATGTTATCAGGCCAAAATCACCAGGGTATGTGAACTTTTGATCAGGGTCATTTGGATGTTTTGGGTTATCATTATGATTTAAGAAGAGAAAACACAGTAGTTTGACAATAAATGGCTTCATCCAACCACTATCCATGAGTGGAGAAAAAGTTTTGGTGTTATTCATATTCTCTAAAAAAAAGGCCAAGAAAGCATAAATTCTGCCGGGGTATGTAAACTTTTGAGCACAACTGTATACATCTATGTGCAGTGTGTGTGATAACATTGGAATAAATGTTGATTTTTTTTTTTTTTTTTTGGTTCAAGATCAAATGTGGATTGTTGTTCGTCGTAAACCCCCCCCCCCCCTCGAAAATAAGCCCTGACCCATCTATCGGAGCAAAAATAAGACCCTGTCTTATTATTGGAGAAATGTGGTATGATGGCACGTCATTGACCAAACACATCAATCAGTTTTGCTCTATTATATGTGATACACAGTGTGTGATACATATTGTTCTTTTATTTTAAATGTGATTTATAATCTATATTCTATATATGTTCTCTTACTCCCGGTTCCTCCAATGGCCGCCTCAGGGATCAGTTGATGCTGACTTTCAGAGATGTATATATATTTTATATCTGATGAAGGGGATGTTCCCAAAACGTGTTATTTTTAGGAAATATTTTGCTTGTGCCTGGCGCAGACCCTTTTTAATTCGTACACTCCCAATTTTTATAATACTTTATTACAAGGTGAAGTGTGAATTAATATTGAGAAGACCCCAATAAATGTATATTTACAATCATCCTCCTAAGACGGGCGTATCTCCTACACCAAACTTGTGTGTTTTCCGCTTGCTCCGTGGCTGAGCTTCCATTGCTTTCCAGCCAGGACACGTTTCTGTGATTACCAACTGAGAAGATTTAGGTTATTATGGCATTTTTCATTTGGACACAAGTGTCTGCCCTCACTGGTGGTGCAGTCGAGGAATCGAGGCACATGGGTTCTATGTTCTGGTGATCGGTGGGGTCCCGGTCGCCTCCACATTTGTCACATCAGAATATTCCTTTTAATTCATTTGAATCAGCTAATTGCATAGAATTATAGCTGCTCTTCCATGATCTCCCACGTGGCCTCCGATGACCGGTTGTGGCCAAGCTTCATTGTTCTCTTGTCTCAGTGATAGATTACAATGGATGTTAAGCTTATGCCTTTGGAGTGGGAATTAAGCGGCTTTTTTCTAATTTCTTCTTTTCAAGGAGCCTTAATAACAATTTATACATAAGTGATTTCCATTTTCTGCCATTGATATTGATTGTTAAAATAAAACTTTTATATTGAGGATCGTCTTGAATTATACATTTTTTAACAAATATATTTATCATCTTTTCTATCAATATACTGTACAAAACAATGAACAACCAAAGGCAGCAGATGTCTGATATGAGAACTGTCGGTGCAAACTGTATGGTTGGTTGTTACTGTGTCATACTAAGATGGCAGCCATGGGCCTATGGCAACCCATCAGCGCCCTCCACTGAGGTTACATGGGGAGTACTTGTACAGGGAATTCTGGAGCTGGTGTATGGAGCAGGCTCCGAGGCTGAGCCCGCATTCGGCAGATAGTGGCTGGATCTGAAGTATTGCTATATGTACAATATAAGATATCGGACCATCAGAGGTTCAAATCACTTGAGATTAAAAAATATACAAAAGTAAAAAAAAATAAAATAATTAGAATCTGCCAACTCTTCCCCAATTATAAATAATGACATTTAACAAAAGAAACATTTATGTGGTATCGCTGCATCCATACAAGTCCGATCTATCAATATATAAAATGAATGAACCTAGTCACTAAACACTGTAAACAGAAAAAAATTTAAAAACACAAATTCTATATTTCAGTTACCACAACACCACAAAAACATGAAACCAAAATGTCATACCTAACCGAAAATTTGATCAATAAAAACTTCAGGTCGCCCTGCAAAAATAAGCCATCATACAGCTCCACAGAAGAATAAAAAAGTTACAGGCCCAGAAACATGGTAATACAAACAAAAATATTCACACATTTTTCAAACTTTTGTCACCACTAAAAAGAAAAAATAAATGGTGTCAGTTTAGAATTGCTATAATTGTAGTGATGTGGTTAATACCAGGCCATTCTTACCGCACAATCAACGTTTAAATATTTTCTTAGGACGTTAGAAGTGTTAAAAGTTGACCCCAAAAGGGGTCACCTTAAAGGGAACCTGTCAGCAGGATTGTGCTCAGTAACCTATACAGTGTCAGGTCAGCACCATTATATACTGTATATAAAAGTGAATGTATGTATGTGTGTGTGTATCACAAAGCATCTTTAATTTCACCAGAGCTGTTTAAAAGAAGCTGAGCTGTGATTGGTTGCTATGAGCAACATTTTTCCTTTCAACCAATCACTAAGGAAAGAAGCTGAGCTGTGATTGGTTGCTATGAGCAATAGTTTTCTCACTCCATGACAACACCTCAGCAGACACTGCCATGGTGGGAGAAATCTAGCATTCCCAGGAACATAAGCTCCCAGCCATTGTCTGCCCCCAGAAAGGAGCAGAGAGCACATGACAGAAATGAATCCTCCCTCCCGTGTCTATATACCCATCACACATCCTCCATTCCATAAGCACATCTTCCCTCTTAAAGGGATCATTGGTATGGAAGTCAGGGCAAATCCATCCAGTGCTTTGGTTTTGACCCCAGGCTTCTTAAAGGGATCCCCGGTATGGAAGTTACGATGTGGGATATTAGGGGTAGTAGTCCTATGGCTCTGGCTGACGGGATGATGTGGGATTTTAGGGGTAGTAGTCCGGTGGCTCTGACCGAATGATGTGGGATACTAGGGGTAGTAGTCTGGTGGCTCTGGCTGACGGGATGATGTGGGATATTAGGGGTAGTAGTCCGGTGGCTCTGATGGGATGATGCGGGATATTAGGGGTAGTAGTCCGGCGGCTGTGACGGGGTGATGTGAGATATTAGTGGTAGTTGTTCAGTGGCTCTGGCTGATGGGATGATGTGGGATATTAGGGGTAGTAGTCCGGTGGCTCTGGCTGATGGGATGATGTGGAATATTAGGGGTAGTAGTCCGGCGGCTCTGGCTGACGGGATGATGTGGGATATTAGGGGTAGTAGTCCAGTGGCTCTGCCTGACAGAATGATGTGGGATATTAGGGATAGTAGTCCGGTGGCTCTGACGAGATGATGTGGGATATTAGGGGTAGTAGTCCGGTGGCTCTGACGAGATGATGTGGGATATTAAGGGTAGTAGTCTGGTGGCTCTGGCTGATGGGACGATGTGGGATATTATAGTGAATGTGGCTATGTGGAGTGGGCGGGGCTATACACTCAGCTATATATATATATAGATATTCATTATAATTTGTTATAACCGTAGTTAGTTACTATGCCCGGGCAGCGCTGGGCTCTTCAGCTAGTACTGAATAAAATGATACCTTGGTTGATGAAATCCATCTTGTGGCTGTCTCTTAATCTTTATTTTCAGTTTTGTGTTAATGATATGCTCGTGTCCTAAGGCAGGGATGGGGTATGTGGTGCTCTGATAAGGCATTCATAATGCAGACTGCTGACAGGTCACAGATATCTCACTGACCTGCCCCTAGTTTGCATAATGAATACCGTCACATACTGAATAAAAAATAAAAAAAACGCTTCTGTAGGCGGATGCCGGCCGTGGCACCTGCGCTGCAGCATAATTATGGTTACTGTGCACTTAATCCATTTTGCAGATTTACTTTTGCATTTGCAGTCATTTTGAAAATGGCACCCGGGGTGCTTGTGCAGTAGCAGCTATCGGTTTGTATAGCGATCTAATAGCTGCTGTTGTGCAGGCGCCAGTGGCGCCATCTTGCTGGAGAAGAAAGAAAAATGTCCTCCAAGATGGCGCTGCCCACACATGCACAATAGCAGCTTTTGGCGATCTCCGAGAGCTGCTACTGCACAGGAGCCCCAGGTGCCATTTTCAAAATGACTTTTTTTTTCCCTTCGCTCAAGTAAATCTGCAAAAGGGATTAAGTGCACAGTAACCATACGATTATGCTGCAGCTCAGGGACCATGGCCAGCACCCGCCTGCAGATGCGTTTTTGTTTTTGTTTTTTTGTTCAGTATGTGATGGTATTCATTATGAAAACTAGGGGGCAGGTCGGTGACGGAGCAGTGCCCGGTCAACTGTCTGCATTATAAATATAATCAGAGCACCATATGAAGACCCCCCCACAGGCCGCCCTGGAGCACGAGCATATCATTAACTCAAAACTGAAAATAAAGATTACAAAACAACCACAAGACGGATTTCATCACCAGGTATCAGTGTAATCAGTATAATGGCGCCGACCTGACACTGTCTGTAGGTTACTGTGCATAATCCTGCTGACAGGTTCTCTTTAAAGTGTGCAAAACTGGCTTCTGGAAAAAAAAAAAAAAAAACCTTCAGGTGATTCACAGGATTTTCTATAAAAAAAAAAATAGAAAAGTAAAATGGAGAAATTCAAATTGACATTTTTCCCATGATATTAATGCTTCGGACTAGATGCTAGAAAGTGGACCCTACAATTTTGTATGCAATTTTTCCCAAATGAGCTAATAGCCAATAATACATGTGGTCAGATAGTGCTGTTTGGACATTCAAGAAGGCATGGAAGGAGAGAAGCGCGGTTAGAATTTTGGAGCACAGATTTGCTGGACTAGATTGCACGCATCATGTCGCCCCTGAGTTATTAAAACAGCAGAAGCCACCACAAGTAACCCCAAATAGAAAACTATGACCATGAAGAGTCCTAGGTGTATAGTGAGCAATATGAAGCCACAGGTGCTTCAAATTAATTCCATAACATTGGGCTCTCACATTGAAAAATTAAAATTTTTCCTGTAAAATGTTGCTTTAGCTCCAAATTTTTCATTTTCACACAGCGTTACAGTAAAAATGAACTCTGTGATGTATTACCCACTTTCCTCTGAATGCAATTATACTCTATACTTTATGTGGTCATAAACAACTGTTTCTTCAAACAGGGTTTACAAAGGGAAAGCCCAATTTTGACTTATGCAAAAACAAATTTGGCTCTATTATATACATTGTTGTATTTACAGAGCCATTGAGGTGTTAGAACAACAGGAAACCCTCATAAGTGACCGAAGTTAAAGGTGAATCTGTGAGCAGGTTTGTGCTATGTAATCTTGTGGCACCCCAGAGTCCGGTTGCTATAGTGACATTGCCTCCCTCTAAGGGGTGATGTCATGCCTGGAGGCAGGAGGAGGGTCCCCATGCCAGGTAACACCGTGTACATGACAATTCCTGCTGCAGGCCAGAAAGTGGAGCTTCCTTATAAATTCTGGCCAGCAGGTGGGGTTAGTGAGTTAGTAAGAAGACAGCTGAGAGAGTAAACAAAAGAGTTGTCATGGAAACAAGAGCAGATGGAGCTCATGACAAGACAGAGTTGGTCTGTGGAGAGGGAAGGGACAGGAGCAGAGACATGGGGCTCTGGGGAACTAAAATTTCGTATAGCTGACCCCAGAGCGAAGCGCTGATAAAAAAAAAGATGCCAGAGTCCTTGGCTGGGCAGGAGCTGTATGCCCTGACAGCCGAACCTGGAGGGCAGGGGACTGCAAGTTACTTGACCACACTGAACACCTGAAGGCATGGCAGCAGACCAAGAGTCCAGGGCTGACAGTGAAAAGGACAGTGCCTGTGATATAGGCTCACGCTGTCAGCCATACAGGTTAGCAATCATCATGCAGGAGAGGGCCGCAGCTTAGCTACAAGCAGCAGGGACCCAAAAAGAGAGTGCCGAAGGAAGGTCCCCAACCACACCTGGCAGGGTTGATCCCCTGAATGCCTCCAGGCAAGCCAGACTCAATCCGTCATCTGTAATGTGGTACCCCAGATTGCATTTACATTCAAGTAAAAGGTAAAGAAAACTGCACCTCAATGTTCACCACCATCTGAACAATTAAATATATTTGCCCTGGAGCCCCGCTCTACCCGTGGGGAGCGGAACTATCTTTGCTGCGTCACCATCAGTGCTAGTGGACCTAAACCGCAGTGTCAGTCGCCCATTGCCAAACAACACAGGGGGCGTCATGACCAAACACCACATAATTATCCTCTATTTTTACTGGATGCCCAGGGCCAGGGACCGGGTCACTGCCACTGGGACACAACCCCTTTAAAGGACCTGACCGGCCCGGTACCGAGTAACCCATAGCTCCCAAACGTCCCGATTCTCGTGGGACAGTCGCGTTTTTCACACCCCCCACCCGCGTCCTACCTGGGACGCTATTTTTCCCGCATTGCACTGAGCCGCCACGCCCCCTCATGCATTGACACCATCGCAGCCTGCAATGATGTGGCTGGGCTGTGTGTTCTGTGCGCACAGGTCCTGTGAGAGGGGAGGAGTCAGGGGTCACATGATCAGGGGCCTCCGTGTCTGCACTCTGCAGGACTCTGCTGTGCTGGTTGTCATGGTGCTGGATGAGGTAAAGTTTCTGTGTGGGGTCAGGAGGGGTTTACAGTGTGGATGTAGCAGTGCTGTGTGTACGAGGTGTACGGAGCAGAGTCGCGTGTGTACGAGGTGTATGGAGCAGAGCCGCATGTGTTATGAGGTGTACGGAGCGGAACCGCGCGTGTACGAGGTGTATGGAGCGGAGCCGCACGCGTATGAGGTTTACAGAGCGAAGCCACGTGTATATGGAGTGGAGCCGTGTGTGTACGAGGTGTACGGAGCGGAGCCGCACGTGTACGAAGTGTACGAAACCACATGTATGAGGTGTACGGAGCGGAGCCGCGTGTGTATGAGGTGTACGGAGCGGAGTTGTGTGTACTTGGTGTACGGAGCGGAGCAGCATGTGTATGGGGTATGCAGAGCAGAGCCGTGTGTGTACGGAGTGGGGCCATATGTGTACGGAGTGGAGCCAAGTGTATACGAGGCATACAAAGCGGGCTTTTCCCACGGACACAGGAGTACATGGTGGAGCCCCGAGGAGCACTTTAAAACTCGTACATGATGGTCCACCGGAAGTGATGTGCTGGAAACTGACCGGAAATTAGGTAATTTCATGAGAAGATTGTGACGGAACCAGGAATGCTTCAGATCCATCACCATGTCCTCCGACAGCGCGGACAGCAGGATGGCCATGGAGTCGGGGATGCCGGCCATGTGAGCAGATCATGATATGTCCTGCACCGGGAGGCTCAGGTGGGCATTACAATGGGAGCCGAGCTGCTATAATATCTTTATAGAATATTTTTCTTTCTTTATTTCTCTCTCTCTGTTTCTTTCTTTCTCTGTTCTTTCTTTCTCTGTTTCTTTCTCACTCTCTGTTCTGTCTTTCCCTCTCTTTTTCTTTCTCTCTCTGTTCTTTCTCTCTAATCATTCTTTTTTCTTTCTCTCTCTCTGTTCTTTCTTTCCCTTCTTTCTTTCTCTTTCTTTTTTTCTTTCTTTCCTCTCTTTCTTTCTCTCTCTTCTTTCTTTACTTCTTTCTCTCTCTGTTCTTTCTTTCTTTCCCCTCTTTCTTTCTCTCTATCTCTCTATTCTTTCCCCTCTTTCTTTCTCTCTCTGTTCTTTCTTTTTTCTCTTTCTTTTTATCTCTCTCTGTTCTTTCATTCCTCTCTTTCTTTCTTTCTTTCTCTCTATCGCTCTTTTCTTTCTTTCCCCTCTTTCTTTCTCGCTCTCTATTCTTTGTTTCTGTCCCATTTCTTTCTCTCTCTGTTCTTTCTTTCCCTTTCTTTCCCCTCTTTCTTTCTGTCTCTCTCGCTATGTTCTTTTTTTCTGTCCCCTCTTTCTTTCTCTCTGTGTTCTTTCTCTTTCTTTTTCTCTGTTCTTTCTTTCCCCTCTTTCTTTCTCTCTGTTCTTTATTTCTTTCCCCTTTCTTTCTCTTTCTGTTCTTTCTTTTGCTCTCTGTTCATTCTTTCTTTCCCCTTTTCTTTCTCTCTCTGTTCTTTCTTCTTTCTCTCTCTGTCCTTTCTTCTCTCGCTGTTCTTCCTCTCGCTGTTCTTCCTCTCTCGCTCTCCTTTCTTTCTCTCTGTTTTTTTTCTCTCTCTCTCTGTTTTCTTTCTTTTCCTCAGTAACTGTCAGTGTGCCCACAGTACCAGCCACTGTGCCCATAATGCCAGCCCCTGTGCCCTCAGTACCAGTCAGTGTGATCACCAGTGCTAAATGGGTGCGGTTGGGCGTGGACATGAGTGTGACTAGTTGTGAAATGGGTGAGCCCGGGGCGTGGCCTAATATTTGCCGCAGCACACTGCGCGCTCTGCATCCTTTGTCCCTCTTTCCCTTCTTCAAAAGTTGGGAGGTATGAGTGACCTAAGGCCCTGTGGGGCGCTCCAAACTGATATCACGATGCAAGGGCAGAGACAGTGATTCCAGCAATATGGTACTTACTGAGCTGTGGGTTGCTGTTTCAATAAAATCAGTTTCTAATCAGCAGAAGAATATCACTGCAGGACAAGCTGATTTGGTGCCTCTTAGGGCCCCGTCACACATAGCGACTCACCAGCGATCCCGAAAACGATATCAACTTGTCAGGATCGCTGGTGTGTCGCTACATGATTGCTGGTGAGCTGTCAAACAGGCAGCTTCACCAGCGATCAGCACCAGCGACGCCGAGCGGGCTCGTCGCTGTGTACGTTAGTTACCAACACACTGATGCAGGGAGCTGGAAACTAAGGTACACATCGGGTTTCTAAGCAGCGGGCGTCACTTAGAAACCCGATGTGTACCTTGGTTACCAGCTCCCTGCATCAGCGTGCTGGTGACTAAGGTACACATCGGGCTTCTAAGCACTGCGCGCTGCTTTGAAACCCTGTGTTTACCCTAGTTACCAGCGCACTGATCACTGGTCTCCCGCCTGTCACACGCAGCGATGCGTGGAGACCAGCGATCAAAAAAATGTCCTGGCCTTTTCATGACGATCAGCGATAATCGGCAGGGGGGGCGGTCGCTGTTCAGTGTCACACATAGCGATCTCGCTGGTGAGATCGCTGTTGCGTCACAAAGCTTGTGACTCAGCAGCGATCTCGCTAGCGAGATCGCTATATGTGACGGGGGCTTTAGTCCATCCACAATCCACCACTGATTAGCAGTTTTCTGTCAATGTACACTGGACGCTGCCAATCAGTGGTGAGGGAGGGGTTATACACTATGCTGCCAATCTGGTGAGGGCGGGGTTACAGCAACTGATTACCTCTAGATCTGCAGCGGAGAAAACTGTGAGGGTATGTGCACACGCTGCGGATAGGGGTGCGGATTTGGCAGCACGGATTTTGTAAAATCCGCAGGTAAATCTGCAGGTCAAAAGACCTGCGGTTTTACCTGCGGTTTTGCCCTGCGGTTTTTCATCTATACAATGGAGGAGATGGTAAACCGCAGCGGAATCCGCAGAAAGAATTGACATGTCAATTCTTTCTGCGGTTTAGAAACCGCAGGAAAAATCAGCACCGTCTGCACAGCGGTTTTCAATATCCATAGGATATTATGGTACTGTACACCGCAGCAGAATCCGCAGCGTGTGCACACACCCTGATTGTATCACAACTGCTGCACCCAGTAACCTAAGTGACACATTGCTGGAATCAGGATCTCTGTTCCTACATCGCGATTTTCTCAGATTACATAGCAGAAACCTGTTGACAGACTTGCTTTAAGGCAGCGCGAATTTAAAATAATACAATTAGCTTTTCTGTACAATTAAAGAGTTTGTCCACCACCCTAACGCAATTACTAGTTTTGCGATAAATACTTAAGGATGATGCCTCTAAAGATCCCCATATACCTTTACTGCCAAGTACCAGCTCTGTTGTCATAGCTATTGCTTCCTCATCAGATTCCTCTGCTCCATTCTGACTAAATTTCCCTTCATGCTTTGAGCTGGACTACAAGCCAGCCATTACCACACCCGCCTACAACCTCTACCAGAGTCACACAGGCCCGGCACCACCTCCTTGCACATGAGTAATGCACAAAGCACCATTACACCAGCACTGACATGGATGATGGGATGAATGGATGGGGAGAGATCTGAATGTAAAGAATCTCTGCACTATTATAATGAAGGCAACTGCTTATCATCTAATGCCATACACCAACGATGACTGCTTATAAGGCAAATTCCATACAGCAAACAACTGCTTAAAAGCAGCATCCTGATTAAATTGCTACTAATAACTGAAAATGTAAAAAGCCCCTTTGTGAAGAATATTGAATCTATGATTTCTTGCCAAACATTTGTATCCTATTTGGCCTGGGATTATAAAACCCCCTTTCCTTTATCCAGCTGGGACTGATCAAGATGTCCAGTATTCTCAAAGCCTCAAGGAGAAATCTGACACCTAGTTCAGCAGGGGGTCAAGCCTCAAAAAGGCTGTGAGTGACAGATCTCTAACCTTGAACCAGCTCATATCTTGACAGAGTCATGCTGAAGCTGCCAAATAACATTACAGATGTCACGCTGTAATACTGAGGGTTAATGCAGAGTAACACAAACCCCACTAGATGGCAGCAGAGTGGAGAATGAGCTGGATATCCTGCAATGAAGCTGACCAGCAGAATTAGGCTGTGTGCACACGCTGCGGATTTTGCTGCGGTTCCGCAGCGGTTTTGGCCGCTGCGGACCCGCAGCAGTTTCTGCTGCGGTGTACAGTACAATGATTCCCTATGGGAATCAAAAACCGCAGTGCAGACGGTGCGGAATTTTCCGCGCGGATTATCTGCGGTTTTCAATCCGCAGAAAGAATTGACATGTCAATTCTTTCTGCGGATTCTCCTGCGGTTTGCCATCTCCTCCATTGAGGAGATGAAAAACCGCAGGGCAAAACCGCAGAGCAATCCGCAGGTAAAACCGCAGGTCTTTTGACCTGCGGTTTCACCTGCGGATTGTACAAAATCCGCGCGGATGAATCCGCACCTTTTCCGCAGCGTGTGCACACAGCCTTACAGCGAAGCAACCACTAGGTGGCAGCGGAATAGTCAGAGAGCCGAGTCGATACCAGAAGTAGCGCAGTACACAGGTGGAATCCAAAACACAGAGGCAGCAAAAGGTCAGGGCCATTCAACAGCAGAGGTATCAGAAGGGAGAGACATGAGGTCAGGCACGATCTAAAGTCAAATACCAGGGAATCCAAACACAGGGAAATAAGGAGCAGGGGCGGTTAGGCTGTGTGCACACAATGCATTTTTTTAAGCGTTTCCGCAGCATTTGAGCCGGCTCAGACGCTGCAGAAACGCTTAAAAGATGCATCCAATTAATTAGCATGCGTTTTTGGCTTTCTGTGCCAATGCATGCGTTTTTAACCGCTCAGGAATCGCTTAGCGGCTAAAAACGCAGCATGCTCATTAATTCCCGCATTGCTGAGCATTTTTAGCCATTCCCAATGATCCCAGAAATCGCGTGTCAAAAAACGCGTCAAAAACGCATCAAAATCGCGCGGAAAAAGACGCGCGATTTCTGGAAAGGGGATCCTTTTCCTGAGCATTTAAAAACGCTAGCGTGTGCACATAGCCTTAGGAGGAAGGTTAACAGACACAGGTGTTAGGTGTCAAGTTTCCCCCCACTACACAGGGGGAAGGAATCTCAAGCCATGTCCTCTGCAGTCTCCCATTCCTCTGCAGCTGCAGAGATTCCTGCTCAGCAGAGACGTCTGTTCAGGCGTCTTGCCCAGGCTAATGCTAGGCATCTGGTTGCTCCTTCAGGCTCTGCTGTAATACTATGTGTGAGTCAGCAGCAAGCAGACGCTCCAGGGACTAAGTCCTGTATTTTGCCTACTGAACATGCCCGTTGGACGACCTCTCATTGAGGTCGGCTGTCACATGTGCAGGTCCCGTTCCTGCTCGGATTGGTCCACTGGGAAGGTCCCGGAAGGACGCCGCTATAAAAGAGTCGCATGGCCTATGTGGCCTATGGTGTGTATGATGATGGATGTTTGTTACTGTGAATGACTCATTATGAAATCCCTACCCTTGGTTGTGTCTGTTGTTAGGGCTTAGCGGTTAGAGTCAGCGCCTGTCAGTGGCTAAGCTATACGCCACAGTGCATCCCAGTCCTCTGCACTATCTAGCGTCCGATTGTGCCTTTCTGCTCAGGGCACTGTCATACCGCACCAGGTAGCAGTAACCGCCAGTGCGACGCCGTGCGCAACTCTAGCGCTTTCCTCCCCACTCTGGGTGGTTAGTGGCATCCGCCGAAGCGGTACTGTGCGCACTTGGCGCGATTGTATATATTCCATCCTTTTGCTGGCACTGCAGCAGCAGCGCCAAGCGCTGATAGTCTAGAGGAACTCTAGTCCTGTGCCTCTGAGACAGAGTTCTGTGACCTCTAACTAGCGCTCACTCAGCCGAGTTCTGTGAGTTCAACAGGCTCCGGCGTTTGTTTTAGTGGCTCTGTGGAGCAACAGAGTTCGCTTCCATTCACACTGGGTGCAGATAACCCACGTGTGAGCAAGCGTTCATCCACCATCTAGTTCCATCATTACTCAGCAGCAGGTTCCATCTCTGCACGGTGGACCCCGAGCTGCGAAAACACCTCATATCTCCTTTTATATTATTTGGTGCGTTCCGCAGGCCCTAACAATGGGTAGTCAGATGTACGCAGCAGGACAGAGCGGGAACTCACCAGAGCCAGCTACACACCCCGAAGTCAAGTAGTATAACTGGCACTGCACACAGGTTGCAGCACAGAGATATAGCAGACTGGACACAGGAACGAGGCAGGGAAAATTAACCCCTGCATGACCAGATCAGGAAAGGAGAAACAAGACAAAAACCTGACCTGGATCATGACAGTACCCTCCTCTCAAGGGGGGGGCCACCGGACCCCCAGGTTTCCTAGGAAAACGTATATGAAAAGCACTAACCAACCGATCAGCATGAACTGATCGCGCCAGGACCCAAGATCGCTCCTCCGGACCGTAACCCCTCCAATGTACCAAGTACTGAAGCGAGCTGCGAACCATTCAAGAGTCGACAATACGTTCAACTTCATATTCTGTTTGTCCATCCACAGAAACAGGAGGTGGAGGAGGTGGAGACCCAGTAGAGGAAGGTGCAAACAATTTAAGAAGGGACCTATGAAATACATTGGGGATACGAAGCGACGCAGGCAAGCATAAGCGAAAGGCAACTGGGTTGACCACCTAAATGATCTCATAAGGACCAATAAACTTGGGACCCAGCTTGACGGAGGGAATTTTCAGAAGTATGTTCTTGGTAGACAACCACACTTTATCTCCTACCAGAAACTTAGGACCTACAGATCATCGCTTATCAGCACAATTTTTCTGTCTGCCTTGGGCCACTCCGATGTTCTTCTGAACCTCCCTCCAAACCTACCCCAACCGTTGAACCGCCGCATCAGCCCCTGGATACCCCGAATCCAGCCTGGAAAATTTACCAAAATGGGGGTGAAAACAGTAATTACAGAAAAACAGAGAGGTGCCAGTGGACTGATTAACCTAATTATTGAATGTGAACTCAGCCACAGGAAACAAGGAGCACCAATCATCCTGCTGAGAAGTGGCAAGACACCGCAAAATCTGTTCTAGTGACTGTTGATCTCAGGATGATAGGCAGAGGAGAACGTCAAGCAAATACCCAATCTCTTGCAAAACGCCCTCCAAAACTTAGACTCGAATTGCACCCCTCTGTCAGACACCACGTTCAGAGGCCATGCAACCGTACAATGTGCTCAATTACCAATTTAGATAGTGTTTCAGCATTAGGTAGTCCTGCCAAGGGAACAAAATGCACATGTTGGCTGAACCTGTCAACCACAACCCAGACCACTGTTTTCCATTGGAAAGGGGGAGATTAGTGATAAAATCCATGGACAAATGAGTCCAGGGTCTATCTGTATTTGGCATTGGCACCAATTCACCGGCTGACCGGTTATTGGAGACTTTAGCACGAGCACACGTATCACAAGCATACACAAACACAGCAATATCAGAAGACATGGAGGACCACCAAAACAGTCTAGCAATAGCTCTCAGGGTGGCCGAGACTCCAGGTGCCCACTGAGAGCAGAATCGTGGAACTCACAGAGAACCCTCAACCGATACTGAACTGGGACGAAGAGCTTTTTATCAGGCAATGACGGAGGAGCAAGAGGCTGAGCCTAACGAATTTCAAGCTCTAATTTGGAAGACACCCCAGCAATGACCACCCCTTGCAGAAGAATGGAGGAAGAAGGTTTGGGAGGTGATATCGGATCCAAGCTGCGAGATAAGGCATCGGCCTTGACATTCTTGGAAT
Organism: Dendrobates tinctorius; assembly: GCF_039654945.1. NCBI lineage: Eukaryota > Metazoa > Chordata > Amphibia > Anura > Dendrobatidae > Dendrobates > Dendrobates tinctorius. The sequence goes on from NW_027361925.1 coordinate 2,986,198, forward strand.
CGGGCCAAAAGGTGATAGAAAAATGAAAACGTGAAAAAAAAAGCGAACTCTTAGCCTGTCTAGGAGTTAAACATTTGGCAGACTCAATGTAAGACAGGTTATTGTGGTCCATAATCACCGTGATCTGATGAACAGCCCCCTCCAAAAAGGGCCTCCACTCTTCAAAAGCCAATTTTATGGCCAACTCCCGATTACCGACATCGTAATTTCTCTCCGCAGGAGAAAATTTCCTGGAGAAAAAGGCACATGGTCTTAAATTAGTCAAAGTGACTTGTCCCTGAGACAACACCGCCCCCACTCCCACCTCCGATGCGTCCACCTCCACAATGAATGGTTCTGATGGATCGGGCTGAACCAACACAGAAGCAGACATAAAACACTTCTTCAATGCTGTAAATACTTCAACTACCAGAGATGACCAGACTTTAAGATCAGCCCCCTTACGAGTTAGATAGGTGAGTGGTTTGACCACCTGAGAAAACCCCTTGATAAATTTGCGATAATAACTGGCGAAACCCAAAAAATGCTGAAGACTCTTGAGGTCTCTGGGTTGTACCCAATTAACAATGCTTGTACCTTTCCGTGGTCCATACGAAACCCACTGGCAGAGAGGATGAACCCCAAAGAGGAAAGCTCTTGGACACAAAATGAACTCTTCTCAGGTTTAGCGAACAGGGAGTTCTCCCGTAACCTCTGAAGAACTGCACGTAAATGACCTATGTGAGATTCTTTGTCAGATGAAAAAATAAGAATGTCATCCAAATATACAACCATAAAGCTCCCAATAAAATCAGAAAATACATCCATAAATACAGGCACGTTCATGAGACCAAAGGGCATGACTAAATTTTCAAACAACCCCTAAGATGTGAGAAATGCCATTTTCCACTTGTCTCCTTCCTGAAAGCGGATAAGGTTATACGCTCCCCTGAGATCCAACTTGGGAAACCACTTAGCCCCAGATAATTGGATCTGAAGATCTGGAATGAGCAGGAGGGGTTAGGTATTTCTTACCGTAATTTTATTTACTTCCCGAAAATCGAGGCAAAGGCATAAACCACCATCTTTCTTTTTAACAAAAAAGAATCCAGCAGCCACAGGAGAGACAGAGGATGGATGTGACCTTTGCATAAACTTTCTGAGTCGCGGGCCAGAAAGATTATACAAATGGGCCTTGGGCAATTTAGCACCCGGAATCAGAATAATAGTATAATCATAGGGGCGATGTGATGGCAAGACCTCAGCCTCTTTTTCAGAAAACACGTCTCCAAAATCTTTCAGGTACTCTGGAATACCCTCCAGATTAACAGAAGACACCAGAATGGAAGAAAGACAACCATTAGAACAATTAGGACCCCATTTAACAATATCACAGGATTCCCAGTCAATAACAGGTTATGCAACTGTAATCAGGGGAATCCCAACACCAGTCCCGCTGGAAGGTTATCCAGAACGTAACATGAAATTCGTTCCTGGTGCAAGGAACCCACCTTGAGGAGGAACTCCTCAAAGACAAATTTAACCATATTTGGAGCCAATGGTGTCTTATCAATGCCAATGATATGTATGGGAGTCTTTAGCCTAACTGTCCCTAACTTACTCTTGGACACCAGACTAGAGTTAATGAATTTCATAGATGACCCACAGTCCACAAAAGCTGAAGTGGGTTATAACTATCTCCAAAACAAAGTTCCACCTCTAACAAAATCTTTTGAAATGAGGAAAATGGTACCTGAGAGTCTGGGTGATCTCCTCGACAATCACCCAGACTTAAGCGTTTCCTGGCAATTTGTTAGTCGGCGGGCACGAGGGGCAGTCCTACTTCCTTCCACAATAGAAACATAATCTCCCTTCGTGTCACCGCTTCTTCTACTTCTCCTTGAGGTTAGTGGCCCCAACCTCCATAGGTTCCATATATGGAATAACCTCGGACTTAGCAGGATATACTGGAACCTCTCGCTGGATTACTCCTCTCTCCCGCAATCTCCGATCCATGCGAATGGCCTGGGTGATGGCCTCCTCCAAAGAACTGGGTGGCAGATGGAGAGCCAGAGCGTCCTTGAGATGATCTGAAAGTCCTCTCTTGAACTGGCATCTTAAACCAGAGTCATTCCAGTACACCTCAGGGGACCACCGTCTAAACTCAGAACATTACCATTCAGCACTGATTTTACCCTGGGAGAGGCCCATGATCGTGTCCTCTGCCACCCTGACCCAGTCTGGTTCGTCATAAATCAGTCCTAAAGCCTCAAAAAACCTATCCACAGACATATGTTCAGGGGCAGTAGTGGTTAAAGAAAAACCACAAGTTTGAGGACCCCCCGGGAGTGAAGAAATAATTATCCCAACCAGTTGACTCTCATCTCCTGAGAATCTAGGTCTAAGGGAGAAAAGTAGCTTACAACTCTCTCTGAATCTATGAAACTTCTCCTCTCCGGAGAAAGTATCTGGGAGCGTGACCGTAGTTTCAGAAGAGTGTACAGACATATCAATGGGGTCGGATTGCCTAAAGGCTGATTGTGTCATGGAACCCTGAAAAGATTTAACAGCTTCAGTAAGTTCCACTGACAAATCCTGCATCATTTGGGTCAAGTTTGACATCTTATCTGCAAGAGTACAAAGCGAATCCATAGAGAGAGAGATGAAAAAAAATGTGCGGCCAGTTATAATGTCACACTGTAATACTAAGGGTTAATGCAGAGTAACACAAACTCCACTAGATGGCAGCAGAGTGGAGAATGAGCTGAATATCCTGCAATGAAGCAGACCAGCAGAATCACAGCAAAGCAACCACTAGGTGGCAGCAGAATAGTTAGAGAGCCAAGTCGATACCAGAAGTAGCGCAGTACACGGGGGGGGGGGGGGGGGGGAATCCAAAACACAGAGTCAATAGAGAGTTCAAAAGTTCAATGCCGGTCATTAGCAGAGGTATCAGAACAGAGAGACAGATCAGGTCAGGGATGAGCTAAAGTCAAATACAAGGGAATCCAAACACACAGGGAAATAAATAACAGGGGCGGTTAGGAGGAAAGTCAACAGACACAGGTAGAGGCAGTTGTATGCAGCAGGACAGATCAGGAACTCAAAGGAGAGACAAGACAAAAACGTGGCCTGGATCATGACACTGGAAACATAATGCCATAAGGAGTTATTAAGATACTATACACCCTAGCCATACATAGTTTATATTTCCGATATCCCTGGAACGGACCAAACAGCTCCAAGGCCCTTGATCTGTTCTGACACCCAAGGGAGGAGAGATACAGAGAATGACTATTAGAAACCAGATAACAAAAATGTGTCTAGTCTCAACGTGTAGAAGGGGCCTGGCCATATCCGATGGAACAAAAACCTCCTCCCTAGGACCATCCATTAAAGAGTCATGACTATTGATGAGCGAGTATACTCGTTGCTCGGGTTTTCCCGAGCATGCTCGGGTGTCCTCCGAGTATTTTGTCTTGCTCGGAGATTTAGTTTTCGTCCCCTGAGCTGCATGATTTGCGGCTGCTGGCCAACCTGAATAGATGTGGAGATTCCCTATCAAACAGGCATTCCTCACATGTATTCAGCCTGTCCAGCAGCCACAAATCATGTAGCTGCATCGTCAAAAACTAAATCTCCGACCACACCCAAATACTCGGAGGACACCCGAGCATGCTCGGAAAAACTTAGGTCTTGGAGTTTTTGCTTATATCTTTTATCTTAACACTACTGCATTTGCATACCTGACCATTGTATATGTATAACAATTGTGTATATAGTGTATCATCTAGTCTGCCCCTTAACCCCTTAATGACCGGGCCAATTTTTACAACTCTGACCACTGTCACTTTATGAAGTTATAAATCTGGAATGTTTCAACGGATTCCACTGATTCTGTTTTTTCGTGACATATTGTACTACATGTTAGTGGTAAAATTCCTTCGATATGACAAAAACAGAAATTTGGCAAAAAAAATTTAAATTTTGAAAATTTCAAACTTTTAATTTTTGTGCTCTTTAATCAGAGTCGTGTCACACAAAATAGTTAATAAATAACATTTCCCACATGTCTACTTTACATCAGCAATTTTGGAAACATTACTTTTTTGTCAGGACGTTATAAGGGTAAAAAGTTGATCAGCGATTTCTCATTTTTCCAACAAAATTTACAAAACCATTTTTTTAGGGACCACCTCACATTTGAAGTGATTTGGGGGGGTCAATACACCAGAAAATACCCAAAAGTGACACCATTCTAAAAACTGCACCCCTCAAGGTGTTCAAAACCACATTCAAGAAGTTTATTAACCCTTTAGGTACTTCACAAGAATTGAAGCAATGTGGAAGGAAAAAATTAACATTTTACTTTTTTCACAAAAAATTTGCTTTAGACCCAAACTTTTTTATTTCACAAGTGAAACAGGAGAAAATGGACCCCAAAATTTGTTGTGCAATTTCTCCTGAGTACGCCGTATGTGAGGGAAAGCCACTATTTGGGCGCGTGGCAGGGCTCGGGAGGGAGCATTTGGAGACCCCTTGATTTATCTAAACAGTGGAAACCCCCATTTCTACCTCCAACCCTAACAGCCCTAACCCCAACCCCAACCCTAATCCCAACTCAAACTGTAATCCCAAATCTAACCACAATTGGATGCCATGTTGCATTTAGAGAGCCCCTGATGTGCCTTAACAGTGAAAACCCCCAACAAGTGACCCCATTTTGGCATCTAGACCCCCCAAGGAACTTATCTAGATGCGTGGTGAACACTTTGAACCCCCAAGTGAATCACAGAAGTTTATAACGTAGAGCCGTGAAAATAAAAATTCATTTTTTCTACAAAAATGATTTTTTAGCTCTTAATTTTTTTTTTCCAAGGGTAACTGGAGAAATTGGACCCGAAAAGTTATTGTGCAATTTGTCCTCAGCACGCTGATACCCCTTATGTGGGGGGAAACCACTGTTGGGGTGAACGGCAGAGATCGGAAGGGAAGTAGTGACATTTTGGAATGCTGACTTTGATGGAGTGTTCTGCGGGCATCATGTCACGTTTTGAGAGCCCCTGATGTGCCTAAACAGTAGAAACCCCCCAAAAGTGACCCCATTTTGGAAACAAGACCCCTTAAGGAACTTATCTAGATGTGTGGTGAGCACATTGAAACCCCAAGTGTTTCACAAAACTTTATAACATAGAGCTGTGAAAAAAAAAAAATAATAACTTTTTTTTCCCACAAAAATGATCTTTTAGCCCCTATTTTTTTTATTTTCACAAAGGTTACAGGAGAAATTGGACCACAAAAGTGCAATTTCTTCTGAGTATGCTGATACCCCATATGTGGGAGAAAACTACTGTTTGGGCGCACGGTAGGGCTCAGAAAGGAAGGAGTGACATTTTGGAATACAGACTTTGATTGGTCTGCGGGCGTCATGTCACGTTTGCAGACTCCCTGATGTGGCTAAACACTAGAAACTCCCCCCACAAGTGACCCTATTTTGGAAACTAGACCCCCCAAGGAACTTATCAAGATGTGCCTAAACAGAAGAAACCCCCCCACAAGTGACCCCATTTTGGAACTAATCTACTGGGCAGCATGGTGGCTCAGTGGATAGCACTGCAGCGCTGGAGTCCTGGGTTTGAATCCCACCAAGGACAACATCTGCAAGGAGTTTGAATGTTCTCCCTGTGTTTGCGTGGGTTTCCTCTGGGTACTCTGGTTTCCTCCCACACTCCAAAGACATACTGATAGGGAATTTAGATTGTGAGCCCCTTCGGGGACAGTGATGATAATGTGTGCAAAAACTGTAAAGCGCTGCGGAATATGTTAGCACTATATAAAAATAAAGATTATTATTATTACTGTTTCCCAATATGTGAATTTTATAATGTAGTGGCATACGTGAGTTGTGTAGTGTTTGTCAGGTTGTCATACGTCAGTTGTGTAAGTCGGAAATTAATTTAGTAGTCCATGGATGTGTGTTACAGTCTGAAGCATTCTTTCATACACAGGCCAGGTTTATTGGGGAAGGTGTCACATTGATAAATGGTGCGTATTCCCCTTCTCTAACACACTCGGCACCTCTTTTTTTCCACTTTGAGGGACCTGCCCAGAGAAATGTTGGCCTGATATGATAGGCTGCGATTAGCTGTTCAGAACAGCTAATCACAGTGATCGTAGTTGCGGAGGGGGCGGCAACACAAACCCAGGATGACACCATCCATGAGGTAAGATGGCGTTGAAACTTTAATGCGATCTCTGCAACTTCAGTCTCAGTGTCACATTAAAAAACTATATAATAATCCGCCCCAGGTTAATAAGGCCCAGGGCACGTATTCTTATGCCCAACGTCAGAAAGGGGGTTAAGGGAGCTGTTGGGACTCTTAACCATATCTGGACTCAAACCGAGTCCTAACAAGACAAATTTGGCCAGGAAAGAGGTAATATTTCTGGGGGTCAAGCTTTTATTTGGAGCCAAAGGAATTGTGGCAGCTCATGTGCAAGCCATGGTTAAGTCACCTCGGCCTGGCTATCTGCAGGACTTGCGAAAGTTCCTGGGTGTGGCCAATTTCATGAAGGAGTTCATTGAGGATTTTGCTGCTAAAGTGAAACCCCTCAGAGGAGAAGAAAGCTCCGTTAAGGACTGGTCAGAACCACAGGAAGAGGCCATTTCAATTCTGAAAAGAGACCTCTCCTCTGCACCTGTATTGGCGACCCCCAACTCAGATGGGGAAATGGCCATCCAGGCGCATGCTGGGACTGAGTCCATCTCTATTGTCCTACAACAGGTAGGACACGACAATAGACCGCTGGGATACTTTTCCCGGCTCCACTTGCCTGTCGAACGAGGACTCAACGAATGTGCCAAACAACTGGTTGCCATTAGAGATGGGGCGAACCCAAACAGTAAAGGTCGGCATCCATACCAAACACCTACTGTTCGGGCATGAATTTCACCAGTCCGTGTTACTGTTTGGGTTCTACCCCCAATATCAGGTGTTTGTTGCACTGTCATGCTCATGACAGCGCGGCAAACACTACTTCTGATCGGCAGTAAAAATTACCGCTGGACAGCCGCAGTTCCCATGCTGTCAAAACACAGCGTGAGCCTGCTGCTGTGATCGGAGGTAAAAAGTGTATCTGTCACTGGCATTGGCTGTTGGGACTACTCCTCCCATCAGCCTATGCCTGCCACCAATAATAACAGCAAGAGCAGTCGGTGGATGATGGGAAAATTCATCAGACAGCGCCTGCACTGTAAATAAAAAAAAAACGAAGTGGGTTCCCCTGTAGTTTTGATAACCAGCCAGGCAAAACACAGCTGTGGGCTGTAACCTTCAGCTGTCAGCTTCAGCAAGGCTGGTTATCAAGAATAGAGGGGTCCCCACTCTGATTTTTTTAATTATTTAAATAATTTCTTTACAATCAGCCAAGCTAAATCAGACAGCTGGGGTCTGTTATTTTCAGACTGGTAAGGGGCCATGGATATTGGTCCCCCCAACCTAAAAATAGCAGCCCACAACCACCCAGAAAAGGCACATCTATTAGAGCCATGCAAAGCGCCAGAATTGGCTCATCTAATAGATGCACCTTTTCTGGGAGGCTGCAGACTGCTATTTTTAGGCTGGGTGGGGGGTTAGCAAAATTCATGGCCCTTACCAGCCTGAGAATACGAGCCCCCAGGTGTCAGTTTTGCCTGGATACTTATCAAAAAAACAGGTGAACCCACATCATTTTTAAAAATTATTTATTTAAAGTCTCATATTGCAGTGCTGAGCTCAGATTTCACTGCAGTTCACTGTGAAAAATTTCTCACACTGAACTGAGGTGAACTCTAGGAGCTCAGCACTGCACCTTCAAACTTTCTCACTGTGCTAATGTGGATCTCACCAAGGTCACTGCAGTTCATTTGACTGGCAGTAACCTCGATGACATCACCGCTGGTTACTGACGCTGCGCTCACAGCAGCTCATTCCTCAGTGGTTCTCAACCTGGACAGTCGCATCTTGGCATCGTCCATGTTGAAAACTATTTAATTCCCCAGACATAGATTATGGCATGGGACAGAACATCGGCACGTGAGGGATATTGTTTTTTGTTTTATTACAGGAGACAAGGGATTCAATGGAATAAGCATTAGGTGAGTATAACTGTGTTTGTTATTTTTAAATCAAAAAGGTAACTGTAGGATTAGTAATGGATGGGTGTTAGTGACGAGCGAGCATGCTCAGATGTCCTCCGAGTATTTTGGCATGCTCGGAGATTTAATTTTCGTAGCCTCAGCTGCATAATTTGCGGCTGCTGGACAGCCTGAATACATGTGGGAATTCCCTAACAAACAGGCAATCCCCACATGTATTCAGGCTGTCCAGCAGCCCCAAATCATGCAGCTGCGTCAACAGAAACTAAATCTCCGAGCACGCCAAAATACTCGGACACCCGAGCATGCTCGGAAAAACCCGAGCAACGAGTATGTTCGCTCATCACTAATGGGTATCTTATAGACGCTTCTCCATTACTAAGCCGTGGTCTTGATGTCACCTGACAATACAAAGGTGACAACTCCACAAATATGAATCCCACTTGCCACTGCTACAGGCCAAGTGGGAAGAGCCAGGCAAAGCACCAGAATAGGCGATTCTAATAGATGTGCCTTTTCTGGGTGGATGCAGGCTGCTATTTTTAGGCTGGGGGGGCTAATATCCATAGCCCTTTACCAGCCTGAGAACACCAGCACCCAGCTGTCTACATTAGCTTGGCTGGTTGTCAAAAATAGTGAGACCCCACACCATTTTTTTTTTTATTATTTATTTAATTAAAAAAATCAGAGTGGGAACCCCACTATTTTTGATAATTGAAGCTGATAGCTGAGGGCTGCAGCCCTCAGCTCTGAGTTTTGACTGGCTGGTTATAGAAAACTAGCTATGAACCCGTTCTACGCCCGGGTGGCGAGCATTTTTATTGGTATATGGTCTCCCATCCTGATATGTGCTGCCCCCCTCCTGTCCTGGTATGCATGGCACCCCTCATCCCTATCCTGGTATGCATGGTACCCAATCCCTATCCTGGTATGTATTGTACCCTCACCCCCCCAATCATGGTCTGCATGGCACCCCATTCCTCATCCTGGTATGCATGGTCCCCTCACCCTCTAATCCTGGTATGCATGTTACCCCCTCATCCCTATCCTGGTATGTATGGTCCCCCTCACCCCCCCAATCCTGATGTGCATGGTTTCTCACTCCCCAATCCTGGTATGCATGGTCCCCTTACCCCCCAATCCTGGTATGCATGGTCCCCTCACCTCCCAGTCCTGGCATGCATGGTCGCCTCACCCTCCAATCCTGGTATGCATGGTCCTCCTCATCCCCCAATCCTGGTATGCATGCTACCCCTCACCCCCTTATCCTGGTATGCATGGTCCCCTCACCCCCCTTTCGTGGTATGCATGGTCCCCTCACCCCCCCCTTTCCTGGTATGCATGCTACCTTTCACCCCCCTATCCTGGTATGCATGGTCCCCTTGACCCCTATTAAACTCACATACAAAAAAAAATATTATCCTCACCTTTCTTCTGTGTCCAGCGCTGTCCCATTCTGTCGGAGGCCGGGGGGAGGAGTCTGGCGCCGATGTACACGCATGCCCATACCGCGCTGTCCGGCAGCATATTGCTGAAGACACATTGCAAATGTGTCCAGTAAAATGGCGCCGGGTAGCACTATGCGCATGCACAATTCCCACGCGCACTCTTGCCCCGGTCTCCGGCCAAAGAGAAGCGCCGTGGCAACGCTCCTCCGGTTCAGGTATGGCACCGGAGATAGCGGTATGCAGTGTGTATGTGTACCGCCATCTCCGGCGCCATACTCACTCATCTTACCGCTAGATGCCTCATTCTGCCTGGAGTCAGACTGTGCAGGCACGTCACGCTTGCGCAGTCTATAAAGGCTTCAGACAGAGTGACGCTACCATGGTTATACACATCTTTTTTATTTACAGCGCAGGCTGAGGAATACTCCCATCAGCCGGCGCCTGCTATTGCTGTTATTAGGAGCACAGTAGTCACACCAGCCGACGCCAGTAACCGAGGTAATCTTTATACCTCCGATTACAGCTGCGGGCTCACCCTGCGTAGGAACCGCAACTGTGACGAGTAGAGTTGAGCGACTTTTGGTTTTTTAGGGTCGAGTTTCGTTTCGTGAAACCCGACTTTTCCAAAAGTCGGGTTTTGCAAGATCGGCCGATTATAGGGAAAAGTCGGGGTCATCCCGAAACACGAAACCCAATGTAAGTCAATGGGGAATAAAAGTCGGCAGTGAGAGGACAGGAAACACACCTACAGTGCCCATTTGAATGCCAAAAGCATCAATTCTTCTTACTTAAGCTTGTCAACCTTAATTAACTTCATAATACAAGTTACGCACTGAAAAATGGGGGTTATTTGGCTAAAGTTGTGGGGGGGTAGGGCTGGCTCCAGGTTTTCATGTACCCTGGGCGAAAGAGCGCCCCTTTAACACATACCACAACTCATCATGCTCCGATACGGCAGAGAAATAGCGGTATAGTACAATGAAAAATACTTCACTTTTTACATCTCATGACGAGGCCCATCTATTTCTCCATACAGAATCATTGGTCCCATATAATGTTTGAAAAAGTATATGATGAGCTCCACATAATGCTACAGTATATGTTGGTCCCCATGGATGAAGCTCCACTGTCTTATGGGCCCAAATAATGCTCCAAACATAATGGGCCCCATTTCTAATGCTCCAGTGTATAATGGGCCCTGTATATGCTGCTCCAGTGTCTGATGTCCACCTTTGGAATGTTCCAGTGTATGGTGGGCCCCATCTATCATTCTCCAGAGTATAGTGCTCCCCAAAAATTGCTGTCCCAACATTGAAAACAATCAAATAAGTCTCCTCGCTAGGGAATCCCTGTACTAGTCTGGACTCCTCGTCGTCCCCATCTTCCATCTCACTGCACAGTATTTCAACCTTGCAAGTGCTGTGATCCTGAGCAAGCAGGGGGGGACCACTCGTTGGCGACGGCACTGGCACAGGGCCCCTGATAGTACGGTGGTGTGTCTGATGGCGGGTGGGCCGAACCTGCACTTTCATCTGCAGCTTCCTCTTTGTCACCGTGTAAGATGGAACTGTATATGGGAAGGGTAACCTGAGTTTCATCAGGGTCAGATTCAGGCCGTGTAGCGTGCGAGGGGAATGTAGTGGTCTGGGTCAATGTACCAGCAGATTCATCGAGCAGTGGCTGGGCATCAGTGCACTTGTGTCGCCCCCAGGAGTACGGTCGCCACAGTGGCATTACCTTCCTCCTAGGGAGTGTGATGTCATGCTTGGGAGCAACGAAGGATCTCTCTAGCAGGTTAACTGATTGGGCGGCGTTATTCCCACGAGTCATGACCCTCCAAACAGCGGTCATGAAGGCAAAGTGTTTGTTTTACGTGGGCAGTATGGTTGCAAAGCTGAACCTTAAAGGAATGTCCAGAAGGGCACCACCAGGAGTGGAGCCTACGGTTAAATTCGACTCCACCTGGGAAACCTCAACCATGCCAGCTACATAAAAGATGCACACATTGCAAGCTTAATTCCGTTAACGAACGAGACTCCGTCGTGCCCCGCGGTCCGAGTCCGGCTTACTAGAGGGACACGTGAGGCTCTGGCACATGAGATTGGCCAATAACTGGTGTGTCCGTGGCTGCATGTGCGCTACACTGAAAAGGCCAGCGTTTGTCGCTTACAGGTGCAGATAAACCGCTGAACAACGTTAGTGATGGGGATCACTGATTACAATTATTACCCGTGAACGATGATTTCCCAGTAATTCCGCAGTTCCGGAATTAGGCCTAACCGTCATTCCTGAAAAAATGAAAAACTTACGTGTGCAAACCACAGGTGCTGTAGCTTGCTTAACAGCTCGCCAGCCGTTCTCACGCCCAGTATGGATTACACGTGATTGCAAAAAGGTGAGAAAGGGTACCGTATCCCAGGATAACATGTATGGATAGCGTACACATTCAAAATATATGTCTATACATCAGGAGGCAGGCTCAGACGGTGTTAGGCCCAGTATGGCTTGCACGTGATTGCACAAAGGTGAGAAAGGGTACCGTATCCCCAGATAACATGTATGGATAGCGTACACATTCAAAATATATGTCTATACATCAGGAGGCAGGCTCAGACGGTGTTAGGCCCAGTATGGCTTGCACGTGATTGCACAAAGGTGAGAAAGGGTACCGTATCCCCGGATAACATGTATGGATAGCGTACACATTCAAAATACACTCACTGGCCACTTTATTAGGTACACCTGTCCAACTGTGTGTTAAGACTTAATTTCTAATCAGCCAATCACATGGCGGCAACTCAGTGCATTTAGGCATGTAGACATGGTCAAGACAATCTCCTGCAGTTCAAACCGAGCATCAGTATGGGGAAGAAAGGTGATTTGAGTGCCTTTGAACGTGGCATGATTGTTGGTGCCAGAAGGGCTGGTCTGAGTATTTCAGAAACTGCTGATCTACTGGGATTTTCACGCACAACCATCTCTAGGGTTTACAGAGAATGGTCCGAAAAAGAAAAAAAATCCAGTGAGCGGCAGTTCTGTGGCCGGAAATGCCTTGTTGATGCCAGAGGTCAGAGGAGAATGGGCAGACTGGTTCGAGCTGATAGAAAGGCAACAGTGACTCAAATTGCCACCCGTTACAACCAAGGTAGGCAGAAGAGCATCTCTGAACGCACAGTGCGTCGAACTTCGAGGCAGATGGGCTACAGCAGCAGAAGACCACACTGGGTACCACTCCTCTCAGCTAAGAACAGGAAACTGAGGCTACAATTTGCACAAGCTCATCGAAATTGGACAGTAGAAGATTGGAAAAACGTTGCCTGGTCTGATGAGTCTCGATTTCTGCTGCGACATTCGGATGGTAGGGTCAGAATTTGGCGTAAACAACATGAAAGCATGGATCCATCCAGCCTTGTATCAACGGTTCAGGCTGGTGGTGGTGGTGTCATGGTGTGGGGAATTTTTTCTTGGCACTCTTTGGGCCCCTTGGTACCAATTGAGCATCGTTGCAACGCCACAGCCTACCTGAGTATTGTTGCTGACCATGTCCATCCCTTTATGACCACAATGTACCCAACATCTGATGGCTACTTTCAGCAGGATAATGCGCCATGTCATAAAGCTCGAATCATCTCAGATTGGTTTCTTGAACATGACAATGAGTTCACTGTACTCAAATGGCCTCCTCAGTCACCAGATCTCAATCCAATAGAGCATCTTTGGGATGTGGTGGAATGGGAGATTCGCATCAGGGATGTGCAGCCGACAAATCTGCGCCAACTGTGTGATGCCATCATGTCAATATGGTCCAAAATCTCTGAGGAATGCTTCCAGCACCTTGTTGAATCTCTGCCACGAAGAATTGAGGCAGTTCTGAAGGCAAAAGGGGGTCCAACCCGTTACTAGCATGGTGTACCTAATAAAGTGGCCAGTGAGTGTATATGTCTATACATCAGGAGGCAGGCTCAGACGGTGTTAGGCCCAGTATGGCTTGCACGTGATTGCAAAAGGTGAGAAAGGGTACCGTATCCCTGGATAACATGTATGGATAGCGTACACATTCAAAATATATGTCTATACATCAGGAGGCAGGCTCAGACGGTGTTAGGCCCAGTATGGCTTGCACGTGATTGCACAAAGGTGAGAAAGGGTACCGTATCCCAGGATAACATGTATGGATAGCGTACACATTCAAAATATATGTCTATACATCAGGAGGCAGGCTCAGACGGTGTTAGGCCCAGTATGGCTTGCACGTGATTGCACAAAGGTAAGAAAGGGTACCGTATCCCCGGATAACATGTATGGATAGCGTACACATTCAAAATATATGTCTATACATCAGGAGGCAGGCTCAGACGATGTTAGGCCCAGTATGGCTTGCACGTGATTGCACAAAGGTGAGAAAGGGTACCGTATCCCCGGATAACATGTATGGATAGCGTACACATTCAAAATATATGTCTATACAGCATGAGGCAGGCTCAGACGGTGTCAGGCACAGTGTGGATTTGACGGCCCAGACTGCACAGCGGAGGAGCAGGGAGAGGTAAAGATTGCAAATGCTGGGGCCCTGCCCAAGCAAGGGGGGCCCACTCGTGGGCGTCGTTACTGGCACTGGGCCCCTCATAGTACGGCGGTGTGTCTGACGGCGGGTGTGCACCACCACCGTCAGAGACACTTGATTGCACTATGAGGGACCCTGTGCCAGTGCCCGCGCCCAAGAGTCGGCCTACCCACCTGTCCAGGGCAACGGCACTCGCACGGTGTCGTGCGCTAGGTGGTGACCCCAGCCATGGGGGGGGGGGAGGCAGCACAGTTAGGGAGTTTTAGAAAGTGGCATATGTTGATGTTGGACATTCAGCTGATGCAAAAGGTGAAATAGGCCAAGTCCCAGGTAGAGGTGGACCAAAGCAAGCCATTTTTCTGTCACCCTATGTGTCATCAGGGGAAGGTGGGACAAAATCCTTGGAAACCCATGCATGGTTCATTTTAATGAAGGTTAGATCATCCACATTTTGGGTTGACAGACGAGTCCTTTTTTCTGTCAGGATTGATCCAGCTGCACTGAAGACTCTTTCCGATAGCACACTTGCAGCTGGGCAAGCGAGCTCCTGTAAGGCATATGTGCCAATTCAGGCCAGGTGTCCAGTTTAGCGGCCCAATAGTCAAAGGGGAATGACCTGTGTGGGAGAACATCGATATGGGAGGAAAAGTAGTTTGTAACCATAGTTGACAACTGCTGTCTCCTGTCACTTTCCATCGATGCAGTATTACCAGTTGTGTGAGCGGTCCGCGAAAAATCAGTCCACAACATTGTCATGAAACCCCTGTCTCCAACGCCACTTCTGCTGTGCGCACCATGAACACCTCTGCCAAGCTGCCCCCGGCCCGTACGGCTCGTGTGAGAACCATCACCGCTGCTGTGTGCTGGGAATGCCTCAAGCAACCGATTTACCAGAGTTGCTTGTTTATTAGCCAATATTAGGTCAAGGTTCTCCTGTGGCATGATGTTTTGTAATTTGCCTTTATAGCGTGGATCCAGGATGCTGGCCAACCAGTAGTCGTCATCGTTCATCATTTTGGCAATGCGGGGGTCCCTTTTTAGGATCTGCAAGGCATAATCTGACATGTGGGTCAATGTTCCCGGTGTCAATGATGCACTGCGAGTGCTGGGTGGAGGAGCACTTTCTGGCAAATCCACATCCCTCCAGTCACGCACAAACCCTGTACCAGACCTTGCCACGCCAACATTTTCACTTGCCCCATGAGATGCATCCTCCTCCCCTAAGTAATCATCCCCATCATCATCCTCCTCCTCCTCCTCCTCTTCTTCCTCCACCTCGTCCAGGAGAGGTCCCTGAGCAGACAATGGCTGAATGTCATCAAGGATTCCCTCCTCCTCTTCCTCCTCATCAACATTGGCTGCAGACGCCTGCTCCTTAAGGTGCGTCAAAGTTTGCATGAGCAGACGCATAAGTGGGATGCTCATGCTTAGGATGGCGTCGTCTGCGCTTACCAGCCGTGTGCATTCCTCAAAACACTGAAGGACTTTACAGAGGTCTTTCAGCTTCGACCACTGCACACCTGTCAACTCCATGTCTGCTCTCAAAGTGCCTGGCCGTGTATCCTCCCACAAATGCATTATGGCCTGCCTCTGCTCGCACAGCCGCTCCACCATGTGCAGGGTGGAGTTCCACCTTGTTGCAATGTCGATAATGAGGCGGTGGTTGGGAAGGTGGAGCAATCGCTGCAGCTTCTGCATACGAACGGAGTGTACAGGCGACCGGCGGATGTGCGCGCACAGTCTTCGCACCTTCTGGAGCAGGGCTGTTAACTCCGGATAATTTTTGAGGAAGCACTGCACCACCAGGTTCAAGGTGTGAGGCAAGCAAGGTATGTGGCTGAGTTTTGAAAGGGCTATGGCTGCCACAAAATTACGGCCGTTATCACTAACTACCTTGCCTGCCTCAAGATGTACACTGCCCAGCCATGATTCAGTTTGTCACTTCAAGTACTCGGCCAGCACCTCGGCGGTGTGTCTGTCGCCCAAACACATCATCTGCAACACAGCCTGCTGACACTTTCCACTAGCTGCTTGATAGGGGGACACCTCGTGTGCAACAGTGGCAGCTGCAGATGGAGTGCTCGTACGACTGCGCTCTGTGGACGAGCTTTCGCTTCTGGAGGAGGAGGAGGAGGAGGAGGGTCGAACGCCTACAGCCAACTGTTTCCTATACCGTGGGCTAGGCAGCACTGTCCCACCACCGCTGTCCCCTGTGGACCCTGCATTCACCACATTAACCCAGTGCGCAGTGATGGACACGTAACGGCCCTGGCCATGCCGACTGGACCATGCATCAGTTGTGAGGTGCACCTTTCCACTCACTGACTGCTTGAGTGCATGGACAATGCGGTCTTTTACATGATGGTGGAGGGCTGGGATGGCTTTGCGAGAGAAATGGCGACTGGCTAGGTCATAGCGTGGTACTGCATAGGCCATGAGTTCGCGGAAAGCTGCGCTTTCCACCAACCGATAGGGCATCATCTCAAACGAGATTAGTTTGGCAATGTGGGCGTTCAAACCCAGTGTACGCGGATGAGAGACTGAGTACTTTCTTGACCTACTCATAGTGTCTGGGAGGGTGAGCTGGACTTGAGAGCTGCATATAGTGGAAGTAGCGGTGGACAGGGCGGACTGAGAGGGTTGATGATGGTGATGGAGTTGGTGTTCTTTCTGATGGCCTAGATTCAGTATTTCGTTGATATAACAGTGGGATTCCCTGACTGCTGTGGCCTTGCAACGACACCTCAACATTTGCTGCTGTGCTAACCGGTGGGCTTACAGTGGGGGAAACAATGTAGCGTTGTTGACTACCTTCTTTGTGATCAGTTGCACATGTGGCACTTGAGGTTTGGTTTTGTGTCCACGCTTGCAAGTGCATGCTGGTTAAATGTCTAAGCATGCAACTGGTATTCAAATTTTTCAGATTTTTCCCTCGGCTAAAGGTCTTTGCGCACTTCTTACAGATAACCTTGGCCTGATCATGAGTATTTTGTTCAAAAAAGTGCCACACTGCACTCTTCCTACTTTGGCAGACATTTTGCGGCCTAGCACGCTGTGATCTTTTGACCGTCTGGACAAGCTGTCCAGCAACTCTTTTGATTTTTGGAACCTGTCTTTGGAGTGCTCCGGGCCTGCCAGATAACAGCGGTTGCGATGTCGATGTCTGCTGTGGATGCTCCTCATCTGAGCTATTGGAAGCAGCACCCTCTTCCCCCAATGGATGCCAATCTGGGTCAACAACTGGGTCATCCATCACCTCCTCTTCAATGTCATGTGCACCTTCCTCTGTGTCACCGTGTATGGTGGTATAGTGTGCGGGAAGGGGCACCTGAGTCTCATCAGGGTCAGAATCTGGCTCTGAACACTGCGAGGACAATGTAGTGCTCTGAGTGAATGTACCAGCAGAATCATCTATCAGCGGCTGTGCATCAGTGCACTCCATGTCAGATTCATCTTGGCCTGGGTAATTCACCATTTCACTTGATAATCAAGGCATGGTATGTGAAACAGCTCCATGGAGTAATCAGTAGTATGGCCTGTGTCATCCTTCAATCTTGGTTGGGGTGAAGGACACAAGGAAAGGTGTGGTTCATGAACATGAGCCTCCAATGACGACTCAGTGCTTTTATTTTTTACAACTTCAGAAGAGGAGGCGATAGAGCTGGAGGCTGAGTCAGCAACGTAAGACAAAACTTTTTTCTGAAGCTCTGGCTTTAAAAGCGGTTTGCCAACTCCTAGAAAACTAAGCCTTCGAGGGCTTGTGGAGCCAGACGATGACGCAGGCTCAACACCTCCTGCATTCGGTCCTATTTTGCTTTTGCCACTACCATCAGATCCACCACCAACACCATCATTACCAGCTGCCAACCCCCGCCCAATTCCACGGCCTCTTCCACCAGCCTTCCTCATTTTTGGTAGAAATGTAGACAAAATCCAACAAACTATATAGTAATGTAAAACAAGGTACAAGGTGTCTATAGGACAGGGGAGATTTTGATTTTCTGCAGACACTAGTGGACACTGGACACTTTTGGATTGTGTGAGGCCCACTGAATATCAGAGCGCTATGTCACAGGCTCGATGGCACAGGTGTGAAAAAAGTGACTACAGGATAAGGGAGATTTTGAATTTCTGCAGACACTGGACACTTTTGGATTGTGTGAGGCCCACTGAATATCAGAGGGCTATGTCACAGGCTCGATGGCACAGGTGTGAAAAAAGTGACTACAGGATAAGGGAGATTTTGAATTTCTGCAGACACTAGTGGACACTGGACACTTTTGGATTGTGTGAGGCCCACTGAATATCAGAGCGCTATGTCACAGGCTCGATGGCACAGGTGTGAAAAAAGTGACTACAGGATAAGGGAGATTTTGAATTTCTGCAGACATTAGTGGACACTGGACACTTTTGGATTGTGTGAGGCCCACTGAATATCAGAGATCTATGTCACAGGCTCGATGGCACAGGTGTGAAAAAAGTGACTACAAGATAAGGGAGATTTTGAATTTATGCAGACACTAGTGGACACTGGACACTTTTGGATTGTGTGAGGCCCACTGAATATCAGAGCGTTATGTCACAGGCTCGATGGCACAGGTGTGAAAAAAGTGACTACAGGATAAGGGAGATTTTGAATTTCTGCAGACACTAGTGGACACTGGACACTTTTGGATTGTGTGAGGCCCACTGAATATCAGAGCGCTATGTCACAGGCTCGATGGCACAGGTGTGAAAAAAGTGACTACAGGATAAGGGAGATTTTGAATTTCTGCAGACATTAGTGGACACTGAACACTTTTGGATTGTGTGAGGCCCACTGAATATCAGAGCGCTATGTCACAGGCTCGATGGCACAGGTGTGAAAAAAGTGACTACAGGATACGGGAGATTTTGAATTTCTGCAGACACTAGTGGACACTGGACACTTTTGGATTGTGAGGCCCACTGAATATCAGAGCGCTATGTCACAGGCTCGATGGCACAGGTGTGAAAAAAGTGACTACAGGATAAGGGAGATTTTGAATTTCTGCAGACACTAGTGGACACTGGACACTTTTGGATTGTGTGAGGCCCACTGACGCTGTATGGTGTGAGAAAATGCACGCTCAGTATCTCAGCAGGACAAAAAAAAAAAAATTGGGATTGCTTTTAAAAAAGCAGTTTGCAGAGCAGTGGATAAACAGCAATGCAGCTGTCAGGAAGCCTTAGAAGGCAGCCTAAGGCTAGTTTCACACTAGCGTTTATGAGCGCAGCGACGGCCTGCGCACGGCCGCCGCTAAGCCCCACCCCCTGCCGCGTCTCCGCCGGTAGCTCCGCCCACCGGCGCATGACGCTGCATGCGCCCTGCGTCCCCTATCTTTATCACAGGGGGCGCAGCCCGTGCGCAGTATGCGTTTGGCGGCGCATGCGCCTTTTTGATGGTGCGCCGACGCAACCAAACTGCAGCAGGTTGCGTTTGGCGCAGGTCGGCGCACCGTCAAAGGGACGCATGCGCCGCCAAACGCATACTGCGCACGGCCTGCTCCCCCTGTGATAAAGATAGGGAACGCAGGGCGCATGCAGCGTCATGCGCCGGTGGGCGGAGCTACCGGCGGTGGCGCGGCAGGGGGTGGGGCTTAGCGGCGGCCGTGCGCAGGCCGTCGCTGCGCTCAAACGCTAGTGTGAAACTAGCCTAACAACCAACACCGCTGATCCACCACAATATAGCCTCCCCTTGCACTGCACACACAGTGACTGGTGTGTTGTACAGGCAAAATCGCTAGCAGCAGAAGCAGTTTTTCTTTTTCTTCTTCCCTGCCTAACGCTCTCCCTACAGAATCAGCAACCTCTCCCTATGCTAAGATCGGCAGAAGATGGCGGTCGGCGTGCACGCCCTTTTATAACCCCTGTGACCCCCACCAAAGCAAGCCAATCACTTACATGTCCTTCTGAAAGATGGTGGTGACCCCTGTCTATGTCATCACGTTGCCCACAGTGTCCGTGGATCCTGATTGGCTGAAAGAGAGCGCAAAACAAACTTTTGAAACGCGACATCGACCTCGTGGCCGACCTCATCCTAGGGTCGGGTTTCGTTTCATGAAACCCGACTTTTGAAATTTTTCAACCCGTTTCGCTCAACTCTAGTGACGAGCAGTAATGATTTTACTGCCAATAAGAAGCAGTGTTTGCCACGCTGTCATGCACATGGTGGTGGATGAGACCACTTGCACCCAGTTTCGTTAGGTTTCTAGGTCACATGTCATCACAATGAGCTGAACTGGAAAGTAGGTTCTACTCCTTCAGGGAATCGAAGTATGTCCCAACACACCAGCAAACAGCCTTTGACCTTAGGGAACAAGAAGCTTAACAAACTGTCAGTATCTGGGGTTCTCCGGGAACTAGGTACGGAACAGATTCCTGCATTCCAGATCGCAGTGAGACAGGTCAGACTCAAAGATAGACCTGTGTAATTTAAGGAGAAACAGGCTAAAGCGCCTCTTCTAATGACAAACATCACAGCTCCACAGCATCCCTGGGCAATAAGTCAGGGGATCCTGTGTTATGATACCAACACACAAGTTCTACCAGTAGTCCCACAGCATCTGCAGGCAGAGCTGTCCAGACATCTTGGCCGAGATAAGCTACTATCCCCTACTGAGGGACAAACTATACTGGTCCGGTGTGTCCAAAACAGTAGAGGAAGGCAACAAACAATGCCTGGTATCTGTTCAGGTTAACCCAAGGACATCGGCCCTGAAGCCAGTGCTGCAGCGAGTTCCGCCAGCAGAGGGTCCATGGTCCTGACCATTACCAACAGGAAGTCATAACTGCTGTTGTGCCCTAGTGGTGGTGGATGTATTCTCGAAATGGGCAGACGCCAGTCCCACTGTCAATTATTCTGCTATAACTAATGCCCGGGTTCTGACAACCTGAGAAACACTGAATACAGTGCAGAAAATGGAACAATGCAAAGTTATACATGCAGTACAAAAATGCTCAGTATGTAGTATACAATGAAAACCACTCAGATGGATACCGCACTGAGACCCAGCTCTGCATCTCTCGTCATACGGGCATAGATAATGGTTTCTATCTAAGGTGGATACTGCTTTTACAGGGTGAGCGATTGCACCATCTACTCCACGATACAAATCCTTGAGAGACATGGAGTCCTAATAAATATTCTCTTCAGCTTCTCACCCAGCAGTCAGTACACTGATGAAGGTTCTGAGAACCAAAACATCTGTATTTTATACTACTTTTAGACTATAGCAAAAAAAAAAAGTCAGCTTACCCCAATATCTGTAGATAAGCTCCAATCCAATTCCTCGCACAGATCAGGCAGAGAAACCAGAAAGTGCAATTAAAAAAATCCAGCGTGGAATGAAGAGGAAAAAAAACGTATTAGGCTAGTTTCACATTTGCGCTTTATAGCGCTGCGACGGCCTGTGCACGGCCGCCGCTAAGCCCCGCCCCCTTCCTGCGCACATGGGCGCTTGCGATCTGCACACCCTATCATTAGCATAGGGTGCACAGATCGTGCGCGCCGAAATGCAACATGCTGCGTTCGGCGCACCTTCAAAAGTGCGCAGCGCACGATCTGCGCGCCCTATGCTAAAGATACGGTGCGCAGATCGCAAGCACCCCTGTGCGCTAGAAGGCGGCGATGACCGGAAGGGGCGGGCAGGGATCCGGCAGGGGGCGGGGCTTAGCAGCGGCCGTCGCAGCGCTATAAAGCGCAAATGTGAAACTAGCCTTACTAGTTACTAAAAGGGAAAAACATTTTCCAGACAAGCTTGTCCTACATGGAGCTGTCTGCATGCTTGTCTGGAAAATGTTTTCCCTTTTTGTAAACTAGTAATAAAGTACATTTTTTACCTTTTCATTCCACGATGGATTTTTTCTTTATTGCACTTATGTAGACTGTATCAAAACTTTCCTTGCATCTGTTCATGCCACAACTACTTTATGGTTGTATTAATATATTTTGAATTATGTTTTTTTGGAGTTGCATTACTATTGTATTTGTGTGTTTGAACATTTGTCTTATTTTGCATCTTAAAGGGAATCTGTCACCTTGTTTTGGCAGGCTATTTAAATGAGGTCTGTCCGGTCCAATGGGCGGTGTTTCAGATCTTTGCCGCCTCCCCATCCTTGGCCACCGTCCGCAGTTTTCTCATGAATAAGTGTCCGCCCTCTTTCGCACGTGCACTAAGCATTTTTGGCTTTCTTTACTGCGCATGCGCCGGTTAACTAAGACCCGGAAGTGTTTTGCTGTGTTCTGGGGCCTAATTAACTGGCGCATGCACAGTAAGGCTTTTCGGCTTTGCCCGCAGTTGGGCAACGCATACTGCGCGTGCCAAGAATGCATAGCGCACCCGCGAAAGATGGCGGACACCTACTCATGAAAAAAACTGCAGACAGCAGCCAAGGATCCAAAACACCGCTCATCGGAACGGACAGACCTCATTTAAATAGCCTGCCATAACCAGGTGACAGATTCCCTTTAACATTTTCAGGTTTTGGAAACTCTGAAGCAGTTAAAGGGGTTTCCCAGAAACAAAGTTGATTTTAATTAATAGATCTTGGAATAATGATAATTTCCACAATTGAAAGTAATAAAATGCTCCTGTGCAGATATGTGCCCCTGCTGTACTGTGTAATGGCAGTGTCTGACCGTACAGGAACATGGTCTGATCATACCACAGCTCCTGGGCAGTGGGGGAATCAAGACAGAATACAGACTGGACAGCACAGGAACATTATTCCTATAAATAAATGTACCCTGCTGTGTACTGTGTAATGGTCGTGTCTGACCGTACAGGGACATGGTCTGAACGTACCACAGCTCCTGGGCAGGGGAGGACACGAGTATAGACATTACAGCAGGGATCACAGCTGATTCTCTTGTGACAGATAACAGTTCAGTGTTTTCCTGAACCAGCTATGCCTGGGAAACCTTGGTGTTGCATTGTACATGTAGGACACAACATGCACATTCCCTGTCATGGCCAAAGTGCAGTCAACAAATTAACCAACATCTTTAGAAACTTTTAATCGTTATTGCAGCTCCTCTGAGAAGTAATTTTACATATTAGAAAAGGAGACTCTCCATCACCAGTACGTTTTGTGTTGTTGGGGGCAATGCAAAATACGGCCCCCTTCCTAGACAAATGTAAGAACATGCTGGGTGTAATTATTACTAGTGACCTTTTCTTGTATAACCGGAGATCCTGTAAGGTACATTAGGTTGAACCAGTCGGCAACTACCGCATTTTCCTTTCCCCCTCCAGTCCACGTAGTTGCACCACCATTACTACAGTTATGTAGGATTAAGTTCTCTACAGCGGGTCACAACCAAAGAAACTTTCACAACTGAAAAAATTTATTTTGACAAATTTTATTTTAGGCCAATGATTCTCGGGGTTCAGCTTAAAACTGGATAACTTGTCCCTGAAAAGTAAAAATATTTTAGTTAAATTATGTAAAACAAAGCAATTCTAAAAATACCATTTGTGAATCTAGTTTAAAGGAAACCTAACAACTTAGAAAACACCATTTACATGCAAATATAGGATAATAAGCAGGTTAGTAGCATTACACTGCTGCCAGCCGCGTTCCTAAAATGTGCAGCTACTGCGAGAGTATCTAGTTATTTCTTCCTGCTTCGGGGGTGCCCCCAGTCACAGGTGGTGCCCACTGAGCTGATACAGTCATGGCTCGCTATGGTCTAGACCCAACTACCCAAATCAATTCTCATACTTTGCACTGATACTGGCAATAGCCTAAAGCCTTAATCCCAACTTTATCCCCAACCCTAGTGGGAAAATGGAAATGCATTCTTTTATTTTAGTATTTTTCCCTAACTAATGGGGTGATAAAGGGGGGTTTGATTTACTTTATTTTGATAACTGTGAGAGGGGGAATTGAGGGACCCCATTTCTCTCTCTGATGTGCGATCACATCAGAGGAGAAATTAAATGGAAAAATTTGACTTTTTGCGTAACGGCGACCACAACACCAGGGTCAGTAAAACCTCCGGTAGCAGAGACCCCAGAGAAATTCCTACTCTGGGGGGGGGGGCGCTATACTCATTCCTCAGCGTCGTTATGGCGCTGTGGTTTAAGTACCCTTAACTGGCGCCGTTAAAAGGCATATCGGCGGTGGTTAAGGGGTTAATCTGCAGAAAGTATTGCTGGTAAAATGTTGCAGGCCTTTTAGTGTTCTGTCACTAAACATAGAAATCTAGTTTACCTTTCTCTTCTTGTCTCCACCAAGTTCGAAGTGTTTACATCTCTTAATGGCCAACATCCTCTTCGAGCGGCAGTTGGAATCCACACACTCCAGCCTCAGCACGATCTTTTTGGTGGTCTTGGCCTAGTCAGACAGAATGACAATTAAACCCTTTTGTGACTGGACTGATTTTCCTTTTTTTTCCCCTCCCTTTCTCTCAAGTGCCATAACCATGTGAGAGCTAAACGCCCATGAGGCTGTGACGTTCCCTACAAGAGAGACGCAGACAGCCACGAATCAGGATCTATGTCGTAAAGAAGTGCACTGTTGGCCCAGGAGCCACTACACCGCTCACAGGAATAAGCCAGAACTCTAGAAGATAAAGCCTAGTGTGCCACATCACAATCACTGCTCAGGAAACAGCCAGAGTGAGGGGATGCACCGGCGCCAATAGCGAGGGGGACAGGACTCTCAGGAGCAACATCAGACAAGGAAGATCTTGATTTTAAATAAAAAAAAAAACCACACTAAAAAGCCAAGTTATATCGTAAGAAAGATGGAGATGTTTTATGAAGATGGTTTGTCAACATGACATTTTACTATGTTCCGCTTTATCAGTGTCACGGCATCATTACACCTCCAGGGCTCTTACAAGGTCATTATATTCATAGATGGATATTTTGCTATAGCACAAAAACACTTCAGCAAATTATTGTTTATGAAAATTTGCAGCAATTCTTGAGATATTAACACTTGTTTACGACTGATCGCCCAGGAGACGGATGTGGTCCAAGATTAGAAGCTCAATAGAAAAGCACTTGTAAGCACTGAACATTCTGCCAACCAACCTCTGTGGTCATTCTCCAAGGCTACAAGCTGAAAACGAAGTGATTAACATCCCAAGAATGGCAGGAGAGGTTACCAGTAAAAAGTATCTGACCGTACTGGTCATGGCTGTAAGAATAACCATGAAATATCTGTCCTTCCAAAAGCTGCAAGATTCTACAACTCAATTATATAATATATTCTTAATCCACAGATTGGCTGAAAACCATAGAGTTCCTCACATAAGACTTAAGGCAGGGATTTCTGCAGCTGAAAATCTGTTATCTTCACCTGAATGGGTTGTATTACCAGCAAGCAAAGAGGTATCCTGACTATGTTGCCTCAGCGTTGGGGCCACAGCCGCAGTGTCGGGCCAAAGCCCCAGCACTTCCTAATGCACACGCTGACCTGCCTATTAACATTCTACTACAGGTTCCTAGCACTGTACAATCTTTTTTTTTTTTTTTTTAACTTGTATTCTATTCCTGGAGAACCTCGGAAGGTGATTTAGGACAATGCCACAAATCTGTGCAACAAGTAAATCCACCCTAAAGGTATGTGCGCACAATGGGTCCGGTTGTGGTGGAGTGGAGTTTTGGTGCATTATGAGGCTATGCTGATTTGAGACCTTAGCAGGAGCAAGATTAGTGGAGATGTGCAAACAGAGCAGGGATGTCTAAGAGACATGAGCCTGTGTCTGCATCAAAACCACTTGGAAGCAGGTACTATTTAATCAATGAAATCTTAAAGAAAAAAAAAATGATTCAGGTAAAACATGGCTGACACATTTATGGATTAGTGTAAGCCAATGTGGGCACATACCCAACACTAACACAAGGCCATCAACTTTCAATAGGAAATTCAGTTACTAGGCTTAGATAAGCTCACAAACGACAGATCTGGCGCGGATCTGTCGGTGGAAATTGTTCATCTTTCATCAGAGTCAGTCCTTTGCAAAAATGCTAATTATCCTGCACTCAACTATATGGTGTAGACTTGGCTTAAAAGGATTGTTTGGTTTTGGGGACAAAAAAAAAAAAAAAAAAGCCTCCTGACTGTAGTTTAACCCCTTAACTTCTCCCCTGCTTTGATGAGGGCTCCGGCGCTGAGCCCGTATCAAAGCCGGGACATGTCAGCTGTTTTGAACAGCTGACATGTGCCCGCAATAGGCGCAGGTGGAATCGCGATCCACCTGCACCTATTAACCCGTTAAACGCCGCTGTCAACAGCGTTTAACCGGCGCTTCCGGCCGCCGGGCCGGAAATGAAGTCATCGCTGACCCCCGTCACATGATCGGGGGTCAGTGATGCGTTGGCATAACAACCAGAGGTCTCTTGGAGACCCATGATTGTTGATGCCGCTTTGCTATGAGTGCCACCCGGTGGTCGGCGCTCATAGCTATGCAGTAATTCTGCTACATATGGGTGATCTGCTCATCGCCTATATGTAGCAGAGCCAATCAAGTATGGCATGCTTCTAGCCTCCCATGGAGGCTATTGAAGCATGACACAAAAAAAAAATTAAAAAAAAAATAAAAAATGTATTTTAAAAAATATGAAAAAAAAAAATATATAAAAGTTCAAATCACCCCCCTTTCGCCCCTGGTAGCGCCGCATTCAGGATCGCCCGATCAATAAAAAAAAAAAAAAAGAAAAAAGGATTAACCCAATCGCTAAATGGCGCAGCGAGAAAAAAAAAAATCAAAACCCCAGAATTACGTTTTTCTTTTATCTCTGTGACAATGCATTAAAATGCAAAAACGGGCGATCAAAAGAACGTGCCTGCATAAAAGTGGCATTAAAAATGTCAGCTCAGCACGCAAAAAATAAGCCCTCACCCGACCCCAGATCACGAAAAACGGAGACGCTACGGGTCTCGGAAAATGGTGGGGTTTTTTTTTTTCGCAAACTTTGGAATTTTTTTTTCCATCACTTCGATAAAAAAAGAACCTAGACATATTTGGTGTCTATGAACTCATAATGACCTCGCAAATCATAATGGTGGGTCAGTTTTAGCATTTAGTGAACCTAGCAAAAAAGCCGAGCAAAAAAACAAGTGTGGGATTGCACTTTTTTTTGCAATTTCACCGCACTTGGAATTTTTTTTTTCCTGTTTTGTAGTACACGACATGGTAAAATCAATGGTGTTCAAAAGTACAACTCGTCGCGCAAAAAAATAAGTCCTCACATGGCCATATTGACGGAAAAATAAAAAAAAAAAGTTATGGCTCTGGGAAGAAAGGGAGCGAAAAACAAAAACGAAAATAACCCCGGTCCTTAAGAGGTTACGATGACTTCACTTGCCCTGCATGGCTGCAGAGGTCACATCATCTAGATAGCACTGCAGCCAATCATCGATGCACACAATCAGAAGTCAGTAGCAGCAGGGAAAGACTCAAAGCCAGAGCCAATGATGGAGAGTATGGTATAGTTTTGTGGAGATTGTATATGCAAGAGTCAGGGATCAACAAACAAATTAATACAATTTTTATTAGTAAACAAATCACTAGTTCATGACCATCACTTGAAAAATAAACCGACTAGATTAGTAACAGACCATATTATCTCTTGCCTTTATGCTTCATCCCACTTTGCTAGATTCTCTTGCACATGTTCATTACCTGTACATCCCGGACAGGGTTTCTGGTTGCTATAGGCCTTCTCCTGCTCTGCCCAGATCTCATAGTACTGGTATAGTGAGCACTGAGGATATGGCAAGTTGAGTATACTTAATTATTTTTCAAGTGATTGCCATGAACTATTGGCATGATTATTAGGATAGTATGTATTGCACTTCTTAATATGAATCTATTGTTAAAGGCCATAATAATAATGGATTCTAAGTGTTTTTGTTTGTTTACTAATAAAAATGGTATTAATTTGTTTGGTGATCCCTGGCTCTTGCATACACTCATCTTGTGGATCATGGTCTAACGGGTATACATTAGGTGATCCCAGTAGCATTGGATGGTGCCCACTAGTATATAGTGGGAGCAGTCGGTGCAGCCAGTGAAAAGCAGCTTTACACTTTTCTCAGCCAATAGTGCGCTAAACATATACAAAATTCACCTTTTTCCGGAAGATGGGCTTGGTCTGTCCTCCATAACCACTCTGCTTGCGGTCATATCGCCTCTTTCCTACAGATTAGAGAATCATCTTTATTCCACAAAGACAAAACATTGGTGTCATCTGTGAGTAACAAAGCACAATCCCCCGAGCAGCAAAGTGTCTCCGGCCAACACTGAAACACAAGCTTATTAGCTGCCATAGAAATATGAAAGCAGAACTATTCTCAGAGGGTTATTATTGGGGGGTACGTGCATTCAGGAGAGAAGAAAAAGCTGGCAGTGTCATGGTCTGATGACGAGCTGCTGAGCAGTCAGGATCCATGCGCCTCCACGAAGCTGCCGGCCATGATAGGACAATCGGAGGAGTCCGCAGTGATGAGCACCGATAAACACAAAGCCTTACAGGGTCTGCACTACAGGGACACCCCTTCTGAAACGCTATACTCACCAATGTAAAATAACAGACCATCGTTTCAGTGATGGCAGCGGTCGGTCTCCGGAGTTCTGCCTGATGCCATGTTAGCTCTGCAATCAGCAGCTGAGCACTCACATCTTCCCTGGACATCCAAAGCTCATCTGAAGGAAGAGCGCTCAAACTGCATAGCAGCGGCTGATTGGCTGCAGGGCTCACATGGCATAATGTCACAAGCCTCAGGTGAACTGGCGCCACCATGGCTGGAGGATGCGAGTACAGCATACACAGTCTGTAGAGAGCCCTCCACCCATGCAGAGCAGCCTCTCCAGGGCGCACGCACACAGCTGCCTTCCCTCTCCCCCCCGGACGCACACAGCTGCCTTCCCTCTCCCCCCCGGACGCACACAGCTGCCTTCCCTCTCCCCCCCGGACGCACACAGCTGCCTTCCCTCTCCCCCCCGGACGCACACAGCTGCCTTCCCTCTCCCCCCCGGACGCACACAGCTGCCTTCCCTCTCCCCCCCGGACGCACACAGCTGCCTTCCCTCTCCCCCCCGGACGCACACAGCTGCCTTCCCTCTCCCCCCCGGACGCACACAGCTGCCTTCCCTCTCCCCCCCGGACGCACACAGCTGCCTTCCCTCTCCCCCCCGGACGCACACAGCTGCCTTCCCTCTCCCCCCCGGACGCACACAGCTGCCTTCCCTCTCCCCCCCGGACGCACACAGCTGCCTTCCCTCTCCCCCCCGGACGCACACAGCTGCCTTCCCTCTCCCCCCCGGACGCACACAGCTGCCTTCCCTCTCCCCCCCGGACGCACACAGCTGCCTTCCCTCTCCCCCCCGGACGCACACAGCTGCCTTCCCTCTCCCCCCCGGACGCACACAGCTGCCTTCCCTCTCCCCCCCGGACGCACACAGCTGCCTTCCCTCTCCCCCCCGGACGCACACAGCTGCCTTCCCTCTCCCCCCCGGACGCACACAGCTGCCTTCCCTCTCCCCCCCGGACGCACACAGCTGCCTTCCCTCTCCCCCCCGGACGCACACAGCTGCCTTCCCTCTCCCCCCCGGACGCACACAGCTGCCTTCCCTCTCCCCCCCGGACGCACACAGCTGCCTTCCCTCTCCCCCCCGGACGCACACAGCTGCCTTCCCTCTCCCCCCCGGACGCACACAGCTGCCTTCCCTCTCCCCCCCGGACGCACACAGCTGCCTTCCCTCTCCCCCCCGGACGCACACAGCTGCCTTCCCTCTCCCCCCCGGACGCACACAGCTGCCTTCCCTCTCCCCCCCGGACGCACACAGCTGCCTTCCCTCTCCCCCCCGGACGCACACAGCTGCCTTCCCTCTCCCCCCCGGACGCACACAGCTGCCTTCCCTCTCCCCCCCGGACGCACACAGCTGCCTTCCCTCTCCCCCCCGGACGCACACAGCTGCCTTCCCTCTCCCCCTGGACGCACACAGCTGCCTTCCCTCTCCCCCCCGGACGCACACAGCTGCCTTCCCTCTCCCCCCCGGACGCACACAGCTGCCTTCCCTCTCCCCCCGGACGCACACAGCTGCCTTCCCTCTCCCCCCGGACGCACACAGCTGCCTTCCCTCTCCCCCCCGGACGCACACAGCTGCCTTCCCTCTCCCCCCCGGACGCACACAGCTGCCTTCCCTCTCCCCCCGGACGCACACAGCTGCCTTCCCTCTCCCCCCGGACGCACACAGCTGCCTTCCCTCTCCCCCCGGACGCACACAGCTGCCTTCCCTCTCCCCCCGGACGCACACAGCTGCCTTCCCTCTCCCCCCCGGACGCACACAGCTGCCTTCCCTCTCCCCCCCGGACGCACACAGCTGCCTTCCCTCTCCCCCCGGACGCACACAGCTGCCTTCCCTCTCCCCCCGGACGCACACAGCTGCCTTCCCTCTCCCCCCGGACGCACACAGCTGCCTTCCCTCTCCCCCCGGACGCACGCAGCGGCCTCCCCTCAGCCACCCTCACCTTGCGCGTACAGCGAGTCCTTCCCCTTCTTGTACTGCGTCACTTTGTGCGGCTGGTGGCGCCCGCACTTCTTGCAGTAGGTCCTCCGGGTCTTCGGGACGTTCACCTGCCGATAAGAAGCGGGGGTCAGTGGACACAGTACACACTCTCAGATAATGGCGCTAGGCGGCTGGAAATAACCGCGTCACTAATGCACGGTGTGCAGCGGCTCTGACTAGACACGGTACACGGGGGGAGCGGGGCCACACACGGAGGATGGCGGCAGATTGCAGCCGCGGCGAACACACCACTCACCATCTTGGCTGACGCCGTAAGAGAGAGAGCCGGAAGCGGAAGTTGTGTCATAAGCGCCGAGCGCTCACCAAAGAGACAGCAGCTGGATAGAGGGGACAGCGGGAGCGGCAGCACGTCACGGAGGACTTCCTGATTCTGGAGGACCCGAGCGCAGCGGATGGCCGAAGGCGGCAGTATACACACAGCGAGCGGCGCAGCAGAGAGGGGGGTGACCTGACTCCTGTACTGTCCGTGCGCGCTGCCCGCTCTCCCCGGAGATGGGTTTCTGGGGTGTGTGCACATGTAAGACTAAGTGCACATGTAAGGCTAAGTGCACACGTAGCAGAAAATTTCTGCTCAAAAACCTGACTCCCTTCCCAGAAACCGCGTCTTCGCGTTTTTTGCGCTGTTTTGGGCTAGTTTCACACTAGCGTTTCTTCCACACAGCGCATGGCGCCACTAAGCCCCGCTCCCTGCCCGCCCCATCCAGTCATCGCCGCCTACTATCGCACATGGACGCTTGCGATCTGTGCACCCTATCTTTAGCTGCATTTGGCGTGCACGGGCGCACCTTCAAAAGTGCACAGCGCATGCTAAAATCCTAATAGCGCACGGCCAGCGCACCCTATGCTAAAGATAGGGTGCACAGATCGCAAGCGTCCATGTGCGATAGTAGGCGGGAATGACCGGATGGGGCGGGCAGGGAGCTGGCAGGGGGCGGGGCTTAGCGGCGCCGTGCGCTGCGTGGAATAAAAGCTAGTGTGAAACTAGCCTTTGCGCTTTTTTTCCGGAGCGTTTTCAAAACGCATTGAACAAGCCAGAAACGCGGAAAAATCCGCAAAATTAATGAGCATGCTGCGTTTTTTACCGCAATGCGTTTTTTTCGCGGTAAAAAGCGCATCAATGTGCACAAAAAGTGCAAAATGAATAGAAATGACTGGCAAGCTTATTTTTAGCGGTTTTATAGTGAAAACCGCTAAAAAAAACGCTGTGTGTGAACACAGCCTTAGCTTTATTTTTGCGTTTTTTAAGCGTTTTTACTGGTAAAAAATGTAGCATGCTCATTAATTTTACGGAAAAATGCGCATTTCTAACGGGATGCTCCGGAAAAAAACGCGCAAAAATCGTGCGTTTCCTGGGAAGGAGTCCAGTTTGTAGGCTAAGTGCACACGTTGCGGAACTCCCGCGGAAGTTACCGCGAGAATTCCGGAATTCCATTCCGCGGGAAAACCGCATTTTAAATTCCCATAATTAGCTTGCAGAATTGCTAGCGTTTTCCAAGCGATCTGTAGCATCGCTTGGAAAACTGATTGACAGATTGGTCACACTCGGCATATATAGTGTTTGACGAGTGTGACCAACTTTTTACTATTGAGGCCGCCTATGCAGCATTAGTAGTAAAAAGATCTAATGTTAAAAATAATTAAAAAATAAAAAATCGTGTTATTCTCACCTTCCGACCTCCTGCGCAGCGTACCCGATCCTCTGAATGCTCCCGACAAGGCCCGTTCCCAGTGATGCATTGCACCAATGACCTTTGATGATGTTGCGGTCTCGTGAGACCGCTACGGTGTTGCGAGACCGCGACGTCAGCAAGGGTCATTGCCGCCATGCATCACTGGGAAAGGGACCTGCCGGCAGCATCGCTGAAGCCTGGTGACACTGCGAGGGATGTCGGAAGGTGAGAATATGACGATTTTTTTATTTTAATTCTATTTTTTACAGGGATATGGTACCCAGAGCCCGGAAGACAGTCTCCTCTCCTCCGGACCGTGGGTACCATCCGCAAATGTTCTGCTTACTTTTCGCATGGTGTGCACAGCCTCAGGCGGAAAGTAATCAGAACAATGCATTCCTATGTGGGTGGAATCACCGAGATTTCGCAAAATAATGAGTATGCTGCTTATTTTTTCGCGATGCGATTCCACCGCAGGAAAATCCGCAGCATGAGCACAGTATTGCGGAATCCCATAGGATTGCATGGGATGCTTTTTTTTGCGTTTTCACGGCAGAATCGCGCTTTAAAAACCGCCGCGGAAACGCAAAAAAATCGCAACTTGTGAACGCAGCCTTAGTCAGGAATTTTCTGCATACGTGGGTACATAACCTTACTGAATTTTTTTGGCATTGATGCTGAAAATGTGAAATAAAGCAGGAAAGTCTCGGAGCGGTTACCTGGAGCTGTCAGCCTCCTACACATCTGTGCCACATCACCAACTGGCCAAGCGGTCAGGAGACTCCCGGGGAAAAAGGCTCCGGGGAGAGAGAAGATCCTGTGGAGAGAGAGAGGAACCCAGGAAGAGAGAAGATCCCGGGAAGAGACATGATCCCAGGGAGTGAGAGAGGCTTTGGGGAGAGAGAAGATCCCGGGGGAAAGAGAGGATCGCAGGGAGATAGAGGATCCCGGGGGGGGGATCCCAGAGAGGGTCCTGGGGCAAGAGAGAGGATCCCGATAAAGAGGCTCCGAAGACAGAGGATTCGGGAGAGAGAGAGGCTCCTGGGGAAAGAGAAGGTCCTGGTAAGAGAGAGGATCTCGGAGAGAGAGAGGATCCGGGGGAAAGAGAGGCTCCTGTGGAGAGAGAAGGTCCAGGGAGAGTGAGAGGGTCCTGGGGAGAGAGGCGCTGGAGAGAAAGGCTTCTGGAGATAGGATCCCAGGGAGAGAGGCTCCGGGGGAAAAAGAGGATCCCAGGGAAAGAGGAACCCCGGGGGAAGAGAGGGTCCCGATAAAGAGGCTCCAAAGACAGAGGCTTTGGGAGAGAGAGAGGATCCTGGGGAGAGAGAGGCTCCAGGGGAAAGAGAAGGTCCCGGGGAGAGAGGATCCAGGGGAAAGAGAGGATCCCGGAGAGAGAGAGGCTCCGGTGGAGAGAGAAGATCCCGGGGAAAGAGAAGAACTCGGGGAGAGTGAGAGGGTCCCGGGGTGAGAGAGGCTCTGGAGAGAGGATCCTGGAGAGAGAGGATTCCGGGGGAAAGAGAGGATCCCAGGGAGAGAGAGGCTCCGGTGAAAGAGAGGAT
Organism: Dendrobates tinctorius; assembly: GCF_039654945.1. NCBI lineage: Eukaryota > Metazoa > Chordata > Amphibia > Anura > Dendrobatidae > Dendrobates > Dendrobates tinctorius. The sequence goes on from NW_027361925.1 coordinate 3,020,122, forward strand.
CCCAGGGAGAGAGAGCCTCCGGGGGAGGGAGGATCATGTGGAGAGAGAGAGCCTCCAGGGGAGGGAGGATCACAGGGAGAGAGGCTCCGGGTGAAAAGAGAGGGTCCCAGGGCAAGAGAGACAGGATCCTGGGGAGAAAGACAGCGAGCACACAGCGAGCGGCGCAGCAGAGAGGGGGGTGACCTGACTCCTGTACTGTCCGTGCGCGCTGCCCGCTCTCCCCGGAGATGGGTTTCTGGGGTGTGTGCACATGTAAGACTAAGTGCACATGTAAGGCTAAGTGCACACGTAGCAGAAAATTTATGCTCAAAAACCTGACTCCCTTCCCAGAAACCGCGTCTTCGTGTTTTTTGCGCTGTTTTGGGCTAGTTTCACACTAGCGTTTCTTCCACACAGCGCATGGCGCCACTAAGCCCCGCTCCCTGCCCGCCCCATCCAGTCATCGCCGCCTACTATCGCACATGGACGCTTGCGATCTGTGCACCCTATCTTTAGCTGCATTTGGCGTGCACGGGCGCACCTTCAAAAGTGCACAGCGCATGCTAAAATCCTAATAGCGCACGGCCAGCGCACCCTATGCTAAAGATAGGGTGCACAGATCGCAAGCGTCCATGTGCGATAGTAGGCGGGAATGACCGGATGGGGCGGGCAGGGAGCTGGCAGGGGGCGGGGCTTAGCGGCGCCGTGCGCTGCGTGGAATAAAAGCTAGTGTGAAACTAGCCTTTGCGCTTTTTTCCGGAGCGTTTTCAAAACGCATTGAACAAGCCAGAAACGCGGAAAAATCCGCAAAATTAATGAGCATGCTGCGTTTTTTACCGCAATGCGTTTTTTTCGCGGTAAAAAGCGCATCAATGTGCACAAAAAGTGCAAAATGAATAGAAATGACTGGCAAGCTTATTTTTAGCGGTTTTATAGTGAAAACCGCTAAAAAAAACGCTGTGTGTGAACACAGCCTTAGCTTTATTTTTGCGTTTTTTAAGCGTTTTTACTGGTAAAAAATGTAGCATGCTCATTAATTTTACGGAAAAATGCGCATTTCTAACGGGATGCTCCGGAAAAAAACGCGCAAAAATCGTGCGTTTCCTGGGAAGGAGTCCAGTTTGTAGGCTAAGTGCACACGTTGCGGAACTCCCGCGGAAGTTACCGCGAGAATTCCGGAATTCCATTCCGCGGGAAAACCGCATTTTAAATTCCCATAATTAGCTTGCAGAATTGCTAGCGTTTTCCAAGCGATCTGTAGCATCGCTTGGAAAACTGATTGACAGATTGGTCACACTCGGCATATATAGTGTTTGACGAGTGTGACCAACTTTTTACTATTGAGGCCGCCTATGCAGCATTAGTAGTAAAAAGATCTAATGTTAAAAATAATTAAAAAATAAAAAATCGTGTTATTCTCACCTTCCGACCTCCTGCGCAGCGTACCCGATCCTCTGAATGCTCCCGACAAGGCCCGTTCCCAGTGATGCATTGCACCAATGACCTTTGATGATGTCGCGGTCTCGTGAGACCGCTACGGTGTTGCGAGACCGCGACGTCAGCAAGGGTCATTGCCGCCATGCATCACTGGGAAAGGGACCTGCCGGCAGCATCGCTGAAGCCTGGTGACACTGCGAGGGATGTCGGAAGGTGAGAATATGACGATTTTTTTATTTTAATTCTATTTTTTACAGGGATATGGTACCCAGAGCCCGGAAGACAGTCTCCTCTCCTCCGGACCGTGGGTACCATCCGCAAATGTTCTGCTTACTTTTCGCATGGTGTGCACAGCCTCAGGCGGAAAGTAATCAGAACAATGCATTCCTATGTGGGTGGAATCACCGAGATTTCGCAAAATAATGAGTATGCTGCTTATTTTTTCGCGATGCGATTCCGCCGCAGGAAAATCCGCAGCATGAGCACAGTATTGCGGAATCCCATAGGATTGCATGGGATGCTTTTTTTTGCGTTTTCACGGCAGAATCGCGCTTTAAAAACCGCCGCGGAAACGCAAAAAAATCGCAACTTGTGAACGCAGCCTTAGTCAGGAATTTTCTGCATACGTGGGTACATAACCTTACTGAATTTTTTTGGCATTGATGCTGAAAATGTGAAATAAAGCAGGAAAGTCTCGGAGCGGTTACCTGGAGCTGTCAGCCTCCTACACATCTGTGCCACATCACCAACTGGCCAAGCGGTCAGGAGACTCCCGGGGAAAAAGGCTCCGGGGAGAGAGAAGATCCTGTGGAGAGAGAGAGGAACCCAGGAAGAGAGAAGATCCCGGGAAGAGACATGATCCCAGGGAGTGAGAGAGGCTTTGGGGAGAGAGAAGATCCCGGGGGAAAGAGAGGATCGCAGGGAGATAGAGGATCCCGGGGGGGGGATCCCAGAGAGGGTCCTGGGGCAAGAGAGAGGATCCCGATAAAGAGGCTCCGAAGACAGAGGATTCGGGAGAGAGAGGCTCCTGGGGAAAGAGAAGGTCCTGGTAAGAGAGAGGATCTCGGAGAGAGAGAGGATCCGGGGGAAAGAGAGGCTCCTGTGGAGAGAGAAGGTCCAGGGAGAGTGAGAGGGTCCTGGGGAGAGAGGCGCTGGAGAGAAAGGCTTCTGGAGATAGGATCCCAGGGAGAGAGGCTCCGGGGGAAAAAGAGGATCCCAGGGAAAGAGGAACCCCGGGGGAAGAGAGGGTCCCGATAAAGAGGCTCCAAAGACAGAGGCTTTGGGAGAGAGAGAGGATCCTGGGGAGAGAGAGGCTCCAGGGGAAAGAGAAGGTCCCGGGGAGAGAGGATCCAGGGGAAAGAGAGGATCCCGGAGAGAGAGAGGCTCCGGTGGAGAGAGAAGATCCCGGGGAAAGAGAAGAACTCGGGGAGAGTGAGAGGGTCCCGGGGTGAGAGAGGCTCTGGAGAGAGGATCCTGGAGAGAGAGGATTCCGGGGGAAAGAGAGGATCCCAGGGAGAGAGAGGCTCCGGTGAAAGAGAGGATCCCAGGGAGAGAGAGCCTCCGGGGGAGGGAGGATCATGTGGAGAGAGAGAGCCTCCAGGGGAGGGAGGATCACAGGGAGAGAGGCTCCGGGTGAAAAGAGAGGGTCCCAGGGCAAGAGAGACAGGATCCTGGGGAGAAAGACAGCGAGCACACAGCGAGCGGCGCAGCAGAGAGGGGGGTGACCTGACTCCTGTACTGTCCGTGCGCGCTGCCCGCTCTCCCCGGAGATGGGTTTCTGGGGTGTGTGCACATGTAAGACTAAGTGCACATGTAAGGCTAAGTGCACACGTAGCAGAAAATTTATGCTCAAAAACCTGACTCCCTTCCCAGAAACCGCGTCTTCGTGTTTTTTGCGCTGTTTTGGGCTAGTTTCACACTAGCGTTTCTTCCACACAGCGCATGGCGCCACTAAGCCCCGCTCCCTGCCCGCCCCATCCAGTCATCGCCGCCTACTATCGCACATGGACGCTTGCGATCTGTGCACCCTATCTTTAGCTGCATTTGGCGTGCACGGGCGCACCTTCAAAAGTGCACAGCGCATGCTAAAATCCTAATAGCGCACGGCCAGCGCACCCTATGCTAAAGATAGGGTGCACAGATCGCAAGCGTCCATGTGCGATAGTAGGCGGGAATGACCGGATGGGGCGGGCAGGGAGCTGGCAGGGGGCGGGGCTTAGCGGCGCCGTGCGCTGCGTGGAATAAAAGCTAGTGTGAAACTAGCCTTTGCGCTTTTTTTCCGGAGCGTTTTCAAAACGCATTGAACAAGCCAGAAACGCGGAAAAATCCGCAAAATTAATGAGCATGCTGCGTTTTTTACCGCAATGCGTTTTTTTCGCGGTAAAAAGCGCATCAATGTGCACAAAAAGTGCAAAATGAATAGAAATGACTGGCAAGCTTATTTTTAGCGGTTTTATAGTGAAAACCGCTAAAAAAAACGCTGTGTGTGAACGCAGCCTTAGCTTTATTTTTGCGTTTTTTAAGCGTTTTTACTGGTAAAAAATGTAGCATGCTCATTAATTTTACGGAAAAATGCGCATTTCTAACGGGATGCTCCGGAAAAAAACGCGCAAAAATCGTGCGTTTCCTGGGAAGGAGTCCAGTTTGTAGGCTAAGTGCACACGTTGCGGAACTCCCGCGGAAGTTACCGCGAGAATTCCGGAATTCCATTCCGCGGGAAAACCGCATTTTAAATTCCCATAATTAGCTTGCAGAATTGCTAGCGTTTTCCAAGCGATCTGTAGCATCGCTTGGAAAACTGATTGACAGATTGGTCACACTCGGCATATATAGTGTTTGACGAGTGTGACCAACTTTTTACTATTGAGGCCGCCTATGCAGCATTAGTAGTAAAAAGATCTAATGTTAAAAATAATTAAAAAATAAAAAATCGTGTTATTCTCACCTTCCGACCTCCTGCGCAGCGTACCCGATCCTCTGAATGCTCCCGACAAGGCCCGTTCCCAGTGATGCATTGCACCAATGACCTTTGATGATGTCGCGGTCTCGTGAGACCGCTACGGTGTTGCGAGACCGCGACGTCAGCAAGGGTCATTGCCGCCATGCATCACTGGGAAAGGGACCTGCCGGCAGCATCGCTGAAGCCTGGTGACACTGCGAGGGATGTCGGAAGGTGAGAATATGACGATTTTTTTATTTTAATTCTATTTTTTACAGGGATATGGTACCCAGAGCCCGGAAGACAGTCTCCTCTCCTCCGGACCGTGGGTACCATCCGCAAATGTTCTGCTTACTTTTCGCATGGTGTGCACAGCCTCAGGCGGAAAGTAATCAGAACAATGCATTCCTATGTGGGTGGAATCACCGAGATTTCGCAAAATAATGAGTATGCTGCTTATTTTTCCGCGATGCGATTCCGCCGCAGGAAAATCCGCAGCATGAGCACAGTATTGCGGAATCCCATAGGATTGCATGGGATGCTTTTTTTTGCGTTTTCACGGCAGAATCGCGCTTTAAAAACCGCCGCGGAAACGCAAAAAAATCGCAACTTGTGAACGCAGCCTTAGTCAGGAATTTTCTGCATACGTGGGTACATAACCTTACTGAATTTTTTTGGCATTGATGCTGAAAATGTGAAATAAAGCAGGAAAGTCTCGGAGCGGTTACCTGGAGCTGTCAGCCTCCTACACATCTGTGCCACATCACCAACTGGCCAAGCGGTCAGGAGACTCCCGGGGAAAAAGGCTCCGGGGAGAGAGAAGATCCTGTGGAGAGAGAGAGGAACCCAGGAAGAGAGAAGATCCCGGGAAGAGACATGATCCCAGGGAGTGAGAGAGGCTTTGGGGAGAGAGAAGATCCCGGGGGAAAGAGAGGATCGCAGGGAGATAGAGGATCCCGGGGGGGGGATCCCAGAGAGGGTCCTGGGGCAAGAGAGAGGATCCCGATAAAGAGGCTCCGAAGACAGAGGATTCGGGAGAGAGAGAGGCTCCTGGGGAAAGAGAAGGTCCTGGTAAGAGAGAGGATCTCGGAGAGAGAGAGGATCCGGGGGAAAGAGAGGCTCCTGTGGAGAGAGAAGGTCCAGGGAGAGTGAGAGGGTCCTGGGGAGAGAGGCGCTGGAGAGAAAGGCTTCTGGAGATAGGATCCCAGGGAGAGAGGCTCCGGGGGAAAAAGAGGATCCCAGGGAAAGAGGAACCCCGGGGGAAGAGAGGGTCCCGATAAAGAGGCTCCAAAGACAGAGGCTTTGGGAGAGAGAGAGGATCCTGGGGAGAGAGAGGCTCCAGGGGAAAGAGAAGGTCCCGGGGAGAGAGGATCCAGGGGAAAGAGAGGATCCCGGAGAGAGAGAGGCTCCGGTGGAGAGAGAAGATCCCGGAGAAAGAGAAGAACTCGGGGAGAGTGAGAGGGTCCCGGGGTGAGAGAGGCTCTGGAGAGAGGATCCTGGAGAGAGAGGATTCCGGGGGAAAGAGAGGATCCCAGGGAGAGAGAGGCTCCGGTGAAAGAGAGGATCCCAGGGAGAGAGAGCCTCCGGGGGAGGGAGGATCATGTGGAGAGAGAGAGCCTCCAGGGGAGGGAGGATCACAGGGAGAGAGGCTCCGGGTGAAAAGAGAGGGTCCCAGGGCAAGAGAGACAGGATCCTGGGGAGAAAGAAGATCCTGGGGAAAGAGAGAGTCTCCTCCAGGGGAAAGATAAGGTCCCGGGAAGAGAGAGAGGATCCCAGAGAGAGAGGCTACGGGGGAGAAAGAAGATCCTGGCGAAAGAGAGAAGATCCCGGGAAAAATGAGAGGGTCTCGGGGAAAGAGAGAGGGTCCCGGTGTGAGAGAGACAGGATCCCGGGGGGAGAGGGGATCCCAGGAGAGAGAGAGACTCCGGGGAAAAGTAAGGATCCCGGGGAGAGAGAAAGGGTCCCGGGGCAAGAGAGCCAGAATCCCGAGGGGAGAGAGGCTTCAGGGGAAAGAGAGGATCCTGGAGAGAGAGAGGCTTCGGGGAAGTGAGACGATCCCGGGGAGAGAGGATCCCGGGGGGAGAGAGAGAGGCTCCGGGAGAGAGAAGAGAAGATTCCGGGGAGAGAGGCTCACGGGGAGAATGAGGATCCCGGGGGAGAGAGAGGACCCCAGGGAGAGAGGATCCTGGAGTGTGAGAGGCTCCCAGAGAGAGGCTTCCTCTCAGATCTCACAAGGATTTGGCTAATACCATAATCCGCCCCCTTACTGTGCAGTATGTATGCCACTACCAGTAAGAAATGCAGTGTGCCGATATCCACAAGAATCCAGAAAATCAACAATATACAGTAACATCCAATAAATCACCAGACATAACGTCAGATGAAGCTGCGCTCTGTCATCACTACCCTTATAGTATTGTAAGCTTCCAGACATTCATGTTCCGAAACGCTTCCCCCACTGATCCTAGGGGTTCATGAGGGGATTATCGTGTAGACCAGACCTGGGCAAAGTGCGTCCGGACCGAAACAACCGTGGGGCTGGAAACCAGAGGTCTGCGGGCTGCACAGTGCCCGCCCGCTCACTGTCTCCATCTGCGCTGACTTCATTGGTGGAGGAGGGGCCTCCAGGTGAGTATTTGGTGTTCTTTTTTTTATATGTATGGGATGTTTACGTGGGCATGGGGAGGCTGTGGGGGTGTCGTGACGAACATGGGGATGCTATGGGGGTGTCCTGCAGCACATGGGGAGGCTATGGGAGGTGTCTTAAATAATAAGTGCTCCCCAGCCATTGGGGAACACTTAAAGATGGTGCGCTGTCCCTTTAAGAAGCTGGGACTGCACGCATAACCTAAGCACTGTGCCCAGGGATCTGCGAGCAGCGCGCAAACCCCAGGCAGCTGCAGGAGTATGAGGACGGGGTGTGGGACCATGGCGGTGAGTATGTCGGCGCCTCTGCTGGGACAAAGCAGGAGGTGGAGCGGGAGGTGCAGGGCTGCGTCGGTGAGAGCGTCGGTGTCTCTGCCGGGGAAGGGAATGCAGAGACACCAGTGTTGCAGGAAAATTCTTCCCGTTCTGTGAGATTCCTGGGTCGTCTTGCATCCTCTGCTATTTTGAGGTCTAGCCACAGATTTCCAATGATGATCAGACCAAGGGACTGTGAGGACCATTGTAAAACCTTCAGCTTGTGCCTTTTGATGTTGTCTGTTGTGGATTTTGACGTGTTTTGGACCATTATCCACTTGTAGATGCCATCCTCTTTATAACTTCACCTTTTTTACAGATTGTGTTATGCTTGCATAAAGAATTTGTTGAAATGTCATTGAATCCATTCTTTTATATACCCATGAAACATTCCCTGTACTATTGGCTGCAGAACAATTCCAAATCATGATTAATCCACCCTCATGCTTAATGGTTGTCAAGATGTTCTTTTCCGAAAATTGTGTTTCCTTTTTTCTCCACACATAACCTTTTTATTATTGTGGCCAAAAAGATCTATTTTACCCTCATCGGTTCACATGACTTGCTTCCAAAATACATCAGGCTTATTTAGATGTTCTTTTGCATACTTTTGATGCTGAGTTTTACGTGAGGACGCAGGAGAGGTTTTCTTCTGATGACTCTTCGATGAAGGCTTTAGAGTCTGAATTTTTCTGAAGGTCCTTTGCAGTCAAGCGGAGATTCTTATTTGCCTCTCTAGCAATCCGATGAGCAACCTTCATTGAAATGTTGCTTGGTCTTCCAGACATTATCTGGGCTCCCCACTGTCCCTGGTAACTGCCATTTCTTAATTACATTTTGTTAAATCTCTTATTTATTGAGTTTTGTATTTTAAATTACAGAAGGTACAATAATCATATACAATAAGTACCGTTAGCACTGTAAGTTCCTTTAAGGGTATAGACAAGCCAAACATTAAATGTTCACATTTAAAGAAAGATGATATACAACTAGTAAAAGTATAAAGAAGAAGCATTACATTACATCATACCACTTCAAGATCCTCTTTTTCATATTGACATGACCCTTCTGTGTTTCTATTAATATAAATACTAGTATCCATATATTTGTTTTTGTGAACCACATAAATGGATAAGCATATCTAGTATATTTGCTATTAGTAAGCTTATAGAATAGAATAAGTATTGAACTTCTCGTGTAATCTAAACGAGCGTATCCAGAAATACCTATCTTACCTATATTTGATAGTATAGAAATAATATATATAAGAAAGGAAGGAAAAAGAAGAAAAAAGGTTGGTATAAGAAAAGTTAGAATTGACGAAAGAAGGAGAAAAGAGAAAATTGGAGGAATAAGGGAAGGGGGAAGAGAAAGGGGGGATGAAAAGAGAGAGTGGATGGGGGGGTGGGGATGGGATCAGGGCAAGGGGAAATCCCACACCACCCTTTAGCCTGTGTGGCTTCAAATGAAAAACCTCTGAAAGTTAGGGGAATTACGGAATACAATCCATTCACACCAAGTCACATTGAATTTATCTTGTGTGTTAAAGCATTCAGCTGCCAGCTCTTCCATACGAAAGATCATAGATAGTTCCTCATACCAATCTCGTATAAATGGTTGTTCTGTCGTTTTCCAGAGCCTCGAGATAATTGCACGAGCCGCGGCTATGCAAAACCTTAAGATGTCTTTTTTAATGTGGTTCGGAGAACCTGGGAGCATAGACAGCGCCACTTCAGGGGTCCCCACAATAGTTATACCTGTAATCAACGTATAATTTCTGAAAACTTTATCCCAGAAACCGCGTATCTTCCCGCAATCCCACCAGATATGTAGCATGGTCCCTGTCTCTGCGTCGCAGCGCCAACACTTATCAGAATATGAAGAAGAAATTTTGCTAAGCTGGCTTGGACAATAATACCACCTTGTTAGGACTTTATAATTTCTTTCCTGCGCTACACATGGGGATGACATGAAGTGAGTACAAAAGAAGCTCCCCTTCCAGTCCTCCTTTGTATATTCTCTACCCAACTCTCTCTCCCAAGCTAGTTGGTAAGAAAATTTTTCCTTTTTTGTTTCTAAAATCATATTCTGATAGAGCACGGATATTGCGTGTGTCGGCGGCGAGCTAGCAAGGAACAACCTTTCAAGCGAGCAAGGAGTAGAGCGGACTCTGCATGGATAAATTGCCGATGAAAGAAACGATCTAAGTTGTGCAAACTCAAGCCAATTCACCTGTAAGAAAGGCGCCCTCTGACGAAGCTCGGTAAGGGTAGGGATATTCCCATCTGATAGTGTGACATCGGCGGTTATCCCCGCCGATGCCCCTTTTGCTGCGGCGGCCGCTGCGGCATCCCCTCACCTGCGCGCTCCCGCCCGGCCACGCGCCCGCCGTCAGTTCCTCTTCAAATCTGCTCCTGCTTCCCGCCCCCCGGCTCGCGCTCGCCGCCGTCTTCCTCTCTCCCATGGTGGGCGGCGCTGAGAGCCGGCCTTGGTCTTCCCTGCAATGGGCGGCGCCGAGGGCGGGGTTGGGTGACGCACATCCTGGGCTTGCTGTACTTCAGGCGTCCTCGCAGTTAGGAGGACGCCTGATGATCGTGTAGTTTTCCTGCACCTTCTGGCCTCTACAGTTCTACTGTAGCTTATCCGCGTTTCCGCCTTATGCTCCCTGTCTCCTGCTTCCTTCCCTCCCAGCCTGCTTGCGCACTGTCTTCCATCCCCGGTGCCGTCCTCCGCCTTCTGCCCGCCTAGGTCTTCCCACGTGCCTGCCTTCCGTTTTGGTCCAGTCCTGTTCCTCTGGTCCCTGCTCGTCCCACTTACCACTGCCTTCCCCCTCCTTCTGTCCGTGGAGCCGTCCCTCTTGGTTCCGGCTGTCGCGCCTCCGTCCTCTGTGGTCCTGCCCCAAACGATCCCTGTATAGGGGTCGGTCTTCACCTGGTGTGCTCGACCCTGGGGCTCCGGATCCGCGATCCAGAGGGTCCACTCTCTAACTTGGTACCCCCTAGCATTACAGTATCATCAGGCCATGGACCCCGCCGGTGCCGCGGCTGCCACTCAAAAGGAATTGCTCTTCCTTAGAGAAAATCAGAACCGTATCATGTCATTCATGAAGTCCATGGACACCCGGCTCTCCGCTCTTCAGACTGCAGACCCAGCACACGCACCCCTCTTAGTCAGTCTCCAGCAGGAGCTCGCACAACAGCGCGATGCTCAGTCTCACATTTTGGGGTATATGGCCTCGGTGGATGATAGGCTGCTTTCCCTGCAGTCCTCTACTGCCGCTTCCACCCTAGCCCGGGACACCGTCTCCTCTCCCCCCCCTCGTCTCGGTAAACCACCCAGGTACTGTGGGGACCCAAAATTGTGTAGGGGATTTTTAAATCAGTGCAGGTTGCACTTTGATCTTTCGCCCCAACAGTACCCTACGGACCGTGCTAAAGTGGCCTTTATAATCTCCCACCTTGAAGGGGAGGCGTTGGCTTGGGTGAATCCATTATGGGAGAGGGATGACCCGGTGGTGACCAACATCCAGTGTTTTTTGGAGACATTTCGTAAGGTTTTTGATGAACCTGGACGCCTTGCTTCCTCCACTGAGGCCCTTTTTAACCTCAGCCAGGGGTCCCTTACGGTAGGGCAATACGCCATCCGTTTTCGGACCTTGTCCTCGGAGCTGGGGTGGAATAATGAAGCCCTGGTTGGTGCATTTTGGAGAGGACTTTCTGGTAAAATCAAAGACGAGTTGGCCGGGCGTGACCTCCCTACCACCCTGGAGGATCTCATCTCCTTGGCTACTCGTATTGACCTGCGTTTTCAGGAGCGCGCCCGAGAGTCGGCTAAGGAGAGGAGGTCCTTTAGGTTATACCAAGCTCCTATTCCGCGCACTGGTGCCCCCCCTAGTAACACCACCCCGGAGCCCATGCAAGTTGATCGCATCAAGCTGTCTGAACAACGGCGTAGGGAGAGAATGACCAAGGGACTCTGTCTTTATTGTGGAGGGGCCAATCACTTCATACGCACTTGTCCTGAGAGACCGGGAAACGCTTCCGCCTAGGCCAGGTAGGAGAGGGCCCCCTAGGTGATTCTACCCCCTCTCTTCCGCTTACCGTTTCAGCTCTACTTATTTCAGGTCGGGGGCGTAGCTCTGTGGAGGCGTATGTGGACTCGGGCGCGGCAGGCAACTTCATCCACCAGGAGGAGGTTGACAGACTCCAGATTCCCGTGGTCGTCTTAAGTAATCCTCGAGCAATCACCTCCGTTGATGGCAAACCTCTTCCTGGGCTCATCACCACGGTAACCACCGAAGTAAACCTGCAAGTTGGCGCTCTCCACTCAGAAAGGATTGCCTTTTATGTCCTGCCTCAGTTGTCCCACGCCATTCTTTTGGGGCTACCTTGGCTCAGGCGGCATGAGCCTGTTATCGACTGGCGTTCCGGAGAGATCCTGCGCTGGGGGCACGCCTGCCATGCAAGTTGTTTACGTACCCTGGTCCGTCCCCAGCCTCAGCGCAAGCCTACGGACCTTCCTGGCCTTCCTGTGCCATATCACGCCTATGCTGATGTTTTCTGTAAAAAAGAGGCGGATTCCATGCCACCGCACCGGCCTTATGACTGCCCCATCGACCTGATTCCTGGAGCGGTTCCCCCCAGAGGTAGAACGTACCCTCTCTCTCCAGCCGAGACCACTGCCATGTCGGAATATATCCACGAAAATCTCTCCAAGGGGTTTATCCGAAAGTCCTCCTCTCCTGCAGGCGCAGGTTTTTTCTTCGTCCGGAAGAAAGATGGATCACTGCGGCCTTGCATTGATTACCGGGGCCTGAACAAGATCACCATCAAGAATCGTTACCCCCTTCCGTTGATTCCGGAGCTTTTTGACCGGTTGAGAGGAGCCCGGATCTTCACGAAGTTAGACCTGCGGGGAGCCTACAATTTGGTCCGAATCCGTGCTGGGGACGAGTGGAAGACGGCTTTCAATACTCGTGACGGGCATTATGAATATCTAGTCATGCCATTCGGCCTTTGCAATGCCCCCGCTGTGTTCCAAGAATTTATCAATGAGGTATTCCGGGATCTACTCTATTCTTGTGTTGTCATCTACCTGGACGATATCCTCGTTTTCTCCCCCGATCTGCCTTCTCATCGCAGAAGTGTACGCTTGGTCTTGCATCGTCTCCGAGAGAACCAACTCTACGCCAAGATCGAGAAATGCCTTTTTGAGCAGTCGTCACTACCCTTCTTGGGATATGTCGTCTCCGACTCCGGTCTAAGCATGGATCCCGAAAAACTCGGTGCGGTACTCAAGTGGCCTCGTCCTGTGGGGATTAAGGCCATCCAGCGGTTTCTTGGGTTCGCAAACTATTACCGTCAGTTTGTGCCTCACTTTTCCACGGTTACCAAACCCATCACGGACCTGACCCGTAAAGGAACGAAGCCCAACAGCTGGTCTCCTGAAGCGGAAAAAGCTTTCCAAACTCTGAAACGTTCTTTTGCCTCAGCACCCATTTTGCATCGGCCCGTGGCCAGCAGACCCTTTGTCCTGGAAGTGGATGCCTCCTCCACTGGAGCGGGGGCGGTCTTGTCCCAGCAGGCTTCGTCCGGACGGCTGGTGCCATGCGGTTTCTTCTCTAAAGTCTTTTCACCGGCGGAGTGCAACTACTCCATTGGAGACCGTGAATTACTGGCCATTAAGATGGCCTTGATTGAATGGCGGTATTTACTCGAAGGAGCTGTACATCCCTTTACCATCCTCACAGACCACAAAAACCTGGCCTATCTGCAATCCGCCCAAAGGCTCAATGCCCGGCAAGCCAGGTGGACCCTGTTTTTTTCCCGCTTTGACTTCCAACTTCACTTCCGACCAGGCAATAGGAACATCAAGGCCGATGCCCTTTCCAGGTCGTTGCAGTCTTCAGAGAAGGACGAAATCCCATCCTGTATCATCGAGCCTTCCAGGATGATCACTGTGGCTCCTGTGAACTTTGCCATCCCTCCGCCCGGTAAGACCTTCGTCCCTCCAGGCAAACGTATAGAGGTGTTGTGCTGGGGACATTCCTCCAAAATTGCTGGACACGTTGGGACCAAGAAGACTCTCTTCCTGCTTTCCCGGTATTATTGGTGGCCCACGCTTCGCCAGGATGTGATGGACTACGTGGCCTCTTGCACAATCTGTGCCCAGAATAAGGTGGCTAGGACTTTGCCCGCCGGTCTTCTTCACCCTTTGCCAGTTCCTGAAGCCCCCTGGCAACAGATCGCCATGGACTTTGTGACCGATTTGCCCCGCTCGGCCGGATGTACCACCATCTTAGTCGTGGCAGATCGCTTTTCTAAGATGGCCCATTTTATTCCCTTATCGGGACTACCGTCCGCTCCGAAGTTGGCTGAGATCTTCATCCACCAGGTCTTCAGGCTGCATGGTCTTCCTCAGCGGATTCTGTCGGATCGGGGGGTCCAGTTCACCTCCCGCTTCTGGAGGGCACTCTGCCGGCTTATGGGTACATCTCTCGACTTTTCCTCCGCATATCATCCTCAGACCAACGGGCAAGTGGAACGAATTAATCAGGGGTTAACCACCTTCCTACGTCACTTCACCAACGCTCATCAAGACGACTGGGTTGCGCTTTTACCTTGGGCTGAATTCTCGCACAATAATCATCCCAGTGAATCTACCACCAGGTCACCTTTTTTTGTGGTAACCGGTCAAAACCCAAGTATTCCGTTACCTTTTTCTACCTCTACCAAGGTACCCGCAGCCGATTCTCTTGCTAAAGAATTCTCGCAGATTTGGAGAGAGACCAGGGATGCGCTCAAAAGTGCCAACGACCGAATCAAGAAGCACGCAGACAAGAGACGGAAGGACGTATCCCCGTACCATCCTGGTGACAAGGTCTGGCTTTCAACTCGACATATCCGTCTGAGAGTTCCCTCTTACAAACTGAGTCCTCGGTACATTGGACCGTTTGAGGTGATTGGACGTATTAATGCCGTGGCTTACAAACTGAGGTTGCCTGCTTCGCTCCGGGTGCCCAACGCCTTCCATGTCTCGCTCCTGAAACCCGTAGTCCTGAATCGGTTCCAACCGGTTCCCATCGTCCCTCCTCCTGCCATCTCTGATAACGTCTTCGAGGTCAAGGACATCTTGGCTATGAAAAAAGCCCGGGGTAAGACCCTTTTTCTTATCGATTGGGTGGGTTTTGGTCCCGAGGAGAGGTCCTGGGAGCCTCGGGAGAATATCAACGCCCCTCGCATTCTAAAAAAGTTTTTGGCCAATCTCGCAAAGGGACGCCGTAAGGGGAGGGGTACTGTGACATCGGCGGTTATCCCCGCCGATGCCCCTTTTGCTGCGGCGGCCGCTGCGGCATCCCCTCACCTGCGCGCTCCCGCCCGGCCACGCGCCCGCCGTCAGTTCCTCTTCAAATCTGCTCCTGCTTCCCGCCCCCCGGCTCGCGCTCGCCGCCGTCTTCCTCTCTCCCATGGTGGGCGGCGCTGAGAGCCGGCCTTGGTCTTCCCTGCAATGGGCGGCGCCGAGGGCGGGGTTGGGTGACGCACATCCTGGGCTTGCTGTACTTCAGGCGTCCTCGCAGTTAGGAGGACGCCTGATGATCGTGTAGTTTTCCTGCACCTTCTGGCCTCTACAGTTCTACTGTAGCTTATCCGCGTTTCCGCCTTATGCTCCCTGTCTCCTGCTTCCTTCCCTCCCAGCCTGCTTGCGCACTGTCTTCCATCCCCGGTGCCGTCCTCCGCCTTCTGCCCGCCTAGGTCTTCCCACGTGCCTGCCTTCCGTTTTGGTCCAGTCCTGTTCCTCTGGTCCCTGCTCGTCCCACTTACCACTGCCTTCCCCCTCCTTCTGTCCGTGGAGCCGTCCCTCTTGGTTCCGGCTGTCGCGCCTCCGTCCTCTGTGGTCCTGCCCCAAACGATCCCTGTATAGGGGTCGGTCTTCACCTGGTGTGCTCGACCCTGGGGCTCCGGATCCGCGATCCAGAGGGTCCACTCTCTAACTTGGTACCCCCTAGCATTACAGTTAGTATCTGTCCCAATCGGATCCCCTCCACACTCGTCCAGCCCAGGAACGCCCGCCTGTTCATGCCCGGTGGAAAGTCAGGATTACAAAAAAGAGGCGCTAATGGGCTAAGAGTGCTCTTAGATATGTAATTGCGTCTGAATGTATGCCAAGTCCTTAAGGTAGCTAAAGTGATCTCCGCTTCTGGTCCCAGCTTTCCAGTAGTTATTGGATCAATCCAGGGAAGGTGATGCAAAGGTATCCCCAAGCCCTCCTGCTCAACCCCCACCCATTTTTTAACATTTGATCTGAACAGCCAATCAAGCAGTCGGACAAACGCTGTAGCCCGGAAGTAGGTCTTAAAATCAGGCAAGCCCGCACCTCCATTTCTCCTTGGTGCCATCAAAATCTTCAATTTTATTCTTGGTCTCAGTCCACCCCACACAAACCTAGCTTTAACTGCGTTAAGTTTCGTAAAGAAGCTCCCAGGAAGATGAACAGGGGCTGTTTGGAATACGTATAGGAACCGTGGAAGGATATCCATACGTACTACATTGATTCTCCCCCACCATGACAATTTTAATGACTTATAGGAAGCCAACTGCTCCTCTACCTGTGAAAGTAGCGCAAAGTGGTTGTAGGAGCTAAGCTTCGCCAAATCAGTTGGGATACAAATCCCTAGATATTTAATGAAATCCTCCTTCCACCGATAAGGGAAGTTAGCTTTAAGCTGGTGTACCTCTCCTGAGGAGAGATATATGTTCATGGCCTCTGACATTGAATAATTGACTTTAAAATTGCTTAAGGCACCAAATTTCTCAAATTCCCTCAAAATACTTGGAAAGGAAGTGTGGGGTCTAGACACATACATTATTAAGTCATCAGCAAATAGTGCCTTTTTATGTTGCGTTTTGCCTATTTGAATACCATGTATATCACTTTTATTTCGTATGGCCACTGCTAGATGCTCCATTACGATGACATATAAGAGCGGGGATAGTGGACACCCCTGCCTTGTCCCGTTACCAATACTGAAGGAGTCTGATAACACCCCATTGACCCTGGCTCTTGCAGAAGGTTTTGAATACAAAGTATAGACTTTAAACATGAATCGCGGACCCATTCCGATCTGTCGCAGCGCCTCCCTCATAAAGCCCCAATGAACTCTGTCAAATGCCTTTTCGGCATCGACTGACAACAGGCAGACCGGTAATTTCCTGTTTTTGGCTTTATGCATCAGAAGTAATGTTTTGATTGTATTGTCTCTGGCCTCTCTATGTTTAACAAAGCCCACTTGATCAAGATTGATGATAGAAGGAAGGAACTGCGACAACCGGTTCGCTAAAACTTTTGAGTAAATCTTCACGTCCACGTTCAATAAGAAATAGGTCGATAATTGGGGGCCATGGTTGGATCTTTTCCCGGTTTGGGAATTATGCTAATGTGAGCTTCTAGGGACTGGGGTGTCAAGTCCACACCTTCCTCTATAGAATTGAACGTGCTAAGCATGTGAGGTGTTAGTACCTCCGGTAGGGTTTTATAAAAGGCTGGCGTAAAGCCATCTGGCCCCGGACACTTTGAAAGTGGCGTTTTTTTAATAGCCTCCACTAGTTCCTCCTCAGTGAAGTCCGCCTCTAAGGTCATAATCATATCTTCTGATAAAGTAGGAAGTGCAGTGGACCATACATAATCCCTAACTTAAGGCCGGTTTCACATTAGCGCTTTTTAAGCGCACGCACGGCCGGGGGTAGCTCCGCCCCCGAGCCGGCTCTCTGCCCGGCGTGCCCGCCCCTTGCTTGTAGCGCCGCCTACTAGCGGACAGCGGCGCCTGCGATCGGCGCACCCTATCTTTAGCATAGGGTGCGCAGATCGTGCGCAGGCCGTGCGCTAGTTGCGCTTTGACCTGCGCTGCGCACTTTTGACGGTGCGCCGTGCGCGCCAAAATCAAACTTTTCGGATTTTGGCGCGCACGGCGCACCGTCAAAAGTGCGCAGCGCAGGTCAAAGCGCAACTAGCGCACGGCCTGCGCACGATCTGCGCACCCTATGCTAAAGATAGGGTGCGCCGATCGCAGGCGCCGCTGTCCGCTAGTAGGCGGCGCTACAAGCAAGGGGCGGGCACACCGGGCAGAGAGCCGGCTCGGGGGCGGAGCTACCCCCGGCCGTGCGTGCGCTTAAAAAGCGCTAATGTGAAACCGGCCTCTATCAATTCATCTGGTTTCATGTCTACAAATTTGCCTTTAATATTGTACAAGTTATGGTAATAATTCCTAAATACTTCAAGTATCTCGGAGGGCTTATGAGTCATCTGATCCTTCCCCGTTCTAATTTTAGGGATATGGGTACAGTCTGTTCTGGGGTGGAGCATGCGAGCAAGGGGGCGTCCACATTTGTTGGCGAATTTATAAAAATAATTCTTAGATTTCTCTAATTGTTATGCATATTTTTGGTCCAGCAGTTTTTTGAGCTCCATTCGTTTCTGTACAAGGTCCGTTTCAACCACCTGTGACAGCGTCTGTTTATGTGTCATCTCTAATTTATGGATCTGGGTATATAGATCCCGTATTTGTTCTGCCCTATCTTTTTTTAATACGAGACCCATGCTTTATCAGGGTGCCTCTTAATATACATTTTAACGCCTCCCATTTAACGTGGTTGTGGTGTAGTGTCGCCTGAGTGGGTATGCACAAAATCATCAATATCCCTCTTTAACTCCATGAGACAGAAGTTATCCCTTAACAACTGGTCAATAAGCCTCCATGACCATGTTTTGTGTGCCAGATCCGGTACCTCTAAAGATAGAAATACGGGAGTATGGTCTGACAGGAAAATGTCGCCAATTTTAGTGCTGGGACTCCATTCCAATGCCGTATGACTAACTAAAAAAAAAGTCAATTCGACTATAGGAGTTATGAACCGAAGAAAAATACGTGTAGTCCCTATCCTGTGGATGCAATATTCGCCATACGTCCCCAAGCTGGAGAGTGTGGAGGAGTTTCCCAACCGAGCACAATTTTTTACATGAGGCAGTACCTTTTCCAGAGGAGGAATCCACAGAGGGGTCTAGGACAAAGTTAAAGTCGCCACCTATAATGACTGTTCCTTCTGCAAGTTGAATCAGGAGAGTTCGGCAAACGGCAGACTGGTTTCTATTTGGGAGATACCAATTAACAATTGTTAAGATTGTGGCCCCAATTTTTACTTTCAAAAAGATGTATCTACCACCTGGGTCGACCTTGGAATCCAAGGTTACATGAGATAAGTTCTTGTGGATCCCTATAGATACCCCTTTTGATCTAGAGTCGGGGTTGGTGCTGTGAATCCATGTTGGATAATACCTATTCACCAAAGTAGGAACTGAGCCCGTTTTGAAATGTGTCTCCTGAATTAAGGCTATGTGGGCCCTTTGTTTATGTAATCCATATAGGATCTGAGATCTCTTTTGGGGTAAATTAAACCCTTTTACATTCATGGTACAAATTGTTAATGAGCTCATTGTTATACAGTTGAGTATTAGACGGTTCTCAGGTCACTCTTGTAAAGCTGTATACTTTTAATGGTGCTGTGGTGTGGATGGGGTAGGTAGGGGTGGGAAAGAAGGGTAAAGAGAAAAGAGATTAGTAAGATAAAGAGAGGAAGTCAAAGAGAGAGCAAAGATATTAGAGGAAAGAGGTTGCAAAAGTAGAAATATGTATTGTACCGATGCAACCAAAATAATTAGAACTCAAGCAGTTGTAAATTTAGGTGGGCTATGTTAATTTCCACACCTGCCTGCAGCGTGCGGATGCCCCAGTGGAGTGTGTCCCTTCCAAACAACAGAGAGCCACCCCAGACCCCGAGGCCTGCTAATTATTAACATATAACAACTGTGATTCTATAATTAGAATATTGGTAACTAGTACCATCCTATATCATTAGATGTAAGCACAGCATATATAACCGCTTAGCATATATAGTGAGAAACACAACACAACTTTGTGATTAATTCCAGCAAGATATTCCAAAAAGAAGGGAAAGATTTTCTGAAACAGTATTAACCAATTTCAATATCAATATCCCACATATAAAACCTTGTGAGAACAGGAAGAGACCCCTCTAAAGCAGTGGTCCCCAACCTTTTTTGCACCAGGGACCGGTTTCAAGCAAGACCATTCTTCCATGGCCCGGCAGGGCGGGGATGGAGGTGTGGCAGGGGCGGGGCTTTGGTCATAAGGGGGCGGGGCTATGGACACAGTTGTAGTGTAGCAGTGCATACTTATAATTAAATAACATTTATAATGTGACTCAACTCACCATAGGTTTTGAATAAGTGCTCCATCACCCCCTTATCCCCATCATTGCCTTCACCCCATCACCCCCTTCTCCCCATCATTGCCTTCACCCCATCACTGCTGTCTCCCCATCATTGCCTTCACCCCATCACTCCCCTCTCCCCATCATTGCCTTCACCCCATCACTGGCTTCTCTCCATCACTGCCTTCACCCCATCACTGCTGTCTCCCCATCATTGCCTTCACCCCATCACTCCCCTCTCCCCATCATTGCCTTCACCCCATCACTCCCTTCACCCCATCACTGCCATCTCTCCATCATTGCCTTCACCCCATCACTCCCCTCTCCCCATCACTGCTGTCTCCCCATCATTGCCTTCACCCCATCACTCCCTTCTCCCCATCATTGCCTTCACCCCATCACTCCCCTCTCCCCATCATTGCCTTCACCCCATCACTCCCTTCACCCCATCACTGCCATCTCTCCATCATTGCCTTCACCCCATCACTCCCCTCTCCCCATCACTGCTGTCTCCCCATCATTGCCTTCACCCCATCACTCCCTTCTCCCCATCATTGCCTTCACCCCATCACTCCCCTCTCCCCATCACTCCCCTCTCCCCATCATTGCCTTCACCCCATCACTGCCTTCTCTCCATCACTGCTGTCTCCCCATCATTGCCTTCACCCCATCACTCCCCTCTCCCCATCATTGCCTTCACCCCATCACTGCCTTCTCTCCATCACTGCCTTCACCCCATCACTCCCCTCTCCCCATCACTCCCTTCACCCCATCACTCCCTTCACCCCATCACTGCCTTCACCCCATCACTGCCTTCTCTCCATCACTGCCTTCACCCCATCACTCCCCTCTCCCCATCATTGCCTTCACCCCATCACTGCCTTCTCTCCATCACTGCTGTCTCCCCATCATTGCCTTCACCCCATCACTCCCCTCTCCCCATCATTGCCTTCACCCCATCACTCCCTTCACCCCATCACTGCCTTCACCCCATCACTGCCTTCTCTCCATCACTGCCTTCACCCCATCACTCCCCTCTCCCCATCATTGCCTTCACCCCATCACTGCCTTCTCTCCATCACTGCTGTCTCCCCATCATTGCCTTCACCCCATCACTCCCCTCTCCCCATCATTGCCTTCACCCCATCACTGCCTTCTCTCCATCACTGCCTTCACCCCATCACTCCCCTCTCCCCATCATTGCCTTCACCCCATCACTGCCTTCACCCCATCACTGCCTTCTCTCCATCACTGCCTTCACCCCATCACTCCCCTCTCCCCATCATTGCCTTCACCCCATCACTGCCTTCTCTCCATCACTGCTGTCTCCCCATCATTGCCTTCACCCCATCACTCCCCTCTCCCCATCATTGCCTTCACCCCATCACTCCCTTCACCCCATCACTGCCTTCTCTCCATCACTGCTGTCTCCCCATCATTGCCTTCACCCCATCACTCCCCTCTCCCCATCATTGCCTTCACCCCATCACTCCCTTCACCCCATCACTGCCTTCTCTCCATCACTGCCATCTCTCCATCATTGCCTTCACCCCATCACTCCCCTCTCCCCATCACTGCTGTCTCCCCATCATTGCCTTCACCCCATCACTCCCCTCTCCCCATCACTGCTGTCTCCCCATCATTGCCTTCACCCCATCACTGCCATCTCTCCATCATTGCCTTCACCCCATCACTGCCGTCTCTCCATCACTCCCCTCATGGTCTTCTCATGTCCCCATCTCCTCCAGGGCCAGGCTACACAAACACAGACCAACACACACATACACACACACACATACACATACACACACACACACACACATACATACATATTATACGTACACACACACAGACACCACCTCTCTCCTCTCACCTGCCCGCCGCCCGCGCTTCCTCGCTCTGACACAGCAGCGGCCGCGCTCTCCTCTCTGTGTCAGTCAGAGACAGGAAGCGCGGGCGGCGGGCAGGAAGCTGGACGCAGTGGACGGGTCCTTGCAGCTCCGCTCCTGCTATTCCCTCTTGCAGGCAGCGGAGCTGCTTGGATCGCTCCCTGGCCGCCGCTAAGAACTGCTGCGCCCCGCCCCAGCCCCCGCTACGCCACTGACCGCCCCTGGCTCCCCTTGTGTCCGCGGACCGGCAAGGGCACTGCAGCGGCCCGGTGCTGGGCCGTGGACCGGCGGTTGGGGACCCCTGCTCTAAAGCATATAATAAATTATTCATCCATCTCCGGACGACCCCTTAGCATATCTCTCTGGGTCACATCTCCGGGGGGGGCCCCTTCTTTGTCTCCTCCGTCGGTTCGGGTCCCGTGGTGGCAATCCTCCCTCAGGGCCTCCTGGGGTGTTTGGCCAGTCCGAGACGGCGATCCCCGAAGACGAGATGCCCAGTTGGCCAAGAAAGTCAGGGATGTCTCTGGGATGAGACAGCACAAAGAGTCGGCCCTCCTTCTTCACCTGCAGATGAATGGGGTACCCCCAGGAGTAGGAGAGTTTGTGAGCTCGCAGGGTATCAAAGACAGGTCTTAGGGCTCTTCGTTTCAGGAGTGTGCATCGAGAAAGGTCTGCCAATATTTGTATGGGATGTCCCTGGAATGACAGAGGCTCACACAGTCTGGCTTTTGAGAAGATTTCGTCTTTTGCTTTATAATGGTGGATCCGACAAATAACATCCCGCGGTCTCGCTCCCTCTGGCGGTGGAGGGCCCAGGGATCTGTGCGCTCGGTCAAACTCAAGAGGAATATCATCTTCCATATTACGGATGGAGTTCAAAAAGCCCCTTAATGTCATATCTAGGTCTCCTGACCGAATTGACTCTGGTAACCCCCTGATTCTTAAATTATTTCTGCGATCTCTATTCTCCAAATCCTCCATGAGATCTAGTGCAAGTTCAACATGAGACGCCTGGTCTGCAACATGCTTTTCCACTGCGGCTATACGCCTTGAAATGTTGTCAGTGACAGATTCAGATTCAGTAACCCTGTCATTAAGGTGGCGGACCTCAATTCTGATAGCCGCCGTCTCCGCTTTAAAGAAGGCTTCCAGCCGACTAATAAAACTTTCAAATTCTTCCCTTGAAGGGATAGCGGCAATACGGGCCTTGAAGTCATCCCATACTCCTTCAGGTTGCCCACCCCTATCTGCTGTACCAGAGTGAACTTGTTGGGTATGGATATATTTCTGTGAGGGAGCTTGCGCATCTCTTCTTACAGATAAAGGGATACTAACAGCAGGCTGCATAACGTTGATAGACATGGGGAGTGCCTCACACCTCTCATCTCCCTCACGGGGTGTCCAAGAATTTGCATATGCATTTAATGGCTGGTTATTGATCAAAGGCGCTGGACAAGGGGGCCCAGAAGTGTCAGGCTTATGTATATACCACTCAGCCTGTGGTGATCCCTCTCTGTCCTTAGTTCCTGCACTCTGGGTTTCAGTTTCAATGTCCTCTCCTGATGGGGATTCCCCTCCCCGCTGTGCTGCCTTATCTTCCTTCCCTCCATGCTCTCTCCGGCTTCCTCCGTTCTCCTTTACACCCGGAGCTATCTGGGAGGCTGTAGCCCCCTGCTGAGGTGCTGTATCAACCCTCTGAGTGGCGTTTAGGATAGGGTTGGTACCTGCTGCCGTCTGAATTAGGTTTTGATCGAGCCTCTGTGCTCCCTGCAGTCGTTCTGACACAGTCTCCGCTGGCCTCTCCGTCCCCTCTCTCATGTGCGCACCAGGGCCGGTCCCCACGCTGCCTGCGGTCGCCATCTTGGCCGGTATCAGTCCAGAAGCCTGCTTTCCCGCACTGCGGAGAAAGCGTGTTATATCAGCAGAAGAAGCTGCTGCACCGCCCGGGTTCTGCGTGGGCTGTGTTCCCCTCTTCTTAGGTGACATGTGGGTCTCTCTCCAGCGCAGCGGCTGCTTGTTATATGGCCTCAAAGTGGCCCAGAGCAGGAGCCTCTGTTTTCAGCTTCCTCTCTCCTGCATGGCCAGGACACGCCCCCCCTTAATTACATTTTGAACTGAGGAAAGGGTAACTTGAAAACTCTTTGCTATCTTCTTATAGCCGTTTCCTGCTTTTTTATTTTCAGAGTGCTAGGCAGCTGCTTAGGAGAACCCATGGCCTGGTCTTTCCTATCAATGATAGTGAACAAACCATAAGAGGGTAATAAGGTGTGAAACCTTGGTCAAAGTTATCTGAGCACACAAATCTCCAAAGGAGCCCAAACTTTTGCATCAACCCATTTTCCTTTTTGTAATTTTTCAAATGTAAAAATGACAATATATTTTTTTTTACCTAAAATACAAAGGAAATGTGTCATCTGTATCTTTAATAATAATCTTTATTTTTATATAGCGCTAACATATTCCGCAGCGCTTTACAGTTTGCACACATTACCATCACTGTCCCCGATGGAGCTCACAATCTAAATTCCCTATCAGTATGTCTTTGGAGTGTGGGAGGAAACCCACGCAAACTCCTTGCAGATGTTGTCCTTGGTGGGATTCGAACCCAGGACTCCAGCGCTGCAGCAGCGCTAACCACTGAGCCACCGTGCTGCCCACCGTGCTGCAGTGATCGGTGATGTGACAGATCAGCGATCTGTCACAGGACAGTGATGTCCCACCTGGGACTATTTAATAAAGTAAAAAAAAAAATTAAGAAAAGTGTTAAAATAATTTAAAAAAAATCGCCAAATAAATTAGAAAAAAAAAAAAAATATTCCATAAAATAAATCCATTTTTTGGAAATAATAAAAAAAAACAATAAAAGTACACATATTAGGTATCGCCGCGTCCGTAACGACCCGCCCTATAAAACTGTCCCATTAGTTAACCCCTTTAGTGAACCCCTTAAAAAATAAAAATAAAAAACGAAGCAAAAAATAATGATTTATTAAGATACCGCCAAACAAAAAGTGTAATAACGCGCGATCAAAAAGACCCATATAAATATACATGGTACTGCTGAAAACGTCATCTTGATCCGCAAAAAACGAGCCGCCACACAACATCATCAGCGAAAAAATAAAAAAGTTATAGCTCGCAGAATAAAGCGATGCAAAAATAATTATTTTTTATATAAAATAGTTTTCATTGCATAAAACCGGTGTGTTGGGGTTCAGGTTGGAGTTAGAATTGGGGGTTTTCACTGTTTGGGCACATCAGGGGCTCTCCAAATGCAACATTGCGTCTGATCTCAATTCCAGCCAATTCTGAGTTGAAAAAGTCAAATGGTGCTCCTTCCCTTCCAAGCTCTGCCATGCACCCAAACAGTGTTTTACCCCCACATGTAGGGTATCAGCCTACTCAGGACAAATTGCAAAACAATTTTTGGGGTCCAATTTCTCCTGTTACCCTTAGGAAAATAAAAAATTGGGGGCAAAAATATCATTTTTGTGGAAAAAAATGATTTTTTTATTTTCACGTCCGAGCGTTATAAACTTCTGTGAAGCACTTGGGGGTTCAAAGTGCTCACCACACATCTAGATAAGTTCCGTGGGGGGTCTAGTGTCCAAAATGGGGTCACTTGTGGGGAGTTTCAATAGTTTAGGTACATCAGGGGCTCTCCAAACGCACATGACACCCGCAGACCATTCCATCAGAGTCTGCATTCCAAAACGTCACTGCTTCCCTTCCGAGCCCCGACGTGTGTCCATACAGTAGTTTTCTCCCACATATGGGGTGTCAGCGTACTCATGACAAATTGGACAACAACTTTTGGGGTCCAATTTCTCCTGTTACCCTTGGGAAAATGAAAAAATTGGGGACTAATTGATCATGTTTGTGGAAAAAATACGATTTCTTTATTTTCATGCCCGGGCATTATAAACTTCTGTGAAGCCCTTGGGGGTTCAAAGTGCTCACCTCACATCTAGATAAGTTCCTTAGGGGGTCTAGTTTTCAAAATGGGGTCATTTGTGGGGGGTTTCCACTGTTTAGGTACATTAGGGGCTCTCCAAAGGCAACATGACACCCGCAGAACATTCCATCAATGTCTGCATTCCAAAACATCACTACTTCCCTTCCGAGCCCTGACGTGTGTCCATACACTAGTTTTCTCCCACATATGGGGTGTCAGCGTGCTCAGGACAAATTGAACAACAACTTTTGGGGTTCAATTTCTTCTGTTACCCTTGGTAAAATAAAAAAATTGGGGACTAATTGATCATGTTTGTGGAAAAAATAAGATTTTTTTATTTTCATGCCCTGGCATTATAAACTTCTGTGAAGCCCTTGGGGGTTCAAAGTGCTCACCTCACATCTAGATAAGTTCCTTAGGGGGTCTAGTTTTCAAAATGGGGTCATTTGTGGGGGGTTTCCACTGTTTAGGTACATTAGGGGCTCTCCAAAGGCAACATGACACCCGCAGACCATTCCATCAATGTCTGCATTCCAAAACGTCACTACTTCCCTTCCGAGCCCCGACGTGTGCCCATACAGTAGTTTTATCCCACATATGGGGTATCAGCATACTCAGGACAAATTGGACAACAACTTTTGGGGTCCAATTTCTCCTGTTACCCTTGGGAAAATAAAAAAATGGTGACTAAAAGATCATGTTTGTGGAAAAAATACAAATTTTTTATTTTCACGCCCGGGCGTTATAAACTTCTGTGAAGCACTGGGGGGGTTCAAAGTACTCACCACACATCTAGATAAGTTCCTTGGGGGGTCTAGTTTAGAAAATGGTGTCATTTGTGGGGGTTTCCACTGTTTAGGTACATCAGGGGTTTTCCAATCGCGACATGGTGTCCGATCTCAATTCCAGCCAAAAACGTCAAATGGCGCTGCTTCCCTTCCGAGCTCTGCCATGCTCCCAAATAGTGGTTTACCCCCACATGTGGGGTATCAGCGTACTCAGGACAAATTGCACAATAACTTTTAGGGTCCTGTTACCCTTGGGAAAATAAAAATTGGGGTGAAAAGATCATTTTTGTGGAAAAAATATGATTTTTTAATTGTACGGCTGTATGTTATAAACTTCTGTGAAGCCCTTGGGGGTTCAAAGTTCTCACCACACATCTAGATAAGTTCCTTAGGGGGTCTAGTTTCCAAAATGGTGTCATTTGTGGGGGGTTTCCACTGTTTTGGTACATCAGGGGTTTTCCAATCGCGACATGGTGTCTGATCTCAATTCCAGCCAAAAACGTCAAATGGCGCTGCTTCCCTTCCAAGCTCTGCCATGCGCCCAAATAGTGGTTTACCCCCACATGTGGGGTATCAGCGTACTCAGGACAAATTGCACAATAACTTTTAGGGTCCTGTTACCCTTGGGAAAATAAAAATTGGGGTGAAAAGATCATTTTTGTGGAAAAAATATGATTTTTTAATTGTACCGCTGTACGTTATAAACTTCTGTAAAGCCCTTGTGGGTTCAAAGTTCTCACCACATATCTAGATA
The DNA here is from genome assembly GCF_039654945.1 of Dendrobates tinctorius. Taxonomy (NCBI): domain Eukaryota; kingdom Metazoa; phylum Chordata; class Amphibia; order Anura; family Dendrobatidae; genus Dendrobates; species Dendrobates tinctorius. The sequence goes on from NW_027361925.1 coordinate 3,047,107, forward strand.
AGTTCCTTGGGGGGTCTAGTTTCCAAAATGGGGTCACTTGTAGGGGGTTTCCACTGTTTAGGTACATCAGGGACTCTCCAAACGTGACATGGCGTCTGATCTGAATTCCAGCCAATTTTGCATTGAAAAAGTCAAACGGCGCTCCTTCCATTCTGAGCTCTGCCATGCGCCGAAACAGTCGTTCCCCCACACAAATCAGGTATCAGCGTACTCAGGACAAATTGCACAATAACTTTTGCAGTCCAATTTCTCCTGTTACCCTTGGTAAAATAAAAAAATTGAACCTGATGTATTTTTTTTCGTGAAAAAAAGTTAGATGTTCATTTTTTTTTAAATATTCAAAAAAATTCCTGTGACGCACCTAAAGGGTTAATAAACTTCTTGAATGTGGTTTTGAGCACCTTAAGGGGTGCAGTTTTTAGAATGGTGTCACTTTTGGGTATTTTCTATCATATAGACCCCTCAAAGTGGCTTCAAATGTGATGTGGTCCTAAAAATAAAATGGTGCTGTAAAAATGAGAAATCGCTGGTCAACTTTTAACCCTTATAACTTCCTAACAAAAAAAATTTTGGTTCCAAACTTGTGCTGATGTAAAGTAAACATGTGGGAAATGTTAGTTATCAAGTTTTTTGTGTGCCGTATCTCTGTGATTTAAGGGCATAAAAATTCAAAGTTGGAAAATTGCGAAATTTTCAAAATTTTTGCCAAATTTCCGTTTTTTTCACAAATAAACGCAAGTTATTTGAATGAAATTTTACCACTAACATGAAGTACAATATGTCACGAGAAAACAATGTCAGAATCACCGGGATCCATTGAAGCGTTCAAGAGTTATGACCTCATAAAGGGACAGTGGTCAGAATTGTAAAAAATTGGCCCGGTCATGAACGTGCAAACCACCCTTGGGGGTGAAGGGGTTAAAGATCGTTTCATCTTTAACTTGCTTAGCTCTTCAAAATAACAGTAAATTTGACCAGGAGTGTCCACAAGTTTACATGCAACTATAATTTATCGACATCTAGGGTTTGATTTAGTTTCCAGTGTTGATTGGATGGGCTGTTCCCTACATCTGGTGACAATTTCATGTCAATAGCACCTTTAGAAATATATTAAAATTGGTGATGTGTTCAATACTTATTTCACCCGCTGTGGATGCCGAAACAGATCCAAGCTTACTACATAGATGCAGGAGCAGAACTGAGCATACTACATAGATGCAGAAAAAGAAGCAATGTTATTACATAGATACAGTACACAGTACAGTACAGGTTACTACACCGATATGTTAGAACTCCACATGTTAGAGTCAGTGTGCAATTTTATAAATGACACCCTTTTATTGGTTGTGTTAAAATGTATCCACCACCTTTGTAAAATAATTCCACATATTATGGCTTATAAATTGCATTCAATGCATACTCTGTTCATAGGAAACTTAAATTTATTTAAAATGTGGTACTAATCTAGAATAAAGGGTTCTCTATATTATAATCTCGGCATCAGCCAATGTATACTGTACTTGTGAAAAAGTCATTCAAAATTAGAGCCCTACAGAGTGACAGATTGTAATAATCTCATGCAGTATAGATATAGTGGATATAAAAATGTCTACATACCTGTTAAAATGACAAGTTTATATAAAAAATAATACCACCTATAATCTGTACAAATGCATTGGGATGCAAGATGAAATTTGTTCAGTTTTGAAAATGAAAAATAAAGAACTAAAATATTGTGGTGACATACATATTCACAGCCTTAGGCCGCAGTCAGACTTGTTAGAAACTTGGACGAGTCTCGCACGTCAATACCCAGCACTGAAAAAAAATATAGCTGAACGCTCCCATCCGAGTGCCGGCGGCAGTGCCGGGTATTGACGTGCGAGACTCATCTGAGTTTCTCGCAAGTCTGACCTCGGCCTTAAACGAATACTTTGCTGAAGTCCCTTTTGAATTTATGACAACATTCAGTCTTTTTGGGTAGGAGTCTATCAGCATGACATCTATAATTGGCAATCTTTGCCCACTCTTCTTTGCAGTTAGCTCAAAATCTACAAGATTGTGAGGACATCTCCGATGTATAGCACCCTCTTGGGGCCAACAACAGAATTTCTATTGGATTCAGGTTTGGGCTCTGGCTGGGTCATTCCAAAGCTCTGATCTTCTTCTGGAAAAGCCATTCTTTTGTGGATTTGGAGATAAGCTTAGGGCCGTTGTTGTACTGAAATGTGAAATTCCTCTTCATCTTAAGCATTTAAGCAAAGACCTGAAGGTATTGTTGAAAAACTGACTGGAATTTTTAGTTGTTCTTAGTTCCCTGCATCTGGACTAAAACCCAGTTCCAGCTGCCAGATAACAGCCGCAAAGCATTATGCTGTCGCCACCATGCTTTGCTGTGTGTATGGAGTTTCTTTTGGTGATGAGCAGTGTTGACTTTGTGGCAAACATACATTTTACAATTATAGACAAAAAGTGCAACATTGGTCTCCTCAGATCATAACACAGTTTCCCACATTCTTTTGGCAGATTCGATGCAGGTTTTTGCAAACATTAGCCAGGCTTAGATGTTTTTATCTGTAAAAAAACGGCTCCTGTGTTGCCACCCTACCCCACATAACACATATATATGAAGAATATGGGAGATTGTTGTTACATGCAGTACACCACCAGTGCTTGACAGAAATTCCTGCAGCTCCTTTAAAGGGGTTGTCCGGGCTTTTCACATAATCTCTACATTTCTGGGCTGCAGAATTGACAATAAGTAATTTACTTTCTGTCACTAGTTTGCACGGTTTTCTAGATATTCTGAACAGAACGTCCAAGGGGGGGTGCTATGGCATTGAAATGAGAACTAGTCGTAACCTCCTACTCTACTCCAAACATGCCCTCTATAGCAACAACCCCACCCTCCATAGCTACAGGCCCTCCCCGTCCACATGAAGAAGTGTTATGATTGAGTCACCGTAGGAGGCAAAAACAGAAATGCTAACTAAGTCTAGAAAACCAGAGAAGTTGGCAGCTATCGGATTGCAGACCCCTGAACCTATCAACACAACTAGCAGTAGCCGTGGGGATGCCCTAGACCCCTCGATCACAGCCGGAGAATTAAATAGGCCTAAAGAAAGAAAGGGGAAATCTAAACTGCCCCAGAGCAGACCCCAAAGCAATAGGCAGCCCCCAACATATAATGACGGTGAAGCAAGATGAAAATACTAACACAGACAGAAAGATAGACTGAGCAAAGAGGGGCCCAAGCTAACTAGATAGAAAAGGACAGGAAGGCTGCTGTCTGCAATCCGTGAAAAACCCTATGAAAATAAGAGCCAACAGACTGACAGTGAAAAAGGCCCTGAAGACGCTAGGCTTCAAAAAAGCTATGTCAGTACTCAGGAATATACTGAAGACAGAGCTACAGGCAAAAGGAGATTCAGCTCACCCCAGCAGGGAATGGCAGAATACTGAAAAGCAAGGAAAACAAAAAAGTTAACAGGCAAAACAGAAAACTTAGCTTTAGAGGAGCAGGAATCAGACTGGTGTCCTAGAAGTCCACAGAGAAATCACCCGCAGGGCAGAAGGGCGTCGGCAGCCTTATATCCAGTCCGTGACTCCACTCAGCCAGTCATCCTCACTAGACTCAGGTGCCTGATAACCAGGCTCATTACCTTCCTTTACCAGAATAGGCAGTTCACCAGACCCCAGTGACGAAGGGGAAAATGAACTCACAACAGTACCTCCCCCTTGAGGAGGGGTCACCGAACCCTCAACCACGCCACCAGGGCGATCAGGGTGAGCCCGATGAAATGCACGCACCAATCTTTAGGCATGAATATCAGAGGCAGAGACCCAGGAATTATCCTCTTGACCATAACCCTTCCACTTAACCAAATACTGGAGTCTCCGTCTAGCCAGACGGGAATCCAGTATTTTCTCTACCTCATATTCCATGTTACCTTCAACCAATACAGGGTCTGGAGGTGCCACCCCAGGAACAACTGATTCAACAAACCTCTTCAACAAGGACTTATGGAACACATTATGGATTTTAAATGTGACAGGAAGAGCCAAATGAAAAGAGACCGGATTAATAATCTCCAAAATCTTGTAAGGTCCAATAAATCTAGGCTTAAACTTAGGAGAAGCCACCTTCATAGCAATATTTTTTGATGACAACCACACCATATCACCAATCTTAAACTGGGGACCAATGGTCCTATGTCGATTGGAAAACTGCTGGGCCTTTTCCTGGGAGAGAGATAACTTATCCACCACTTGGTCCCAGATCTAGTGCATTCTCTCCACCACAGTGTCAACACCTGGGCAGGCAGAAGGCTCCACCTGCCCTGAAGAAAATCGAGGATGAAACCCAAAGTTACAAAAAAAAGGTGACATCAAAGTGGCAGAACTAGCTCTATTATTTAAAGCAAATTCAGCCAAGGGCAAAAATGAAACCCAATCATCCTGATCAGCGGAAACAAAACATCTCAAATATGACTCCAAGGTCTGGTTTGTTCTCTCTGTCTGCCCATTGGTCTGAGGGTGAAAAGCAGAGGAGAAGGACAACTGAATTCCCAGCTTGGAACAGAAAGTCCTCCAAAATCTAGACACAAACTGAACTCCTCTGTCAGATACAATGTTCTCAGGAATCCCGTGTAAGCGAACCACCTGTTGCAAAAACAGGGGCACCAACTCAGAGGAAGATGGCAACTTAGGGAGTGGTACAAGATGAACCATCTTAGAGAACCTATCACAAATCACCCAAATAACAGTCATTCTTTGAGAGACCGGCATACCAGAGATGAAATCCATTGAAATATGGGTCCATGGCCTCCTGGGGACCGGCAAAGGCATCAACAACCCACTAGAGCGAGAACAAGATTTAGACTGGGAGCAAGTCCCACAGGACTGCACAAAATTCCTGACATCATGAGACAAGGTGGGCCACCAAAAAGAGCGACTCACCAGATCTCTAGTACCAAAAATACCTGGATGACCAGCCAATGCAGAGCAATGAACTTCAGACATCACTCTCTTCTTCCACTGGTCAGGAACATACAACTTTCCACTGGGACAACGCTCAGGTTTGTCCTCCTGGAACTCTTGCAGAGCAATTCTCAAATCGGGCGAGATGGCAGAAAGAACTACCCCTTCGCCTAAGATGGTAGCAGGCTTGGTCACCACAGGAGAATCAGCAAAGAAACTCCTAGAGAGGGCATCGGCCTTGACATTCTTAGTTCCAGGAAGAAAAGAGACCACAAAATCAAAACGTGTAAAAAACAAGGCCCACCTAGCCTGTCTAGGGTTCAAGCGTTTAGCCGACTCTAGGTAAATCAAATTTTTGTGGTCAGTGAGGACCACAACTTGATGTTTAGCTCCCTCCAACCAATGTCTCCACTCCTCAAATGCACATTTCATGACCAACAGTTCCCGATTCCCCACATCATAGTTACGTTCAGATGGAGAGAACTTTCGGGAAAAGAAAGCACAGGGATTCATTTTAGATGTTACAGGATCCTTTTGGGACAAAACAGCTCCTGCACCAATCTCAGAAGCATCCACCTCTACCTGGAACGGGAGTGAGACATCAGGTTGCCGTAAAACCGGGGCGGAGGTAAATCTTCTCTTCAGCTCCGGAAAGGAAGCAACAGCCTCAGGAGACCAATTCAACACATCAGCACCCTTCTTAGTCAGATCAGTCAATGGCTTGGCAATACTAGAAAATTTTGCTATAAATTTCTGATAAAAATTAGCAAAACCCAAAAACTACTGGAGGGCCTTCAAAGAAGTGGGCTGAACCCAATCATAAATGGCCTGTACCTTGGCCGGGTCCATTTCAATAGTTGACGGAGACAAAATAAATCCCAAAAATGAAATCCTCTGTACTCCAAAAAGGCATTTCGATTAGAGTTGAGCGAATTTTGTTTTTTTAGGGTCGAGTTTCGTTTCGTGAAACCCGACTTTTCCAAAAGTTGGGTCGAGCAAGATCGGCCGATTATAGGGAAAAGTCGGGGTCGTCCCGAAACACGAAACCCAATGTAAGTCAATGGGGAATAAAAGTCGGCAGTGAGAGGAGGACAGGAAACACACCTACAGTGCCCATTTGAATGCCAAAAGCATCAATTCTTCTTACTTAAGCTTGTCAACCTTAATTAACTTCATAATACAAGTTACGCACTGAAAAATGGGGGTTATTTGGCTAAAGTTGTGGGGGGGTAGGGCTGGCTCCAGGTTTTCATGTGCCCTGGGCGAAAGAGCGCCTCTTTAACACATACCACAACTCATCATGCTCCGATACGGCAGAGAAATAGCGGTATAGTACAATGAAAAATACTTCACTTTTTACATCTCATGACGAGGCCCATCTACTTCTCCATACAGAATCAGTGGTCCCATATAATGTTTGAAACAGTATATGATGAGCTCCACATAATGCTACAGAATACAGTATGTTGGTCCCCATGGATGAAGCTCCACTGTCTTATGGGCCCAAATAATGCTCAAAACATAATGGGCCCCATTTCTAATGCTCTAGTGTATAATGGGCCCTGTAAATGCTGCTCCAGTGTCTGATGTCCACCTTTGGAATGTTCCAGTGTATGGTGGGCCCCATCTATCATTCTCCAGAGTATAGTGCTCCCCAAAAATTGCTGTCCCAACATTGAAAACAATCAAATAAGTCTCCTCGCTAGGGAATCCCTGTACTAGTCTGGACTCCTCGTCGTCCCCATCTTCCATCTCACTGCACAGTATTTCAACCTTGCAAGTGCTGTGATCCTGAGCAAGCAGGGGGGACCACTCGTTGGCGACGGCACTGGCACAGGGCCCCTGATAGTACGGTGGTGTGTCTGATGGCGGGTGGGCCAAACCTGCACTTTCATCTGCAGCTTCCTCTTTGTCACCGTGTAAGATGGAACTGTATATGGGAAGGGTAACCTGAGTTTCATCAGGGTCAGATTCAGGCCGTGTAGCGTGCGAGGGGAATGTAGTGGTCTGGGTCAATGTACCAGCAGATTCATCGAGCAGTGGCTGGGCATCAGTGTACTTGTGTCGCCCCCAGGAGTACGGTCGCCACAGTGGCATTACCTTCCTCCTAGGGAGTGTGATGTCATGCTTGGGAGCAACGAAGGATCTCTCTAGCAGGTTAACTGATTGGGCGGCGTTATTCCCACGAGTCATGACCCTCCAAACAGCGTTCATGAAGGCAAAGTGTTTGTTTTACATGGGCAGTATGGTTGCAAAGCTGAAACTTAAAGGAATGTCCAGAAGGGCACCACCGGGAGTGGAGCCTACGGTTAAATTCGACTCCACCTGGGAAACCTCAACCATGCCAGCTACAGAAAAGATGCACACATTGCAAGCTTAATTCCGTTAACGAACGAGACTCCGTCATGCCCCGCGGTCCGAGTCCGGCTTACTAGAGGGACACGTGAGGCTCTGCCACATGAGATTGGCCAATAACTGGTGTGTCATGCCCTTACATGTCCGTGGCTGCATGTGCACTACACTGAAAAGGCCAGCGTTTGTCGCTTACAGGTGCAGATAACCCGCTGAACAACGATAGTTGATGGGGATCACTGATTACAATTATTACCCGCGAACGATGATTTCCCGGTAAGTGCAGGTCAACCGCAGTTCCGGAATTAGGCCTAACCGTCATTCCTGAAAAAATGAAAAACTTACGTGTGCAAACCACAGGTGCTGTAGCTTGCTTAACAGCTCGCCAGTCGTTCTCACGCCCAGTATGGATTACACGTGATTGCACAAAGGTGAGAAAGGGTACCGTATCCCCGGATAACATGTATGGATAGCGTACACATTCAAAATATATGTCTATACATCAGGAGGCAGGCTCAGACAGTGTTAGGCCCAATATAGCTTGCACGTGATTGCACAAAGGTGAGAAAGGGTACCGTATCCCCGGATAACATGTATGGATAGCGTACACATTCAAAATATATGTCTATACATCAGGAGGCAGGCTCAGACGGTGTCAGGCACAGTATGGATTTGACGGCCCAGACTACACAGCGGAAGAGCAGGGAGAGGTAATGATTGCAAATGCTGGGGCCCTGCCCAAGCAAGGGGGGCCCACTCGTGGGCGTCGGTACTGGCACTGGGCCCCTCATAGTACGGCGGTGTGTCTGACGGCGGGTGTGCACCACCACCGTCAGAGACACTTGATTGCACTATGAGGGACTCGCACGGTGTCGTGCGCTAGGTGGTAACCCCGGCCATGGGGGGGGGGCAGCACAGTTAGGGAGTTTTAGAAAGTGGCATATGTTGATGTTGGACATTCAGCTGATGCAAAAGGCGAAATAGGTCAAGTCCCAGGAAGAGGTGGACCAAAGCAAGCCATTTTTCTGTCACCCTATGTGTCATCAGGGGAAGGTGGGACAAAATCCTTGGAAACCCATGCATGGTTCATTTTAATGAAGGTTAGATCATCCACATTTTGGGTTGACAGACGGGTCCTTTTTTCTGTCAGGATTGATCCAGCTGCACTGAAGACTCTTTCCGATAGCACACTTGCAGCTGGGCAAGCGAGCTCCTGTAAGGCATATTGTGCCAATTCAGGCCAGGTGTCCAGTTTAGCGGCCCAATAGTCAAAAGGGAATGACCTGTGTGGGAGAACATCGATATGGGAGGAAAAGTAGTTTGTAACCATAGTTGACAACTGCTGTCTCCTGTCACTTTCCATCGATGCAGTATTACCAGTTGTGTGAGCGGTACTTGAAAAATCAGTCCACAACATTGTCATGAAACCCCTGTCTCCAACGCCACTTCTGCTGTGTGCACCATGAACACCTCTGCCAAGCTGCCCCCGGCCCGTACGGCTCGTGTGAGAACCATCACCGCTGCTGTGTGCTGGGAATGCCTCAAGCAACCGATTTACCAGAGTTGCTTGTTTATTAGCCAATATTAGGTCAAGGTTCTCCTGTGGCATGATGTTTTGTAATTTGCCTTTATAGCGTGGATCCAGGATGCTGGCCAACCAGTAGTCGTCATCGTTCATCATTTTGGCAATGCGGGGGTCCCTTTTTAGGATCTGCAAGGCATAATCTGACATGTGGGCCAATGTTCCCGGTGTCAATGATGCACTGCGAGTGCTGGTTGGAGGAGCACTTTCTGGCAAATCCATAACCCTCCAGTCACGCACAAACCCTGTACCAGACCTTGCCACGCCAACATTTTCACTTGCCCCATGAGATGCATCCTCCTCCCCTAAGTAATCATCCCCATCATCATCCTCCTCCTCCTCTTCTTCCTCCACCTCGTCCAGGAGAGGTCCCTGAGCAGACAATGGCTGAATGTCATCAAGGATTCCCTCCTCCTCTTCCTCCTCATCAACATTGGCTGCAGACGCCTGCTCCTTAAGGTGCGTCAAAGTTTGCATGAGCAGACACATAAGTGGGATGCTCATGCTTAGGATGGCGTCGTCTGCGCTTACCAGCCGTGTGCATTCCTCAAAACACTGAAGGACTTTACAGAGGTCTTTCAGCTTCGACCACTGCACACCTGTCAACTCCATGTCTGCTCTCAAAGTGCCTGGCCGTGTATCCTCCCACAAATGCATTATGGCCTGCCTCTGCTCGCACAGCTGCTCCACCATGTGCAGGGTGGAGTTCTACCTTGTTGCAATGTCGATAATGAGGTGGTGGTTGGGAAGGTGGAGCAATCACTGCAGCTTCTGCATACGAACGGAGTGTACAGGCGACCGGCGGATGTGCGCGCACAGTCTTCGCACCTTCTGGAGCAGGGCTGTTAACTCCGGATAATTTTTGAGGAAGCACTGCACCACCAGGTTCAAGGTGTGAGCCAAGCAAGGTATGTGGCTGAGTTTTGAAAGGACTATGGCTGCCACAAAATTACGGCCGTTATCACTAACTACCTTGCCTGCTTCAAGATGTACACTGCCCAGCCATGACTCAGTTTGTCGCTTCAAGTACTCGGCCAGCACCTCGGCGGTGTGTCTGTCGCCCAAACACATAATCTGCAACACAGCCTGCTGACGCTTTCCACGAGCTGCTCGATAGGGGGACACCTTGTGTGCAACAGTGGCAGCTGCAGATGGAGTGCTCGTGTGACTGCGCTCTGTGGACGAGCTTTCGCTTCTGGAGGAGGAGGAGGAGGGTCGAACGCCTACAGCCAACTGTTTCCTATACCGTGGGCTAGGCAGCACTGTCCCACCACCGCTGTCCCCTGTGGACCCTGCATCCACCACATTAACCCAGTGCGCAGTGATGGACACGTAACAGCCCTGGCCATGCCGACTGGACCATGCATCAGTTGTGAGGTGCACCTTTCCACTCACTGACTGCTTGAGTGCATGGACAATGCAGTCTTTTACATGATGGTGGAGGGCTGGGATGGCTTTGCGAGAGAAGAAGTGGCGACTGGATAGGTCATAGCGTGGTACTGCATAGGCCATGAGTTCGCGGAAAGCTGCGCTTTCCACCAACCGATAGGGCATCATCTCAAACAAGATTAGTTTGGTAATGTGGGCGTTCAAACCCAGTGTACGCGGATGAGAGACTGAGTACTTTCTTGACCTACTCATAGTGTCTGGGAGGGTGAGCTGGACTTGAGAGCTGCATATGGTGGAAGTAGCGGTGGACAGGGCGGACTGAGAAAGGGTTGATGATGGTGATGGAGTTGGTGTTCTTTCTGATGGCCTAGATTCAGTATTTCATTGATATAACAGTGGGATTCCCTGACTGCTGTGGCCTTGCAACGACACCTCAACATTTGCTGCTGTGCTAACCGATGGGCTTACAGTGGGGGAAACAATGTAGCGTTGCTGACTACCTTCTTTGTGATCAGTTGCACATGTGGCACTTGAGGTTTGGTGTTGTGTCCACGCTTGCAAGTGCATGCTGGTTAAATGTCTAAGCATGCAACTGGTATTCAAATTTTTCAGATTTTTCCCTCGGCTAAAGGTCTTTGCGCACTTCTTACAGATAACCTTGGCCTGATCATGAGTATTTTGTTCAAAAAAGTGCCACACTGCACTCTTCCTACTTTGGCAGACATTTTGCGGCCTAGCACGCTGTGATCTTTTGACCCTCTGGACAAGCTGTCCAGCAACTCTTTTGATTTTTGGAACCTGTCTTTGGAGTGCTCCGGGCCTGCCAGATAACAGCTGTTGCGATATCGATGTCTGCTGTGGATGCTCCTCATCTGAGCTATTGGAAGCAGCACCCTCTTCCCCCAATGGATGCCAATCTGGGTCAACAACTGGGTCATCCATCACCTCTTCTTCAATGTCATGTGCACCTTCCTCTGTGTCACCGTGTATGGTGGTATAGTGTGCGGGAAGGGGCACCTGAGTCTCATCAGGGTCAGAATCTGGCTCTGTACACTGCGAGGACAATGTAGTGCTCTGAGTGAATGTACCAGCAGAATCATCTATCAGCGGCTGTGCATCAGTGCACTCCATGTCAGATTCATCTTGGCCTGGGTAATTCACCATTTCACTTGATAATCCAGGCATGGTATGTGAAAACAGCTCCATGGAGTAATCAGTAGTATGGCCTGCGTCATCCTTCAATCTTGGTTGGGGTGAAGGACACAAGGAAAGGTGTGGTTCATGAACATGAGCCTCCAATGACGACTCAGTGCTTTTATTTTTTACAACTTCAGAAGAGGAGGCGATAGAGCTGGAGGCTGAGTCAGCAATGTAAGACAAAACTTTTTCCTGAAGCTCTGGCTTTAAAAGCGGTTTGCCAACTCCTAGAAAACTAAGCCTTCGAGGCCTTGTGGAGCCAGACGATGACGCAGGCTCAACACCTCCTGCATTCGGTCCTATTTTGCTTTTGCCACTACCATCAGATCCACCACCAACACCATCATTACCAGCTGCCAACCCCCGCCCAATTCCACGGCCTCTTCCACCAGCCTTCCTCATTTTTGGTAGAAATGTAGACAAAATCCAACAAACTATATAGTAATGTAAAACAAGGTATAAGGTGTCTATAGGACAGGGGAGATTTTGAATTTCTGCAGACACTAGTGGACACTGGACACTTTTGGATTGTGTGAGGCCCTCTGAATATCAGAGCGCTATGTCACAGGCTCGATGGCACAGGTGTGAAAAAAGTGACTACAGGATAAGGGAGATTTTGAATTTCTGCAGACACTAGTGGACACTGGACACTTTTGGATTGTGTGAGGCCCACTGAATATCAGAGCGCTATGTCACAGGCTCGATGGCACAGGTGTGAAAAAAGTGACTACAGGATAAGGGAGATTTTGAATTTCTGAAGACACTAGTGGACACTGGACAGTTTTGGATTGTGTGAGGCCCACTGAATATCAGAGCGCTATGTCACAGGCTCGATGGCACAGGTGTGAAAAAAGTGACTACAGGATAAGGGAGATTTTGAATTTCTGCAGACACTAGTGGACACTGGACACTTTTGGATTGTGTGAGGCCCACTGAATATCAGAGCGCTATGTCACAGGCTCGATGGCACAGGTGTGAAAAAAGTGACTACAGGATAAGGGAGATTTTGAATTTCTGCAGACACTAGTGGACACTGGACACTTTTGGATTGTGTGAGGCCCACTGAATATCAGAGCGCTATGTCACAGGCTCGATGGCACAGGTGTGAAAAAAGTGACTACAGGATAAGGGAGATTTTGAATTTCTGCAGACACTAGTGGACACTGGACACTTTTGGATTGTGTGAGGCCCACTGAATATCAGAGCGCTATGTCACAGGCTCGATGGCACAGGTGTGAAAAAAGTGACTACAGGATAAGGGAGATTTTGAATTTCTGCAGACACTAGTGGACACTGGACACTTTTGGATTGTGTGAGGCCCACTGAATATCAGAGCGCTGTCACAGGCTCGATGGCACAGGTGTGAAAAAAGTGACTACAGGATAAGGGAGATTTTGAATTTCTGCAGACACTAGTGGACACTGGACACTTTTGGATTGTGTGAGGCCCACTGACGCTGTATGGTGTGAAAAAATGCACGCTCAGTACCTCAGCAGGACAAAAAAAAAATTGGGATTGCTTTTAAAAAAGCAGTTTGCAGAGCAGTGGGTAAACAGCAATGCAGCTGTCAGGAAGCCTTAGAAGGCAGCCTAACAACCAACACCGCTGATCCACCACAATATAGCCTCCCCTTGCACTGCACACACAGTGACTGGTGTGTTGTACAGGCAAAATCGCTAGCAGCAGAAGCAGTTTTTTTTTCTTCTTCCCTGCCTAACGCTCTCCCTACAGAATCAGCAACCTCTCCCTATGCTAAGATCGGCAGAAGTAAGATGGCGGTCGGCGTGCACGCCCTTTTATGACCCCTGTGACGCCCACCAAAGCAAGCCAATCACTTGCATGCCCTTCTGAAAGATGGTGGTGACCCCTGCCTATGTCATCACGTTGCCCACAGTGTCTGTGGATCCTGATTGGCTGAAAAAGAGCGCAAAACAAACTTTTGAAACGCGACTTTGGCGCGTAAGTCGCCGACCTCGTGGCCAACCTCATCCTAGGGTCGGGTTTCGTTTCATGAAACCCGACTTTGCCAAAAGTCGGCGACTTTTGAAATTTTTCGACCCGTTTCGCTCAACTCTAATTTCGATCCTTTGACATACAGGGAATTCTCCCTCAAGATCCGGAACACAGTCCGAATATGTTCCACATGAGAATCCCAATCCTTGGAGAAGATCAAAATATCATCCAGATAGATAATCGAAAATTTATCGACAAAGTCTCGGAAAATATCGTTCATGAAGCACTGGAAGACAGAAGGGGCATTAGTGAGCCCAAAAGGCATCACCAGGTACTTAAAATGTCCCTCCGGAGTATTAAACGCCGTCTTCCATTCATCCCCCTGCTTAATGCGGATAAGATTATACGCCCCCCTGAGGTCAAGCTTGGTAAACCAGCAAGCACCTCTAACTCTAGAGAATAGATCCGAAATCAGGGGTAACGGATACTGATATTTAATAGTAATTTTATTGAGGGCGCGATAATCAATACAAGGCCTTAAAGAACCATCCTTTTTGGCCACAAAAAAAAAACCGGCACCTAAGGGTGAAGAGGATGGTCTAATATGACCCTTCTCCAACGCCTCCTTAATATAGGACCGCATAGCCTCGTGCTCGGGTACAGATAAATTGAAGAGCCGACCCTTGGGAAATTTACACCCCAGGCTTAGTTCAATTGCACAGTCATAACTCCTATGAGGAGGCAAGGACGCAGACTCATTCTCACTAAATACATCATAAAAGTCCGCCAAATAGTCAGGAACATCATGCGACTGAGTAGAGGTGGAAAAATCCGGAGCCTCACTAAAGGCACACTGACAACCCCAACTCACCACAGACACAGATTTCCAATCCAAGACTGGATTATGAATTTGCAACCAGGGAAACCCCAGAACAACGGCATCATGCAGACCATGCAATACCAAAAATCTGAAATTCTCTTGATGGTCTGGGGCGACCCGCATGACCACCTGGGTCCAAAACTGAGGTTTATTTTTAGCCAAAATAGTAGCATCAATCCCCCTCAAAGGGATAGGCGTCTGCAGAGGTGTCATCGGAAATCCACAACATTTAGCAAAATCCAAGTCCATTAGGTTTAGCGTTGCTCCCGAATCCACAAAAGCCTTGGCGGAAAATGTAGACAGGGAGCAGATCAGAGTAATTGCCAGAAGAAACTTAGGTTGAACACCACCAACAGAAAACGTGTGTGCAAAGCATTTCTCTCGTTTAGGACAAACAGAAATAATATGCGAGGCATCTCCACAGAAAAAACACAGCTTATTACGCCTTCTGAACTCCTGACGTTGCGCCTTAGACAAAACTCTATCACATTGCATAGGTTCAGACGTCTGTTCAACCGGTGGCAACACCTCTCGTGCAATCCTGTGTTCACGTAAACGCCGATCAACCTGAATGGCTAATGACATAGAATCGTCCAGACCAGAGGGAACAGGAAATCCCACCATAGTATCTTTTACGGCTTCTGACAAACCCTTCCGAAAGAGAGCAGCCAAGGCATTATCATTCCAGGTAGTAAGGACCGCCCACTTTCGGAACTTTTGACAGTACAACTCTGCAGAATCTCGACCCTGGTTCAATGCCAACAGGGTCTTTTCAGCCTGATCAATAGCATTAGGTTCGTCATACAACAACCCCAAAGCTTGAAAGAATGCGTTCACATTAGTCAGAATAGGATCATCTGGTTTAAAAAAAAACGCCCAATCCTGGGGATCGCCAAGCAGCAAAGAGATGACAATTTTAACCTGCTGCGCGGAGCTCCCTGACGAGTTAGGCTTCAAGGCAAAAAATAATTTACAATTATTTTCGAAACTCAAAAATTTAGATCGATCCCCAAAAAATACATCAGGTGTAGGGATCTTTGGTTCAACCGCATACGAATGAGCAAGGTAGGCGGAAATTCCCCGCACTTCCGCAGCGAGCTGCTCCACACAATCAGACAATTGCTTTATCTCCATTGAGAGAGAAAAAAAAAAAACTCCCTCTACGGCCTCAGAGATATAGAGGAAAGAATATACACACACTTTTTTTTTTTTTTTTTAAACACAATTCTTTCCTGCTATAGAGTACCCTAGGATCTGCGGTATGGCGGGTGATTCTGTTATGATTGAGTCACCGTAGGAGGCAAAAACAGAAATGCTAGCTAAGTCCAGAAAACCAGAGAAGTTGGCAGCTATCGGATTGCAGACCCCTGAACCTATCAACACAACTAGCAGTAGCCGTGGGGGGTTCCTACGATGCCCTAGACCCCTCGATCACAGCCGGAGAATTAAATAGGCCTAAAGAAAGAAAGGGGAAATCTAAACTGCCCCAGAGCAGACCCCAAAGCAATAGGCAGCCCCCAACATATAATGACGGTGAAGCAAGATGAAAATACTAACACAGACAGAAAGATAGACTGAGCAAAGAAGGCCCCAAGCTAACTAGATAGAAAAGGACAGGAAGGCTGCTGTCTGCAATCCGTGAAAAACCCTATGAAAATAAGAGCCAACAGACTGACAGTGAAAAAGGCCCTGAAGACGCTAGGCTTCAAAAAAGCTATGTCAGTACTCAGGAATATACTGAAGACAGAGCTACAGGCAAAAGGAGATTCAGCTCACCCCAGCAGGGAATGGCAGAATACTGAAAAGCAAGGAAAACAAAAAAGCTAACAGGCAAAACAGAAAACTTAGCTTTAGAGGAGCAGGAATCAGACTGGTGTCCTAGAAGTCCACAGAGAAATCACCCGCAGGGCAGAAGGGCGTTGGCAGCCTTATATCCAGTCCGTGACTCCACTCAGCCAGTCATCCTCATTAGACTCAGGTGCCTGATAACCAGGCTCATTACCTTCCTTTACCAGAATAGGGCGTTCACCAGACCCCAGTGACGAAGGGGAAAATGAACTCACAACAAAGAAGCCCTCATCACAGTAACAAACCCTCCCCCTCTAGAAGCCTCACTGCAGAGAGCAGACCACCCAGCTGCTCCTCCCCCAGACACACTCTGAGCAGTGATCTATGGAAAGTGAAACTAGTGAGGAGGGAAAATCGTCCTGTATTCTGGGACAGGCTGCTCCCATCAGTATTTGTGTCATTAGAGACACAGTGCTCACACATACACTGCACCAAATCTGCTGTTGTGTGAACCCCTTTAATGTTGCTGTAAGCCGTTTGGTAACCTTCCGGAATAATTTTCTTCTTGTCTTTTAGTCAACTTTTGAGGGACCTCCAGTTCTAGATAATATCATTATTGTGCCAAATTTAACCCCTTAAACCCAGAGGTATTTTCATTTTTGCATTTTCGTTGTGTGCTTCCCTTCTTCCTAATGCTATAACTTTTTTTATTTTTCAGTGAAAATGGCCATATACGGGCTTGTTTTTTGCGGGACGAGTTCTACTTTTGAACGGCACCATTGGTTTTACAATATCATGTACTGATTTAACCCCACATATGGGGTATCAGCATACTCAGGACATATTGCACAACAACTTTTGGGGTCCAATTTCTCTTGTTACCCTTGGTAGAATAAAAAAAAAATTGGATCTGAAGTAAATTTTTTGTGAAAAAAAGGTAAATTCATTTTCTTTAAAACATTCCAAAAAACTTGTGAAGCACTTGAAGGTTTAATAAACTTCTTAAATGTGGTTTTGAGCACCTTGAAGGGTGCAGTTTTTAGAATGGTGTCACTTTTGTTTTATTTCTATCATATAGACCCCTCAAAGTCACTTCAAATGTGATGTGGTCCCTAAAAAAAATGGTGTTGTAAAAGTGAGAAATCGCTGTTTAACTTTTATCCGTTATAATGTTCTAACAAAAAGAAAATTTGGTTCCAAAATTGTGCTGTTGTAAATATATGGGAAATGTTACTTATTAAGTATTTTATGTAACATATCTCTGGGATTTAAGGGCATGAAAATTCAAAGTTGGAAAATTGCGAACATTTTCAAAATTTTTGCCAAATTTCCATTTTTTCACAAATAAACGCAAGTCATATCAAATAAATTTTACCACTATTATGAAGTACAATATGTCACGAGAAAACAATGTCTAAATCTCTGGGATCCATGGAAGTGTTCCAGAGTTATTACCTCATAAAGGGACAGTGGTCAGAATTGTAAAAATTGGCCTAGTCATTAACATGCAAACCACCCTTGGGGGTAAAAGGGTTAATGCTTTGAAAAAAAAATATTCTGCGAATCCTGTTTTGTTGGGAGGAAAAACGCTGCATAAAATATGTATCCCTGATGTGTTTTTACATGTCTTTTTTTTTGCGTATTTTTCCCCACTCATTGGAATGGGTGAAATACACTACAAAAATGCCTCAAGAATTGACATTATGCAGATTTGAATCTGCTACAAATCTGCAATAAACAAATAAGCAACGTGTGCATGAGACTTCAGGGATCTCATTCCCTTTGCTGGGACTGTAAAATGCTGCTTATTTTCTGCAGCATAAATGCAACATGTGCAAATAGCATTAAAATTATTTGGGGAAAGTCATAGTGACTGAATAATTTACTGTGTATTTAATGGACAGCGAAAATTACAATTAATGGGGAACACACTTATCACTGTATACAGGGCCGGTTTTAGGCAAAGTGGGGCCCTGGGCAAAAGTTTTAAATGGGGCCCCAAATGCTCATATATTGCACATCACACAGAAACATTTTGGATGTATTTACATGAGTTGAGTTCAGGCCGCTAAACAAGTGTGATCGACAATACTGAAGTCATTCGACGCTTGTTTCCAGACCTCTTTCCACCGGCTGAGTAATAATGATGGGGACAGAAAAATCACTAATAGATCAATCTGTCCCCAGTATCATCATGTTATCAGCAGTATAGCTGTAATTTTCACTGGGCGATGTGCTGCCTAGAGCAATAATTTTTGTTCTGGCATAAACAAGCCACTTACGCAATGAATAAGCGGCATTTTGCTTGTTTAGTATAATATGCTCCATAGTCCTCCATATGGTATAATGCACCCCACAGTCATCCATATAGTATAATGCACACGCCATAGTCCTCCATCTCTATATATAAAAGTGAATGTATGTATGTATGTGTGTATCACCAACCAATCACGAAGCATCTTTCATTTCACCAGAGCTGTTCAAAAGAAGCTGAGCTGTGATTGGTTGCTATGAGCAACAGTTTTCCTTGCAACCAATCACTAAGCATCTCTCATTTCACCAGAGCTGGTTAAAAGTAGCTGAGCTGTGATTGGTTGCTATGAGCAAGTTTTCCCACTTGACAACACCTCAGCAGACACTGACATGGTGGGAGAAATCTAGCATCCCCAGGAACATAAGCTCCCAGCCATTGTCTGCTCCCCTGAAAGGAGCAGAGAGCACATAAAAATAATAATCTTTATTTTTATATAGCGCTAACATATTCCGCAGTGCTTTACAGTTTGCACACATTATCGTCACTGTCCCCGATGGGGCTCACAATCTAAATTCTCCCTATCAGTATGTCTTTGGACATACATGACAGAAATGAATCCTCCCTGCCCATATCCCCATCACACATCCTCCATCCCTTAGGCACATCTTCCCTCTTAAAGGGATCATTGGTATGGAAGTCAGAGCAAATCCATCCAGGGCTTTGGTTTTGACCCCAGGCCTCTCTTAAAGGAATCCCTGGTATGGAAGTTAGGACAGTTCCACTCAGCTCTGTGGTTCTGACTCCAGGGTCTCTTAAAGGGATCCCCGGTATGGAAGTTAGGGCAAATCCACTCTGCGCTTTGGTTCTGACCCCAGGCTTTCTTAAAGGGATCTCCTGTATGGAAGTTAGGGCAAATCCCTCAACGCTTTGATTCTGACCCCAGGGTTCTATTAAAGGGATCATTGGTATGCAAGTCACGGCAAATCCACTCAGCGCTCTGGTTCTGATCCCAGTCTCTCTTAAAGGGATCCCCGGTATGGAAGTGAGAGCAAATCCACTCAGCGCTCTGGTTCTGACCCAAGGCCCCTTTTAAAGGGATCCCCGGTAAGGAAGTGAGGGCAAATCCACTCTGCGCTTTAGTACTGACCCCAGGCCTCTCTTAAAGGGATCTCCGGTATGGAAGTTAGGGTAAATCCCTCAGAGCTCTGATTCTCACTCCAGGCTTCTATTAAAGGGGTCATTGGTATGGAAGTCAGGACAAATCCACTCAGCGCCCTGGTTCTGACACCAGGCCTCTCTTAAAGGGATCCCCGGTATGGAAGTTAGGACCGTTCCACTCAGCGCTCTGGTTCTGACCCCAGGCTGACGGGATGATGTGGGATATTAGGGGTAGTAGTCCGATGGCTCTGGCTGATGGGATGATGTGGGATATTAGGGGTAGTAGTCCGATGGCTCTGGCTGATGGGATGATGTGGGATATTAGGGGTAGTAGTCCGGTGGCTCTGGCTGACGGAATGAAGTGGGATATTAGTGGTAGTAGTCCGGTAGCTCTGGCTGATGGGATGATGTGGGATATTAGGGGGAGTAGTCCGATGGCTCTGGCTGACGGGATGATGTGGGATATTAGTGGTAGTAGTCCGGTGGCTCTGGCTGACAGGATGATGTGGGATATTAGTGGTAGTAGTCCAGTGGCTCTGGCTGATGGGATGATGTGGGATATTAGGGGTAGTAGTCCGGTGGCTCTGGCTGACGGGATGACGTGGGATATTAGGGGTAGTAGTCCGGTAGCTCTGGCTGACAGGATGATTATGGTGAATGTGGCTATGTGGAGTGGGCGGGGCTTTATATATATATATTGTGATAAAACACTCCGGGATCGCCTTTGCTGGGGTCAAAGGTCACGTGCATTCAGCATGAAACTCAGGCGCAGAGCGGGGATTCGTGTATAACTGACCCTGGGTCAGGTTTATTAACGGTGAAAGCAATGCAAAAGGAAATAAAACATAAAACAAATCCTTGCCTGTCCGGCACTAACTAAACAATGGACAACCTAACTACCAACTGGCGGGCTTCTCCCGTCCAGCCAAACCACAGTTGCAGTGGGCACTGCTTCCACTCACGTGTGTGTCTCTCACACAGACAGGCTCTCTGTGTTCCCAGGCTGAGACACTCACACAACCACCTGGCATCCTTATATATCCACCTCCCATTATCCATTAGTAAGCAGGTGCAAAACTGACCAGACTAGGCCACATAGGAGAGGAATCTGGGCGAGATATACCTGCCCTCATCCACTATTCCCACATGATTCTCACATATCCCCCCCTTCTGCTCAGACCACTCTGGTCGAGCAATGACACCCGCCAAACAGTGCACTCGGGACAGGGCATCTGCATTCCCCATCTGTACCCCTGGGCGGTGCTCCACCGTAAAAGTGTAGGCCTGCAGGGCAAGGAACCACCGGGTCACCCGGCTATTCCGTTCCTTGTTCAAGTGCATCCACTTGAGAGGGGCATGGTCAGTGACCAGCCTGAACTTTCGGCCCACCAGGTAATATTTGAGGGCCTCTAGAGCCCACTTAATGGCTAGGCACTCTTTTTCCACGACTGCATACCTTTGCTCGTGTTTATTCAGCTTCCTGCTGAGATAGAGGACTGGGTGTTCCACTCCGTCCCTCACTTGTGAGAGTACGGCCCCGATACCGGTATCAGAGGCATCCGTTTGTACCACAAACTCGCTGAGGAAGTCTGGAGTCACCAGTACGGGCTGAGAGCAAAGTGCCCGTTTTAGGCTATGGAAGGCTTCTTCAGCCGCTAAACTCCATTTAATCATGACGGAGTCTTTCCCTTTTGTAAGATCCGTCAGGGGGGTAGCGATGGCTGCAAAATTGGGTATGAACCGGCGATAATAACCGGCGATCCCCAGGAAGGCTTGCACCTGCTTCTTGTTGACAGGTTGTGGCCAGTCCTGAACCGCCTGAATCTTATCAACCTGGGGTTTAACAACACCCCTCCCAATTACATACCCCAAATACCGGGCTTCTTCTAGCCCGATGTGACATTTCTTGGGGTTCGCGGTTAGACCTGCCTCCCACAGGTCGTCAATCACAGCTTGTACTTTCTGGAGATGAGTCTCCCAGTCCAAGCTGTAAATGACAATGTCGTCCAAATAGGCCGAAGCGTACCACCTATGTGGCCTCAGGACTCGATCCATCAGTCTCTGGAAGGTCGCTGGTGCTCCGTGCAGTCCAAACGGCATATACACATACTGAAATAGACCTTCTGGGGTAGCAAATGCCGTCTTTTCTCTGGCAGCCTCCGCCAGAGGGATCTGCCAATACCCCTTTGTTAGGTCTAGGGTCGTAATATACCGGGCTTTTCCTAACCGATCTATTAACTCATCGACCCGGGGCATAGGGTAGGCATCAAATTTTGAGACCGCATTCAGTTTCCTGAAGTCATTGCAGAACCGGATGGTGCCGTCCGGTTTAGGAATTAGCACAATCGGGCTGGACCACGCACTGTGCGATTCCTCAATGACTCCTAACTCTAACATTGCCTTCACTTCTCGGGAAACGGCTTCACGGCGCGCTTCCGGGATTCGGTAGGGCTTTACGTGAACTGTGACACCAGGTTCCGTTACGATGTCATGTTTCATTAGCATAGTCTGCCCGGGTTTTTCTGAGAAAAACTTTTGGTTGTGAAGTAGAAACTGCCTGACTTCCGTCTTTTGCCGCTCCGAGAGAGTCTCTGCAATCCGTACCTCCGGTACGGTATGCGAGCAGACAGGACGGACCAGCTCCGCTGACAAGGCAGACCGATCCTTCCAGGGCTTTATCAGATTTACATGATAAATCTGCTCAGGTTTCCGTTTACCTGCCTGGTATACTTTGTAGTTTACTTTACCAACTCTTTCCTTGATCTCAAAGGGGCCCTGCCACTTTGCCAGGAACTTACTGTCCACCGTGGGGACCAGGATCAACACCCTATCTCCGGGTGCAAACGTACGGATCTTGGCGCCCCTATCATAGATTCTTTTTTGGGCTCCTTGAGCCTGTATCATGTGTTCTTTGACGATAGGCATAACAGCCACAATACGGTCCTGCATTTGTGTGACGTGATCTATCACTGTTTTAAATGGAGTGACCTGACCCTCCCAGGTTTCTTTTGCAACGTCTAACAGTCCGCGAGGACGTCGGGCGTACAATAACTCAAAAGGCGAGAATCCCGTGGAAGACTGGGGTACTTCCCTGATGGCAAAAAGCAAATACGGAAGTAAATAGTCCCAGTTCTTCCCATCCTTGTCTATCACCTTTCTCAGCATCTGCTTCAGAGTTTTATTGAACCGTTCGACCAACCCGTCTGTTTGAGGGTGATACACGGATGTGCGTAACGGTTCGATTTGTAACAATCGGCAGAGCTCCTTCATTATCCTGGACATAAAGGGGGACCCCTGGTCGGTGAGTATCTGTTTTGGTATACCGACCCGACTAAACACATGCACCAGCTCCTTGGCAATCGTCTTGGTGGCCGTGTTACGCAAAGGGATGGCCTCCGGGTAACGAGTGGCATAATCCAAGATGACCAGGATATGTTGGTGTCCACGTGCAGACCGTGGAAGGGGCCCAACTAAATCCATCCCAATCCTCTCAAACGGGACTTCAATAATAGGTAGGGGTACCAAAGGGCTACAGAACCGGGGCTTAGGTGCAGAGGCTTGGCAGTCAGGACAAGACTCACAATATACACGAATATCGTGATGCATGCCTGGCCAAACAAAACAGTGTAATATCCTTTCGGTGGTTTTCTGGACTCCCAGGTGACCTCCCATCACATGTCCGTGGGCCAGGTCCAGGACCTGCCGCCGGTAGGGTTTTGGCACGACTAATAGTTGCACCGTATCTTCCCCCTTTTTCTCTATCTGATAGAGTAATTCATTCTCCAGAACCATGTAAGGATATGCCAGCCTAGAGCCAGGTTCTACGGGCACCCCATTTATCACTTTCACATTTGTCCTAGCCTGAGAAAGGGTAGGATCCTTTATTTGCTTGCTTTGGAAGTCATCTTTCTGAACTTCTAAATCCGGCAAACGGGGAGGTGGACGGCTGTCAGCCTCCTCCTCTTCCCCGGTCTCCTCATTATCACCCGCCATGACTGAAAACGGGAACTGCAGGTCATTTCCCGCAGACTCTTCCCCCGAGTCTTCCAGGGAGACCTCTTCCAGGGGTTCGGGACCCACACGCTCCCTGGGAGAAGAATCATGTACACTATTACCCGAGGGCATCAACTGATTCTCCCACAATTGCCAGAAGTGGGGAAAATCCCGGCCCAGGATAACATCATGCAATAACGCCGGGACGAGTCCCACTTTATGTTGCACAGACCCATAGGAAGTTGTAATGCATATGACTGTGGTGAGGTACGAACAGGTGTCTCCATGCACACACGTTACAGAGAATTTGTCTGATGGCCCAGTCGGGGCTGGCACCAGACTGGCCTTCACCAGAGTCACCACACTTCCCGAGTCTAACAATGCCACCACATTTTTGCCATCAACAGTTAAATCACACAAGTGTTTTTCCACATCCTTTTGACCGGCATTCACACTCACTACCCGTGCAACCATAGACATGCGGTTTTTAGAGTCTGTGACGTCGCACTGCATGGGTTCAGTAGTGACCGGACAGTTCGCAGCAATATGTCCCATCTCTTGGCAGCGGAAACACCTAACGGGCCCCTTGCTTAGACCATAGTTCGTTACTCTCGGCCTCGCAGTGCGGGCAGTCCCGTTTTCCTCCCCCACTGTCTTAGGGATTTTTCCATCTCCCCTACTCCCTGGAACAGTCTTACCGGTTCCACGTGGAGACGATGAAGAACGAGGTGGGGTAGCGTCGTCTCGGAGTCCTTCCGCCACGGAGTAACGTTCAACCAGATCCACCAGTTGATCTGCCGTCGTAGGATTTCCATGGCTTACCCACTTCCTCAGGGCTGGCGGTAGAGCTCTCAGGTACTTGTCCAGGACGACTCTCTGGATTATCTCTGGCGCTGTCAACACCTCGGGTTGTAGCCACTTCTTCGTCACGTGGATCAGGTCGAACATCTGGGACCGCGGTGGTTTATCCGGCTGATAAGTCCATTGATGCACTCTCTGTGCCCGGACAGCGGTCGTCACTCCCAGCTGGGCCAAGATCTCAGCTTTCAATTTGTCAAAGTCCTGCGCAGCTTCAGGTTCCAGGTCATAATACGCCTTTTGGGCCTCACCGGAAAGAAACGGGGCAATCAGGCCGGCCCATCGTGCCTTCGGCCATTTTTCTCGCACCGCCGTCCGTTCAAACGTGGTCAGGTATGCCTCGACGTCATCATCAGGCGTCATTTTCTGCCAGTACCGACTCACGTGAATCACTCTCGACTCGGCTTCCAGGTTAAGCTCAGGTAAGCTTGCCAAGCGCTGTGCCATCTGCTGGAGAAGCGAACGATCGGTAGCTGTCATGTCCACCAACTCCTTCAGCTGGGCCATCATCACCCGATTTGCTTCTTGCTGGACGGCGGTGGACTGTACCAGCGCTTTCACCACGTCCTCCATGCTCATGCTTGCAACGTGATGCCCGCGTTCTCCACCACAATGTGATAAAACACTCCGGGATCGCCTTTGCTGGGGTCAAAGGTCACGTGCATTCAGCATGAAACTCAGGCGCAGAGCGGGGATTCGTGTATAACTGACCCTGGGTCAGGTTTATTAACGGTGAAAGCAATGCAAAAGGAAATAAAACATAAAACAAATCCTTGCCTGTCCGGCACTAACTAAACAATGGACAACCTAACTACCAACTGGCGGGCTTCTCCCGTCCAGCCAAACACGGTGTCTGTGATGCCAATACAGTTGAATGTGGTGCACGGGGGTGGGGGAGCAGCGGCTGGTGGCACGCCACTGGCTGGGACCCCTGGGGAAGCGGGGGCCCTAGGCAGATGCCAAGTCTTCCTGCCGCTAACGTCGGCCCTGACTGTATATTATTAATGGTGCTCGTAGTATATTAATGGTGGGATACATATCTGTATTCAGGGGGAAGATACATGTATGTACACAGTGTACGTGACCTTGTTATTTTCATGCTATGGTGATCATCGTGACTAGATGAGTTGTGGCTGGGAGATGTTGACATGAAGGTCTGACCAGATGGAGAAGAAACAGCAGAAATCTAATCAGCCGAGACATCAGCGGTCACTGGATGCAAATATTATTTTGTATCTGTACAATCTTGCAGTAACTGTGACGACTCCTGGAGTGGACCCTCTGGGTTGTGATACCAACCCACCCAGGGCAAGCTGACATAGTGAGGACCACCCCCTATATAGGGAGTGTCAGGGGCAGACCCAATGGGGTAAAGTACCACGGCTGCTGGAACAAGATGGCCGGCTCACAGAAGACACGAGTGAGTGTGTCTAGCAAGGTGCAACAGGGAGCGTGCAGAATACGTGAGTGTGCAAAGTGTGGACACAGGGGAACGCAGGGTATAGGATAGTACAGACCGTGTGCACGGGAGTACGGAGGGTTCAGGACAGTACAGGGCGTGAACACGGGAGTGCGCAGGGTACTGGGTAGTGCAAGACGCGTACACGAGAGCACGCTGGGTATGGGAGAGCGTATGTCGTGCAGTGACAAGCACGCCTGGGTATGGAGCAAAGCAGAGCGTGTGCAGGACAGCACGCCTGAGTACAAGGCAAGACAGAGAACATGCTGGGAAGCATGCCTGGGTACAAGGCAAGGCAGAGGGTGTACTAAGAAGCACGACAGGACACAAAGCAGGAGCAGAGCGTGTGCTAAAAAGCACCACAGAGCACAGGGCAGGAGCCGAGTGTATGCTAAAGAGCACGACAGAGCACAGTGCAGGAGCAGAGCGTGTGCTAAGAAGCATGACAGAGCACAAGGCAGAAGCAGAGCATGTGCTGAGAAGCACGGCAGAGCACAAGGCAGGGGACCTGAGTACGGAGGGCGGCCAAGCAGGAATCCAAGCAGGCCTAGCAAGGAATCACAACAATAATCAGGCGCCTCCCATAGGAAGAGGCAGCCTGATATAGGGCATAAGCGCTAGGACTTCCGGGTCAGGTCCTCCATAGAGAAGGCTCCATTATACATCTAACAACAGAGGACGGTATGAAATAAAGAACAGGGCTCAATAAAGAACCAAAATAACGAGAATGTGATAAATAAGGGACAGTGCTGTTGATAACAATATATACATTTAGTCATGGCCGAAAGTGTTGTCACCCTTCAAATTGTTCCCGAAAATTAAGTATTTCTCCCAGAAAATTATTGCCATTACACGTTTTGTAAAACACATGTTTATTTAATTTGTGTGTATTGAAACAACATAAAAAACAGAAAAAATGATAGTTTCACACAAAACCTCAGGCACATTTGTTGGCACCCTCAGCTTAAAGCAAACCTGTCAGCAGTTTGGTCGATAGAAGATGCAGCCACCGCCTTAAGGGCTTATCTACAGCATTCTATAATGGGTGGTCCGGTCCGATGGGTGTCACAGGTCCAGGTCCGGCGCCTCCCATCTTCTTGCGATGCCCCCTCCTGCTTGCCCACAGGCTCCCCGGCATCGCGATCCTGCACTGGCGTACTTATCTGCCCTATTGAGGGCAGACCAAAATACAGCAGTGCGCAGGTGCTGAACCTCTCTGACCTTTCCTGACGGCTGCGCACTGATATTACTTATTTTCAACCAGTAAGAAGCGGGTACTCCACCCTACCTTTACCATATGTCCTCATTCTGAAGTTCTCTGCCACCAGACGGCCATAAATAAATGGATCTGATCTTCCGTATATGTCATTATGATCATTCAGGAGTACACTTGTAAGTATTCATTTCTCATCATTTTCTATAATATGAAATTCTCACCAGCTCAGTTTTCCACAAACAATGCCGAACCCTCACAAGTGTATAAGAAGGCAGTGATCGTCAAACCTTCAATAAGGCCAGCAGGACTCCGAGAAGCCAAATGGAATATCCACTTAGCCTCCTCCTGTAACAGCAATCTGTCCAAGTCACTTTCTAGGACTCAGGAGCGCATGTCTAATTAACATATTTTTAACTCTACAGGGTATCCTGGAAGGCAAGTTCTCATATGTATTGATAGGGGGGTATCCAATTTCGCCTTGATAGAACTAACATGTTGGATATCCTCCTTAGCTCCTGTATGTTTTACCAACATAAAGTTTACAGTTAGGTCCATATATATTTGGACAGAGACAACATTTTTCTAATTTTGGTTCTAGACATTACCACAATGAATTTTAAACAAAACAATTCAGATGCAGTTGAAGTTCAGACTTTCAGCTTTGAGAATATCCACATTAAAATTGGATGAAGGGTTTAGGAGTTTCAGCTCCTTAACATGTGCCACCCTGTTTTTAAAGGGACTAAAAGTAATTGGACAGATTAAATAATTGTAAATAAAATGTTCATTTCTAGTACTTGGTTGAAAACCCTTTGTTGGCAATGACTGCTTGAAGTCTTGAACATCACCAGACGCTGTGCTTCCTCCTTTTTGATGCTCTGCCAGGCCTTCACTGCGGTGGTTTTCAGTTGCTGTTTGTGGGCCTTTCTGTCTGAAGGTTAGTCCTTAACAAGTGAAATGCATGCTCAATTGGGTTGAGATCAGGTGACTGACTTGGCCATTCAAGAATATTCCACTTCTTTGCTTTAATAAACTCCTGGGTTGCTTTGGCTTTATGTTCTGGGTCATTGTCCATCTGTAGTATGAAACGACGACCAATCAGTTTGGCTGCATTTGAGCACACAATATGGCTCTGAGTACTTCAGAATTCATTCGGCTGCTTCTGTCCTGTGTCACATCATCAATAAACACTAGTGACCCAGTCCAATGGCAGCCATGCATGCCCAAGCCATCACACTGCCTCCGCCGTGTTTTACAGATGATGTGGTATGCTTTAGATCATGAGCTGTACCACGCCTTCTGTTAGGCGTCGGTTTCCTGCAGCTGCACAGCAGGAACCCAGAGCCACGCAGCCAGCGGTCTCCCATTCCCCTCCGACCTCTCAGGGACCTGGACAGCAATCTCGGCAATCCAGACGCCCTGCTCAGACCAATTCTCTGGGTCTGGTTGTTGCTGACACCTCTGGACCAGCAATAATAGCGCAGTCTGCTCTTCAGCAAGCCACTCCAGAGGCTAAGTCCTCTTGCCGTGCTACTGGGCATGCTCACGAGATGATCTCCCAGTGGAGATCGGGAGTCACATGCTCAGGTCCTTCTCCTGGTCTGATTGGTCCATCTCAGAGATCTGGAAGGTCCCGGAAGCGCGCGGCTATAAAAGGCCCGCATGGCCACTCGGCCATGCGCTAGTATAGACTCTACTTGCTACCTGTGTGAATGATGACGGATGCATGTGCCTGCGAATGACTCATTAAGACTCCCCTCCCTCTGATATTACGTGTGTGGATAGGGACTTAGTATTACAGTCAGCGCCAGTCAGTGGCATGATACAGGCCACAGTGTATATCTTCACCTATCTAGCGTCCGACAGTGCGCCTCCTCTGGGCACTGACGTATAGCGGCTGAGTCAGTCTCTGCGCTGCAATCAGCAGCATCTGTGGGCGTCCGCGGTAGTGATGCCACACACACAGTAGGTCTAGATGGACCCTGACCCTCTGCCTTGGGTTCAGTTCCTGTGACTACCGTGTGTGCAGTTCTCTGAGACCTGTGAGTGCAACAGGCTCAGTATTTACGTTTAAGTTCTAAGCGTCTCTGTGGAGATAACAGAGTATGCTCAGTGCACACCGGGTGACATTCAACCTGTGTGCGATATACTGCCATATTGTGCGTCTGCAGTGTAATACCTACTGCACGGTGGACCCCGGGCGGCGAACACACTTATTTATTTATTAGTGCGTTCCGCTGACCCTAACATTATACTAGCACCAGGGTCTGGCTAGTAATGGCGGACCTGCAGCAGCTACAGCGGTACATTCGGCAGCCGGAGAGTAGGTTGGCGGCTATTGAGCTCCACCTCAGCTGCGAATGCTACAGTGGCCGCTGCTCAGGCATTCGCAGAGGCTGTCTCATGCGTGTCCACACCCACGCCTATGCCGACAATAACCCGCCTCCCGTTGCCCGATAAATTTTCCGGTGACAGCACCGCCTGCAGGGGTTTCGTGAGTCAGTGCTCTATCCAGCTTGAGTTACTGGTCATGCGATTTCCTACAGAGCGGGCTAAGGTGGGGTTCATTGTTTCTCTCCTATCAGGCAAGGCGTTGGAGTGGGCTTTGCCATTGTGGGAGCGTGATGACCCCGTGGTTCAGGGCGCTGCTCAGTTCCTCACGGCCCTGAAGCAGGTCTTTGTGGGACCACGGATCACGCATGACACCTCTCTCCAATTATTGGCCCTAACACAGGGGTCTCTCTTGGTCAGCCTTTATGCCGTCCGATTCTGGACATTGGCTTCCGAACTGGAGTGGCCTGATAAAGCACTCGTCCCTGTGTTTTGGAGAGAGTTAGCGGAGCATGTCAAAGATGCTCTAGCAACCAGAGAGGTCCCCACAAGTCTGGAGGAATTGATTGCCATCTCCACCCGCATTGATCTCCGGTTTACGGAGCACAGGCTGGAACGTGCGCAATCCAGACGAAGGGTTAACTTGGCTCCCACCTTCTCCGAGCCGCTAAGATTTCCCGCTCCGGAGCTTACACCTTCTGAACCTATGGAGGTGTCTCGAGCCGGCCCCAAGCCACGTCCGGTGCGAAGCTCCGCATGTTGTTACCAGTGCCGGCAGTTTGGTCACTCGGCTAGCACGTGTCCTCTGCGGTCGAAAAAACGATCACGTCCAGTGGTCATAAATGGTGGTCTAACTCATATGAAACCCTTTTCTCCCAAACCAGTATTCCGAGGGACCTTAGATAGCGGGGCTACCACCTGGGAGATAGAGGTCACTGTGGATTCTGGGGCAGAAGGGAACTTTATGTCCTCGACCTTCACCCTAAAGCACGCTATTCCTCTGGTGTTACTGTCCCAACCCCTGACCATCAGGGTGGTTAATGGTGCACCTTTACCATCTCAGGTGACCCACCAGACAGCACCACTCGGTCTCTCAATCTCATAGTCCCACCGTGAGATTTTGTCCTTGTTCATTTTGCCTGATGGCATCGACCAGGTGCCTCTCGGAGTTCCCTGGCTCCGTTGCCATTCCCCTCATATTGATTGGGCTTCAGGGAATATACTGGGTTGGAGCAAGGACTATGAGGGAAGGTGCCTGAGGGGCAGTGTTCAGGTAGCTTCCACTGAAGTACCCGCAGATCTCTCCGCGCTTCCCAAACCGTACCATCAGTACGCGGACATCTTCTCTAAAAAATCTGCGGAGACGCTTCCGCCACACCGTCCTTACAATTGTCCGATAGATCTATTGCCAGGCATGTAACCTCCTAGAGGCTGCGTGTATCCGCTATCACTCCCCGAGACGGAGGCTATGTCTCAATATATCCGGGAGAACCTGGCAAGAGGTTTTATCAGAAAGTCGGTGTTGCCGGCTGGTGCAGGGTTCTTCTTCATGCAGAAGAAGAGCAGAGAGTTACGTCTCTGCATTGATTACAGAGGTCTCAATGCCATAACGGTTAAAAATAAGTACCCCCTTCCATTGATCTCTGAGTTATTTGACAGGTTGCGAGGGGCCCGGATCTTTACAAAATTAGATCTAAGGGGGGCGTACAACCTGATCCACATTCGCGAAGGAGATAAGTGGAAGGCAGCATTTAACACCAGGGATGGCCATTATGAATATCTGGTCATGCCCTTCGGCCTCTATAATGCGCCCGCTGTCTTCCAGGATTTTGTTAATGACGTCTTCAACGATATGCTCTCTACCTCGGTGATGGTCTATCTGGATGACATTCTTATCTTTTCGCCAGATTTGACCTCCCACCAGAGAGACGTCTGCAGGGTCTTCGACTGTCTGCAGGCGAACTCTTTTCGCCAAACTGGAGAAGTGCCAGGTTGAGTAGGAGTCCTTGCCGTTCCTGGGCTACATCATCTCGGCCCAGGGGTTGGCTATGGATCCGGCCAAACTGCAAGTGGTAATGGACTGGCAGGAACCAAATTCACTCAAAGCGGTGCAGCGCTTTTTGGGGTTCGTCAACTATTATCGCCAGTTCATCCCCCACTTCTACACACTGGTAGCTCCTCTGGTTGCTCACAAAGAAAGGAGCTAATCCTAAGGCTTGGCCTGAACAAGTCTCCAAGGCCTTCTCATCTCTAAAATCCCATTTTGCTGGCGCTCCAATCTTACACCGTCCCGTTGTGGATAAACCTTTTATCCTAGAGGTAGATGCTTCTTCCGTCGGTGCAGGAGCAGTCCTTTTCCAGAAGGATGCTCAAGGTCGGAAGCATCCCTGCTAGAGTTGAGCGAAACGGGTCGAAAAATTTCAAAAGTCGCCGACTTTTGGCAAAGTCGGGTTTCATGAAACGAAACCCGACCCTAGGATGAGGTCGGCCACGAGGTCGGCGACTTACGCGCCAAAGTCGCGTTTCAAAAGTTTGTTTTGCGCTCTTTTTCAGCCAATCAGGATCCACGGACACTGTGGGCAACGTGATGACATAGGCACGGGTCACCACCATCTTTCAGAAGGGCATGCAAGTGATTGGCTTGCTTTGGTGGGCGTCACATGGGGTATAAAAGGGCGTGCACGCCGACCGCCATCTTACTTCTGCCGATCTTAGTATAGGGAGAGGTTGCTGCTGATTCTGTAGGGAGAGCGTTAGGCAGGGAAGAAGACAAAAAAACTGCTTCTGCTGCTAGCGATTTGGCCTGCACAACACACCAGTCACTGTGTGTGCAGTGCAAGGGGAGGCTATATAGTGGTGTATCAGTGGTGTTGGTTGTTGGGCTGCCTTCTAAGGCTTCCTGACATTCCTGCATTGCTGTTTACCCACTGCTCCGCAAACTGCTTTTTTAAAAGCAATCCCAATTTTTTTTTTTGTCCTGCTGAGAAGACAAAAAAACTGCTTCTGCTGCTAGCAATTTGGCCTGCACAACACACCAGTCACTGTGTGTGCAGTGCAAGGGGAGGCTATATAGTTGTGTATCAGTGGTGTTGGTTGTTGGGCTGCCTTCTAAGGCTTCCTGACATTCCTGCATTGCTGTTTACCCACTGCTCCGCAAACTGCTTTTTTAAAAGCAATCCAATCTCCCTTATCCTCTAGTCACTTTTGTCACAGCTGTGCCATCGAGCCTGTCACATAGCGCTCAGATATTCATTGGGCCTCACACAATCCAAAAGTGTCCATCCAGTGTCCAAAAGTGTGTGCAGAGATTCAAAATCTCCCTTATCCTCTAGTCACTTTGGTCACAGCTGTGCCATCGAGCCTGTCACATAGCGCTCAGATATCAGTGGGCCTCACACAATCCAAAAGTGTCCAGTGTCCAAAAGTGTGTGCAGAGATTCAAAATCTCCCTTATCCTCTAGTCACTTTGGTCACAGCTGTGCCATCGAGCCTGTCACATAGCGCTCAGATATCAGTGGGCCTCACACAATCCAAAAGTGTCCATCCAGTGTCCAAAAGTGTGTGCAGAGATTCAATATCTCCCTTATCCTCTAGTCACTTTGGTCACAGCTGTGCCATCGAGCCTGTCACATAGCGCTCAGATATCAGTGGGCCTCACACAATCCAAAAGTGTCCATCCAGTGTCCAAAAGTGTGTGCAGAGATTCAAAATCTCCCTTATCCTCTAGTCACTTTTGTCACAGCTGTGCCATCGAGCCTGTCACATAGCGCTCAGATATTCATTGGGCCTCACACAATCCAAAAGTGTCCAGTGTCCAAAAGTGTGTGCAGAGATTCAAAATCTCCCTTATTCTCTAGTCACTTTGGTCACAGCTGTGCCATCGAGCCTGTCACATAGCGCTCAGATACCAGTGGGCCTCACACAATCCAAAAGTGTCCATCCAGTGTCCAAAAGTGTGTGCAGAGATTCAAAATCTCCCTTATCCTCTAGTCACTTTGGTCACAGCTGTGCCATCGAGCCTGTCACATAGCGCTCAGATATCAGTGGGCCTCACACAATCCAAAAGTGTCCATCCAGTGTCCAAAAGTGTGTGCAGAGATTCAAAATCTCCCTTATCCTCTAGTCACTTTTGTCACAGCTGTGCCATCGAGCCTGTCACATAGCGCTCAGATATCAGTGGGCCTCACACAATCCAAAAGTGTCCATCCAGTGTCCAAAAGTGTGTGCAGAGATTCAAAATCTCCCTTATCCTCTAGTCACTTTGGTCACAGCTGTGCCATCGAGCCTGTCACATAGCGCTCAGATATCAGTGGGCCTCACACAATCCAAAAGTGTCCAGTGTCCAAAAGTGTGTGCAGAGATTCAAAATCTCCCTTATCCTCTAGTCACTTTGCTCACAGCTGTGCCATCGAGCCTGTCATATAGCGCTCAGATATTCATTGGGCCTCACACAATCCAAAAGTGTCCAGTGTCCAAAAGTGTGTGCAGAGATTCAAAATCTCCCTTATCCTCTAGTCACTTTGGTCACAGCTGTGCCATCGAGCCTGTCACATAGCGCTCAGATATCAGTGGGCCTCACACAATCCAAAAGTGTCCAGTGTCCACAAGTGTCTGCAGAAATTCAAAATCTCCCCTGTCCTATAGACACCTTGTACCTTGTTTTACATTACTATATAGTTTGTTGGATTTTGTCTACATTTCTACCAAAAATGAGGAAGGCTGGTGGAAGAGGCCGTGGAATTTGGCGGGGGTTGGCAGCTGGTAATGATGGTGTTGGTGGTGGATCTGATGGTAGTGGCAAGAGCAAAATAGAACCGAATGCAGGAGGTGCTGACCCTGCGTCATCGTCTGGCTACATAAGGCCTCGAACGCTTAGTTTTCTAGGAGTTGGCAAACCGCTTTTAAAGCCAGAGCATCAGGAAAAAGTTTTGTCTTACATTGCTGACTCAGCCTCCAGCTCTATCGCCTCCTCTTCTTCAGTTGTAAAAAGTAAAAGCACTGAGTCGTCATTGGAGGCTCATGTTCATGAACCACACCTTTCCTTGTGTCCTTCACCCCAACCAAGATTGAAGGATAACGCAGGCCATACTACTGATTACTCCATGGAGCTGTTTTCACATACCATGCCTGGATTATCAAGTCAAATGGTGAATTACCCAGGCCAAGATGAATCTGACATGGAGTGCACTGATGCACAGCCGCTGATGGATGATTCTGCTGGTACATTCACTCAGAGCACTACATTGTCCTCGCAGTGTACAGAGCCAGATTCTGACCCTGATGAGACTCAGGTGCCCCTTCCCGCACACTATACCACCATACACGGTGACACAGAGGAAGGTGCACATGACATAGAAGAGGAGGTGATGGATGACCCAGTTGTTGACCCAGATTGGCATCCATTGGGGGAAGAGGGTGCTGCTTCCAATAGCTCAGATGAGGAGCATCCACAGCAGACATCGACATCGCAACAGCTGTTATCTGGCAGGCCCGGAGCACTCCAAAGACAGGTTCCAAACATCAAAAGAGTTGCTGGACAGCTTGTCCAGAGGGTCAAAAGATCACAGCGTGCTAGGCCGCAAAATGTCTGCCAAAGTAGGAAGAGTGCAGTGTGGCACTTTTTTGAACAAAATCCTCATGATCAGGCCAAGGTTATCTGTAAGAAGTGCGCAAAGACCTTTAGCCGAGGGAAAAATCTGAAAAATTTGAATACCAGTTGCATGCTTAGACATTTAACCAGCATGCACTTGCAAGCGTGGACACAACACCAAACCTCAAGTGCCACATGTGCAACTGATCACAACGAAGGTAGTCAGCAACGCTACATTGTTTCCCCCACTGTAAGCCCACCGGTTAGCACAGCAGCAAATGTTGAGGTGTCGTTGCAAGACCACAGCAGTCAGGGAATCCCACTGTTATATCAACGAAAGACTGATTCTAGGCCATCAGAAAGAACACCAACTCCATCACCATCATCAACCCTCTCTCAGTCCGCCCTGTCCACCGCTACTTCCACCATATGCAGCTCTCAAGTCCAGCTCACCCTCCCAGACACTATGAGTAGGTCAAGAAAGTACTCAGTCTCTCATCTGCGTACACTGGGTTTGAACGCCCACATTGCCAAACTAATCTCGTTTGAGATGATGCCCTTTCGGTTGGTGGAAAGCACAGCTTTCCGCGAACTCATGGCCTATGCAGTACCACGCTATGACCTACCCAGTCGCCACTTCTTCTCTCGCAAAGCCATCCCAGCCCTCCACCATCATGTGAAAGACCGCATTGTCCATGCACTCAAGCAGTCAGTGAGCGGAAAGGTGCACCTCACAACTGATGCATGGTCCAGTCGGCATGGCCAGGGCCGTTACGTGTCCATCACTGCGCACTGGGTTAATGTGGTGGATGCAGGGTCCACAGGGGACAGCGGTGGTGGGACAGTGCTGCCTAGCCCACGGTATAGGAAACAGTTGGCTGTAGGCGTTCGACCCTCCTCCTCCTCCTCCAGAAGCGAAAGCTCGTCCATAGAGCGCAGTCGTACGAGCACTCCATCTGCAGCTGCCACTGTTGCACACGATGTGTCCCCCTATCGAGCAGCTAGTGGAAAGCGTCAGCAGGCTGTGTTGCAGATGATGTGTTTGGGCGACAGACACACTGCCGAGGTGCTGGCCGAGTACTTGAAGCGACAAACTGAGTCATGGCTGGGCAGTGTACATCTTGAGGCAGGCAAGGTAGTTAGTGATAACGGCCGTAATTTTGTGGCAGCCATAGCCCTTTCAAAACTCAGCCACATACCTTGCTTGGCTCACACCTTGAACCTGGTGGTGCAGTGCTTCCTCAAAAATTATCCGGAGTTAACAGCCCTGCTCCAGAAGGTGCGAAGACTGTGCGCGCACATCCGCCGGTCGCCTGTACACTCCGTTCGTATGCAGAAGCTGCAGCGGTTGCTCCACCTTCCCAACCACCGCCTCATTATCGACATTGCAACAAGGTGGAACTCCACCCTGCACATGGTGGAGCGGCTGTGCGAGCAGAGGCAGGCCATAATGCATTTGTGGGAGGATACACAGCCAGGCACTTTGAGAGCAGACATGGAGTTGACAGGTGTGCAGTGGTCGAAGCTGAAAGACCTTTGTAAAGTCCTTCAGTGTTTTGAGGAATGCACACGGCTGGTAAGCGCAGACGACGCCATCCTAAGCATGAGCATCCCACTTATGCGTCTGCTCATGCAAACTTTGACGCACCTTAAGGAGCAGGCGTCTGCAGCCAATGTTAATGAGGAGGAGGGAATCCTTGATGACATTCAGCCATTGTCTGCTCAGGGACCTCTCCTGGACGAGGTGGAGGAAGAAGAGGAGGATGATGATGGGGATGATTACTTAGGGGAGGAGGATGCATCTCGTGGGGCAAGTGAAAATGTTGGCGTGGCAAGGTCTGGTACAGGGTTTGTGCGTGACTGGAGGGATGTGGATTTGCCAGAAAGTGCTCCTCCACCCAGCACTCGCAGTGCATCATTGACACCGGGAACATTGGCCCACATGTCAGATTATGCCTTGCGGATCCTAAAAAGGGACCCCCGCATTGCCAAAATGATGAACGATGACGACTACTGGTTGGCCAGCATCCTGGATCCACGCTATAAAGGCAAATTACAAAACATCATGCCACAGGAGAACCTTGACCTAATATTGGCTAATAAGCAAGCAACTCTGGTAAATCGGTTGCTTGAGGCATTCCCAGCACACAGCAGCGGTGATGGTTCTCACACGAGCCGTACGGGCCGGGGGCAGCTTGGCAGAGGTGTTCGTGGTGCACACAGCAGAAGTGGCGTTGGAGACAGGGGTTTCATGACAATGTTGTGGACTGATTTTTCAAATACCGCTCACACAACTGGTAATACTGTATCGATGGAAAGTGACAGGAGACAGCAGTTGTCAACTATGGTTACAAACTACTTTTCCTCCCATATCGATGTTCTCCCACACAGGTCATTCCCCTTTGACTATTGGGCCGCTAAACTGGACACCTGGCCTGAATTGGCCCAATATGCCTTACAGGAGCTCGCTTGCCCAGCTGCAAGTGTGCTATCGGAAAGAGTCTTCAGTGCAGCTGGATCAATCCTGACAGAAAAAAGGACCCGTCTGTCAACCCAAAATGTGGATGATCTAACCTTCATTAAAATGAACCACGCATGGGTTTCCAAGGATTTTGTCCCACCTTCCCCTGATGACACATAGGGTGACAGAAAAATGGCTTGCTTTGGTCCACCTCTTCCTGGTACTTCACCTATTTGGCCTTTTGCATCAGCTGAATGTCCAACATCAACATATGCCACTTTCTAAAACTCCCTAACTGTGCTGCCTCCCCCCCCATGGCCGGGGTCACCACCTAGCGCACGACACCGTGCGAGTGCCGTTGCCCTGGACAGGTGGGTAGGCCGACTCTTGGGCGCGGGCACTGGCACAGGGTCCCTCATAGTGCAATCAAGTGTCTCTGACGGTGGTGGTGCACACCCGCCGTCAGACACACCGCTGTACTATGAGGGGCCCAGTGCCAGTACCGACGCCCACGAGTGGGCCCCCCTTGCTTGGGCAGGGCCCCAGCATTTGCAATCTTTACCTCTCCCTGCTCCTCCGCTGTGTAATCTGGGCCGTCAAATCCATACTGTGCCTGACACCGTCTGAGCCTGCCTCCTGATGTATAGACATATATTTTGAATGTGTACGCTATCCATACATGTTATCCGGGGATACGGTACCCTTTCTAACCTTTGTGCAATCACGTGCAATCCATACTGGGCCTAACACCGTCTGAGCCTGCCTCCTGAGACATATATTTTGAATGTGTACGCTATCCATACATGTTATCCGGGGATACGGTACCCTTTCTAACCTTTGTGCAATCACGTGCAATCCATACTGAGCCTAACACCGTCTGAGCCTGCCTCCTGAGACATATATTTTGAATGTGTACGCTATCCATACATGTTATCCGGGGATACGGTACCCTTTCTAACCTTTGTGCAATCACATGCAATCCATACTGGGCCTAACACCGTCTGAGCCTGCCTCCTGAGACATATATTTTGAATGTGTACGCTATCCATACATGTTATCCGGGGATACGGTACCCTTTCTAACCTTTGTGCAATCACGTGCAATCCATACTGGGCCTAACACCGTCTGAGCCTGCCTCCTGAGACATATATTTTGAATGTGTACGCTATCCATACATGTTATCTGGGGATACGGTACCCTTTCTAACCTTTGTGCAATCACGTGCAATCCATACTGGGCCTGACACCGTCTGAGCCTGCCTCCTGAGACATATATTTTGAATGTGTACGCTATCCATACATGTTATCTGGGGATACGGTACCCTTTCTAACCTTTGTGCAATCACGTGCAATCCATACTGGGCCTAACACCGTCTGAGCCTGCCTCCTGAGACATATATTTTGAATGTGTACGCTATCCATACATGTTATCCGGGGATACGGTACCCTTTCTAACCTTTGTGCAATCACGTGCAATCCATACTGGGCCTAACACCGTCTGAGCCTGCCTCCTGAGACATATTTTGAATGTGTACGCTATCCATACATGTTATCCGGGGATACGGTACCCTTTCTAACCTTTGTGCAATCACGTGCAATCCATACTGGGCCTAACACCGTCTGAGCCTGCCTCCTGAGACATATATTTTGAATGTGTACGCTATCCATACATGTTATCCGGGGATACGGTACCCTTTCTAACCTTTGTGCAATCACGTGCAATCCATACTGGGCCTAACACCGTCTGAGAATGATAGATGGGGCCCACCATACACTGGAACATTCCAAAGGTGGACATCAGACACTGGAGCAGCATTTACAGGGCCCATTATACACTAGAGCATTAGAAATGGGGCCCATTATGTTTGGAGCATTATTTGGGCCCATAAGACAGTAGAGCGTCATCCATGGGGACCAACATATACTGTAGCATTATGTGGAGCTCATCATATACTGTTTCAAACATTATATGGGACCAATGATTCTGTATGGAGAAATAGATGGGCCTCGTCATGAGATGTAAAAAGTGAGGTATTTTTCATTGTACTATACCGCTATTTCTCTGCCGTATCGGAGCATGATGAGTTGTGGTATGTGTTAAAGGGGCGCTCTTTCGCCCGGGGCGCTCTGTCGCCCAGGGCACATGAAAACCTGGAGCCAGCCCTCCCCCCCCACAGTCTGTAGCCAAATAACCCCCATTTTTCAGTGCGTAACTTGTATTATGAAGTTAATTAAGGTTGACAAGCTTAAGTAAGAAGAATTGATGCTTTTGGCATTCAAATGGGCACTGTTGGTGTGTTTCCTGTCCTCCTCTCACTGCCGACTTTTATTCCCCATTGACTTACATTGGGTTTCGTGTTTCGGGACGACCCCGACTTTTCCCTATAATCGGACGATCTTGCTCGACCCGACTTTTGGAAAAGTCGGGTTTCACGAAACGAAACGCGACCCTAAAAAACAAAAAGTCGCTCAACTCTAATCCCTGCTTCTTCTCTAAGACCTTCTCACCGGCGGAGAAGAACTAATCCATCGGGGACAAGGAGCTGCTGGCAATGAAGTTGGCCTTTTCCGAGTGGAGACATCTCCTGGAAGGAGCCCGGTTTCCCTTCCAGGTGTATATGGACCATAAAAATCTGGTCTATTTACAAACGACTCAGCGCTTTAAATCTTATCAACGTAGGTGGTCGCTCTTCTCCCACTTCCGCTTCACCTTGCACTATCTCTCTGGAGAGAAGAACGTCCGTGCGGATGCTCTCTCGCACTGGGTGGTTTCAGCGGAGGAAGAGGGGGCTGAGCCTCGGCTAATTCTCAATACTGAGAGTTTTAGGACCGTGGCTCCAGTTGCTCTCGAGTCAGTGCCACCGGGCAAGACCTTTGTCCCTTCTCAGCTACGGCCGGAGGTTCTCGCGTGGGCACACGCGTCCAGGGTGGGTGGTCACCTCGGTAATAAGTGGACCACAGAACTCCTGGCAAGGTCTTATTGGTGGCTGCACATGGCTCGAGACACGAAGGAACACATACAGGCATGCGTCTCGTGTGCGCGGAACAGGTCCTCTAGACAGAGGCCGGCTGGGTTATTGTATCCTCTGCTGGTGCCGGACAGACCTTGGGAGATGGTTGGCATGGATTTTGTGTTTGGCCAGCCCAAGTCTGGTGGCAGTACGGTCATCTGGTTAGTCACCGACCATTTTTCTAAAATGGTGCATCTGGTGCCACTCGCGCGGTTGCCTTCCGCTCGTGGTCTTGCCACACTGTTCATAAAACATGTATTCCATTTGCATGGCATGCCGGACAAAATTGTCAGTGACCGAGGTCCCCAATTCGAGTCCCGGTTTTGGAGGGAGCTCCGCAGCCTACTCAGCATTGAGCTAAACCTGTCCTCTGCTTATCACCCCGAGACAAACGGGTTGGATGAGAGCCAACCAAACCTTGGTCACGCACCTGTGGCATTTTGTCTCTGCCAGGCAGGATGACTGGGCATCCTTGCTACCATGGGCTGAATTTGCCCTGAATAATGCAGTGCCACTCGGCCATGCGCTAGTATAGACTCTACTTGCTACCTGGTGAATGATGACGGATGCATGTGCCTGCGAATGACTCATTAAGACTCCCCTCCCTCTGATATTACGTGTGTGGATAGGCACTTAGTATTAGAGTCAGCGCCAGTCAATGGTATGATACAGACCACAGTGCATATCTTCACCTATCTAGCATCCGACAGTACGCCTCCTCTGGGCACTGACGTATAGCGGCTGAGTCAGTCGCCACGCTGCAATCAGCAGCATCTGTGGGCGTCCGCGGTAGCGACACCGCACACACGGTAGGTCTAGACGGACCCTGACCCTCTGCCTTGGGTTCAGCTCCAGTGACCGTTTACCGTGCGTGCAGTTCTCTAAGACCTGAGTGCAACAGGCTCCGTATTTACGTTTAAGTTCTAAGCGTCTGTCATGTCGGACGCTGTTCACACGACAGCGTCCGGCGGGCAGCGGTAGTTCCATCTCCGTCCAGTATAGCCTCAGTGGCGCCGGTTTGATTTTACTCAGGTTATCTGGGGTTAATCTAGCTGGAAATCAGGTGGGATGTTTGGTCACGCCCACGGTCTT
Source organism: Dendrobates tinctorius (assembly GCF_039654945.1). NCBI lineage: Eukaryota > Metazoa > Chordata > Amphibia > Anura > Dendrobatidae > Dendrobates > Dendrobates tinctorius. The sequence goes on from NW_027361925.1 coordinate 3,088,650, forward strand.
TAAATAGTCGTGCTGGCCTGTGGGCGTCGCCGATTATAGCTTGTGTTTTGTGCCAAGTGGTTCCGGTCTGGAGTGGAGGTGTTGGAGAGAGAAATTCATATCTGGTGTCGTATGATCCGTTGTTACCTTTTCGCCTTCCTATATTTGTGCTTTGTTTTGCCCTGTTCACATTATAGTATTGTCCTGTGTGTATGCGGCGCGGTGCGGTTTAAGTTCTCCCTGTCTGTCATTACTGTGTGGGTTTTGGTGGTTTGACAACTCACTGGGTGGAGGGTGGAGGGTTCAGCTTAGGGCTGAGCAGGAGATAAGGAGAGGCTGGAGGCTCAGGCATTTGCACCTTTAGCAAAAACCCTGAGTTGAGGGTCAGACAGGGTTTTCCCTAGTTTGAGGGACTCCGCAGGGGCCCGGGTTTTGTCAGCCTCCTTCGACCTAAGCCTCGCATAACATTATAATCGGCCCAACATTTTTCCATGGATTGCATGACTTCCATAAACCGCCAGTTGGCGGCGCTGTCCGTACAGGTCACTGAGTTGAAGGGGGCAGTTCAGCAGCAGGGCCTGGTTGTAGCTAATGTACAAGCGGCTTCTGCTGGTGCAGGTGCAGAGCCTAAGATTCCGCTGCCTGAACGATTTTCTGGGGAACGCAGCAAATTTGTCATCTTTCGGGAGGCCTGCAAGTTATACTTTCGCATGCGCCCGGTCTCCTCAGGTAATGAGGCTCAGCGGGTGGGTCTGGTGTTATCATTACTGAGTGGGGACCCCCAAGCATGGGCGTTTTCCTTACCAGCCGACTCTGCTACGTTTCATTCGGTTGAGAATGTTTTTTCAGCACTCGGGCTCATTTATGATGACCCCGACAGATTGGCTTTAGCAGAATCTAAAATCCGCGCCCTCCATCAGGGGGAACGTATGGCGGAAGACTATTGTTCAGAATTTCGCCGTTGGGCAGTAGACACACAGTGGAACGACCCAGCGCTGCGGAGTCAGTTTATTCATGGGGTCTCAGAAAGAGTTAAACAGGCCCTCCTGATGTATGAGACTCCTGCATCGTTAGAATCTGCCATGAGTTTGGTTATTCGTATTGATCGCCGTTTGCGTCAAGGGGCGCAGGAGACGCTGCCTCTGGGGGAAAGCAGGGGTGCCAGTGGGGTTGCTGCAGATGAGCCCACGGAACCTATGCAAATCGCTGGGGTATCACATGTGCAGCGTCGCGTTCCTGGGTTCAGGAAGCATGGAGCATGTTTTTACTGTGGTAAAAGAGATCATTATGTAAATGCTTGTCCTGTGCTACCAAAGAAAGTCGCACCGGCGGAAAACTGGTAAGCTCAGAGGGTATGGAGGAGGCCCAACTGAGCGTATGCATATCCTCCATGATGGTATCTCAATGTATGCTCCCTGCCAGGGTTATTATTGCGGGCAGAGAGCTACCAATATCAGTGTTTGTGGATAGTGGTTCAGCCACCAATCTCATCGATGAGGAGTTTGCACGCATGGCAGGTTTCAAGATCGAAAAACTCCCTCATCCTATTCGCGTGGTTACCATTAATGCCGCTCCCCTCCCACAGGGGGAGATTACTGAGTTTGTAGCTGAGGTTAAACTCCACATTGGGGTCCTACATTCTGAGTGGGTTACATGTAAGGTACTCAATAATCTCCCAGCACAAATAGTCCTGGGTTTCCCATGGTTGTCTAAGCACAACCCGGTGATTGACTGGAGAACCCAGGACATAGTCCAGTGGAGCAGTTTCTGCCAGGAGAATTGCTTGGCCACATGTGTGTCCGCCGTGAAGCCCAGCCTTCCGGAGGCATTGCTGGATTTTGCGGACGTATTCTCTGAGAGGGGTTGCTCAGAACTACCTCCACATCGAGCCTATGACTGTCAAATTAGGTTAAAACCCGGGGCTAAATTGCCAAAGGCGAGGATGTTTAGTATTTCTGGTCCGGAGAGACAAGCTCTTAAGGACTACATTGCGGAGAGTTTAAGTAAAGGGCACATCCGGCCTTCATCCTCACCTGTAGCAGCGGGGTTTTTCTTCATTAAGAAAAAAGATGGGGGGTTACACCCGTGTCTGGATTTCCGGGAGTTAAACCAGATTACGGTCCGTGATCCCTACCCGATGCCTCTGATCCCTGATTTGTTCAACCAGGTGGCTGGTGCGAAGTGGTTTTCCAAACTTGACCTCAGGGGGGCATATAACCTCATAAGGGTCCGTCAGGGGGATGAGTGGAAGACGGCATTTAATACCCCTGAGGGTCATTTTGAAAGCCTAGTTATGCCATTTGGATTGACAACCGCGCCAGCTGTGTTCCAACATTTCATAAATGATGTATTTGCTCATGTGCTGGGGAAATTTGTGATTGTGTACCTGGATGATATCCTTATTTATTCGAGCGACCAGGACACTCATTTAGAGCATGTCAGGCAGGTGTTACAGCTGCTCCGTGAGAATAAGCTCTATGCTAAGCTTGAAAAATGCATGTTTTTTGTTCAAGAGTTGCCTTTTTTGGGATATATTGTGTCCGCCGCAGGGTTTAAAATGGATGCCGCGAAGGTGCAAGCGGTGCTGCGATGGGAACGGCCTGGTAATCTAAAAGCGCTCCAGCGGTTCCTTGGGTTTGCCAACTATTATAGGAAGTTTATTAAGAATTTCTCTACTATAGCCAAACCGCTCACGGACATGACGAAAAAAGGTACCAATCTCGCTATCTGGTCTGAGGATGCGGTGCGTGCATTTGAGCTTCTGAAGAACCGTTTTGCTTCAGCCCCCATTCTGGTGCAACCGGACGTATCTAAACCTTTTACGGTGGAGGTCGATGCGTCTGAGGTGGGAGTGGGGGCAGTACTGTCACAGGGTTCGTCCTTGAGCAATTTGCGTCCATGCGCCTACTTCTCCAAGAAGCTGTCGCCGGCCGAACGGAATTACGACATCGACAACAGGGAGTTGTTGGCCATCAAATTGGCTTTTGAGGAATGGCGACACTTCTTGGAGGGGGCGGCCCACCAGGTCACAGTTATCACCGACCATAAAAACCTGCTCTATCTGGAGTCGGCCAAGCGTCTGTCTCCCAGGCAGGCTCGCTGGGCATTGTTTTTTCCACGTTTTAACTTTCTGGTGACTTACCGTCCTGGGGCGAAAAACACCAAGGCGGATGCCTTGTCCAGGTGTTTTCCGGGGGAAGAACCTCGGGAAGAGCCGGTACCCATCCTCCAGGAAGGTGTAGTGGTTTCGGCTCTCACGACTGAGGTAGAGGCGGAGATTGCCGAGGCCCAGGAGGAGGTACCACCAGGACTTCCCGCTAATAAGTCGTTCGTACCCCTTCATCTTCGTCTTAAAGTGTTGGGGGAACACCACGACTCGGTCCTGGCCGGTCATCCAGGGGTTAGGGGCACCTTGGAACTGGTATCGCGCCGCTTCTGGTGGCCAAAAATCCGGCAGGATGTGGTTTCCTACGTGACAGCTTGCATCACGTGCGCCAGGGCCAAGTCGCCCAGAACCCTTCCTGCTGGCACTCTACAGCCTCTGGGGATACCTAGTAGGCCATGGACAGAAATCTCCATGGACTTTATCACAGACTTGCCTGCCTCGGCGGGGAACACGGTCATCCTGGTGGTGGTTGATTGATTTTCGAAGATGGCGCACTTTGTGTCGTTGCCGTCCTTGCCCAACGCGAAGACGTTGGCTCAGGTCTTTGTGCAGGAGGTGGTCAGACTGCACGGAGTTCCATCGGACATAGTGTCTGATAGGGGTACCCAGCTTGTGGCGAAGTTTTGGAAAGCTTTTTGCTCACGATTGGGGATCAAGTTGTCTCATTCGTCGGCGTTTCATCCGCAGTCAAATGGTCAAACTGAGCGCATGAACCAAAATCTGGAGCAGTATTTGCGATGTTTTGTGTCTGACAACCAAGAGGAGTGGTCGACGTTCCTTCCCTTGGCCGAGTTCGCATTAAATAATCACCGCCAAGAATCATCGGGAGAGTCTCCGTTCTTTTGTGTTTATGGGCACCATCCTCAATTTTGTACCTTGCGTCAGGGGGGCTCTGGGGGCGTCCCAGAGGAGGACCGGTTAGGAGTTCAACTATCATCGGTCTGGAGGAGTGTGAAACAGCGATTGCTGAGCATGAGTGCAAGATACAAACGTGTGGCTGACTCTAGACGCGTGCCAGGTCCGGACCTGTGTGTGGGTGATTGGGTGTGGTTAGCTACTAAAAACATAAAACTCAAAATTCCATCATTGAAATTGGGTCCAAGGTTTATTGGCCCTTTTGAGATTGCTGCCATCATAAACCTGGTTGCTTATCGGTTAGAGCTTCCTGCGGTATACAAGATACACAACGTGTTTCACAGGTCTTTATTGAAAAAGGTGGTAGGCTCTGTGGACACGACGCCGATGCCACCTCCAGTCATGGTGGATGGCGATTTAGAGTTTGAAGTCTCCAAGGTGGTGGACTCTCAAGTACTGCGCCGTACTCTTCAGTATTTGGTGCACTGGCGGGGGTATGGTCCGGAGGAGAGGTCTTGGGTACCAGCCTCGGACATACATGCGGATCGGCTGGTCAGTTCCTTTCACCGCCGTCATCCGGACAAGCCGGGTCCTATGAGTCTTGAGGGCCCTGGGGTCCCTCGTAGAAGACGGGGTACTGTCATGTCGGACGCTGTTCACACCACAGCGTCCGGCAGGCAGCGGTAGTTCCATCTCCGTCCACTATAGCCTCAGTGGCGCCGGTTTGATTTTACTCAGGTTATCTGGGGTTAATCTAGCTGGAAATCAGGTGGGATGTTTGGTCACGCCCACGGTCTTTAAATAGTCGTGCTGGCCTGTGGGCGTCGCCGATTATAGCTTGTGTTTTGTGCCAAGTGGTTCCGGTCTGGAGTGGAGGTGTTGGAGAGAGAAATTCATATCTGGTGTCGTATGATCCGTTGTTACCTTTTCGCCTTCCTATATTTGTGCTTTGTTTTGCCCTGTTCACATTATAGTATTGTCCTGTGTGTATGCGGCGCGGTGCGGTTTAAGTTCTCCCTGTCTGTCATTACTGTGTGGGTTTTGGTGGTTTGACAACTCACTGGGTGGAGGGTGGAGGGTTCAGCTTAGGGCTGAGCAGGAGATAAGGAGAGGCTGGAGGCTCAGGCATTTGCACCTTTAGCAAAAACCCTGAGTTGAGGGTCAGACAGGGTTTTCCCTAGTTTGAGGGACTCCGCAGGGGTCTGGGTTTTGTCAGCCTCCTTCGACCACAGCCTCGCATAACAGCGTCTCTGTGGAGATAACAGTACGCTCAGTGCACACCGGGTGACGTTCAACCCGTGTGCGATATACCGCCATATTGTGTGTCTGCCAATATCTAGCAGCGGTGTAACACCTACTGCACGGTGGACCCAGGCGGCAAACGCAATTATTATTATTTATTTATTAGTGCGTTCCGCCGTCCCTAACACCTTCGCCATACTTTTCTCTTTCCATCATTCTGGTAGAGGTTGATCTTGGTTTCATCTGTCCAAAGAATGTTCTTCCAGAACTTTGCTGGCTTTTTTAGATGTTTTTTAGCAAAGTCCAGTCTAGCCTTTTTATTCTTCATGCTTATGAGTGGCTTGCACCATGCAGTGAACTGTTGTGAATTCGCTTTCTGGCCTACCTCTGGTTACTGGTGAAGGTAGTTGAGCTGGTTGTGTTGACAGAGGGGTCGCGAGTTCTCTTTCTGGGCTCCCTCTGGTGGTTACTGGAGGTAATGGTGCTGATCTAATTAACAGAGGCCTGCCACCTGATAATGAGGAGGATGACTGGAGATCTGGAGTTTCTGACTGGATTTAAGACAGCCGACTCCCTCTATCCCCGCTGGTGATTTTTTTCCTGCCTCCTGAGGTCTTAGTTTCCAGCTCAGTCCCTGCATTCTCAGCTAAGTGTTCTTTTGTTATTGTTCACATTTGATCTGGTTTTGTCTATTTCAGTTTTGTGTGGTCAGCCAGCTCCGGCTGGGGCTGTGCTGAATTTCCATCCTTAAGTTATGCTTGTGCCAGTTTGTTTTGTCCCGTATTAGATTGGCCTCTTTTTGCTCTGCTTTCAGAATATACCAGAGTGCTGATATAGTGGGCGAAGTCTAGTGACTTCAGTATTTTTCTATCAGACGTGTTGCGCATTTTTTGCAGGGTTTTTTTCGTGATTGCAGACAGTCTTTCCTTTCCTGTCCTGTCTAGTTAGTGTGGGCCCCATCGTTGGCTTAGTCTATTTTCCTATCTGCGTTTGTGTTTTCATCTTGTCTGACCGACAATATATGTTTGGGGGCTATCTATTACTTTGGGGTCTGCTCTGTAGCAGTTTAGATTTCCCCTTTCTTGCTTTAGGCTTATTTAGTTCTCCGGCTGTGTCGAGGCATCTAGGATCATCGTAGGTGTGCTCCACGGCTACTGCTAGTTGTGTGGATAGGATCAGGGGTCTGCAATCGGCTTAGATACCAACCTCTCTGGTTTTCTGTGGCTTAGCTTGGTCTTGCTTTCCTCCTCGGTGACCCAATCATAACAGAATCACCAGCCTAAACCGCAGATTCTAGGGTACTCAAAAGCAGGAGAGAATTGAAAAAAAAGAAAAAAAAGTGTCAGAATTTTTTTTTTTAATATATTTTTTCCTCTTTTTCTCTGGGGCCGTGGGAGGATTTTTTCTTTAATGGAGATTAAGCAATTGTCTGATCGTGTTGAGCAGCTCACTGCTGAAGTGTGGGGAATTTCCACCTATCTCGCTCAATCATCTGCTGTTGAACCAAAAATCCCTACTCCTGATGTGTTTTCTGGGGATCGGTGTAAATTTTTGAATTTTAAGAATAATTGTAAACTATTTCTTGCCTTGAAGCCTAACTCATCAGGGAGCTCTGTGCAGCAGGTTAAAATTGTCATCTCCTTGCTGTGCGGCGATCCCCAGGATTGGGCTTTTTCTCTACACCTGGAGACCCTATTCTGACTAATGTGGATGCATTTTTTCAAGCCTTGGGATTGTTGTATGATGAACCTAATGCTATTGATCAAGCTGAGAAAACCCTATTGGCATTGAACCAGGGTCAGGATTCTGCAGTTATACTGTCAAAAATTCCAAAAGTGGGCGGTCCTTACTAAAGTACATGGAATGACGGTGCCTTAGCAGCGCTCTTTTGGAAGGGTTTGGCAGAAACCGTAAAAGATGTTATGGTGGGATTTCCTGTTCCCTCTGGTCTTGATGATTCTATGTTGTTAGCCATTCAAGTTGATCGGCGTTTACGTGAGCGTAAAACTACACGAGAGGCGTTGCCGCCTTTTGAACGAAAGTCTGAACCCATGCAATGTGATAGGGTTTTGTCTAGGGCGCAACGTCAGGAGTTTAGAAGGCGTAATAAGCTGTGTTTTTTCTGTGGAAACACCTCTCATGCTATTTCTGTCTGCCCTAAACAAGAAAAATGTTTTGCGCACACATTTGCTGTGGGCAGTGTACAACCTAAGTTCCTTTTGGCAATTACTCTGATCTGCTCCTTGTCTACATTTTCCGCTAAGGTTTTTATAGATGCAGGAGCAGCTTTGAATCTGATGGATTTAGACTTTGCTAAATGTTGTGGTTTTCCCATGATACCCCTGCGGACTCCTATCCCTTTGAGGGGTATTGATGCTACTCCTTTGGCGGAGAATTAACCCCAGTTTTGGACCCAGGTGATAATGCGGGTCGCCCCGGACCACCAAGAAAATTGTAAATTTTTGGTGTTGCACAATTTGCTTGATACTATTGTTCTGGGTTTTCCCTGGTTGCAAACTCATAATCCTGTTTTGGATTGGAAATCTGTGTCTGTGGTGAGTTGGGGTTATCAGTGTGTTCTTAGTGACACTCCTGTTTTCTCTACGTCTCCCCAGTCTCATGATATTCCTGATTATTTGGCTGTTTTTTCTGATGTATTTAGTGTAAGTCTGCGTCTTTGCCTCCTCATAGGAGTTATGACTGTGTAATTAAGTAAATGCCCGGGTGTAAATTTCCCAAGGGTCGGTGTCACGTGGACCCGTCCTGTGTGACACGACCCGCAGGCTGGTAACTAAAACAACAAGACATGGCACGTGTAACTGTCCTGTGTGACACGACCCACAGGCCAGTAACTAAAACAGCAAGACACGGGGGAAAGGAAAACAGTTACAACGATGGGCCCTGCGATAGGGGGCGTGGAGACCTCCTGCACTCGAGTCAATGTCCCTCACACTCCTAATGTTCCCTATACAGGCTCCTTACCTGTCGCCGAGCCGGAACCTGTCACCCTAGCACACCCTACACCTATCCCTTGCTAGAGAGCTGGGTGGTGCAGGCACTGGCCCCACCGCTGTACTAATACACACCAGGGAAAAATACAAACAGGGATAGCACCACTTAGCTTTGCTCTGTTGCTATTGCTCCCAGCAACAGAGTCCACCACAGAATGCAGCTTTCCTCCAGAATAGCTGCTACTCCTCCAAGCTTTGTCAGAGGTGTCAGAACACCTCTCTGTAATTCCTTTCTTCACCAGACTTTACACCAGAGCTCCCCTGAGCTGCTCTCTGTAGTTCCTTCCTTCACCGGTCTTGGTTGGAAATGAGCAATATCACCAACAGTGATTGCAACCACCTGACACACTTTTATCGGTAAGAGCCAGCAATCACACCTTCTTCATAATCATGTGCACTAAACTAAAGTAACCAGTGTGCAATGACCCTAATGGCCACCGGGGGCAAAACTAGAACTGAAACCACACAGCTTAAGGAAAAAAAGGTTACTAGTACTTTTATCTGTCATGATCCAGCATGGATCATAACAGTCGGCTTTTCAACTTATCGGTACCTGTACATGATGCTATGCGATCTTATATCAAGGAGTCGTTGGAGAAGGGTCATATTAGACCATCCTCTTCACCTTAAGGTGCTGGGGTTTTTTATTGTGGCCAAAAAAGATGGTTCATTAAGGCCTTGTATTGACAATCGTTCCCTTAACAAAATCACTGTTAAATATCAGTACCCGTTACCCCTGATTTCTGATTTATTTTCCAGAGTTAAAAGTGCCTGCTGGTTTACCAAGCTTGACCTCAGGGGGGCGTATAATCTTATTCGCATCAAGCACGGGGATGAATGGAAGATGGCGTTTAATACTCCGGAGGGACATTTTGAGTACCTGGTGATGCCTTTTGGGCTCACTAATGCCCCTTCTGTCTTCCAATCTTTTATGAACGATATTTTCCGGGACTTTGTGGATAAGTTTTTGATAATTTATCTGGATGATATTTTGATCTTTTCCAGTGATTGGGATTCTCATGTGGAACATGTCTGGATTGTGTTCCGGATTTTGAGGGAAAATTCCCTGTATGTTAAGGGATCGAAGTGCCTCTTTGGTGTACAGAGGATTTCATTTTTGGGATTTATTTTGTCCCCGTCGGCTATTGAAATGGACCCGGCAAAGGTACAGGCCATTTATGATTGGGTTCAGCCCACTTCTTTGAAGGCTCTCCAGAAGTTTTTGGGTTTTGCTAATTTCTATCGTAAATTTATAAGTAATTTTTCTGGTATTGTCAAACCACTGACGGATCTGACCAAAAAGGGCGCTGATGTGGTGAATTGGTCTCCAGAGGAAGTCTCGGCATTTCAGGAGCTTAAGCGGAGATTCACTTCTGCTCCGGTTCTACGGCAACCTGATGTCTCACTCCCATTTCAGGTGGAGGTAGAAGCTTCTGAGATTGGTGCAGGAGCCGTTTTGTCCCAAAAAGATCTGGTGACTTCTAAAATGAATCCCTGTGCCTTCCTTTCTCGAAAATTCTCCCCATCTGAACGTAACTATGACGTGGGGAATCGGGAATTGTTGGCCATGAAATGGGTATTTGAAGAGTGGAGACATTGGTTGGAGGGAGCTAGACATCAAGTTGTGGTCCTCACCGACCACAAGAATTTGATTTATCTTGAATCAGCCAAACACTTGAATCCTAGACAGGCTAGGTTGGCCTTGTTTTTCACGCGTTTTAATTTTGTAGTCTCTTCCGGGCACTAAGAATGTCAAAGCAGATGTTAGGCGTCGGATTCCTGGCACTGCACAGCAGGAATCCAGAGCCAGACATCCTGCGGTCTCCCATTCTCCTCTGACCGCTCGGACTCCTGCTCAGCAATCTCGGCGAACCAGGCATTCCCCGCAGACTCGTTCTGTGAGCCTGGATGTTGCTGCCACCTCTGGTGCAGCAATGATAGCGCAACCTGCTTTGCAGGGAACTGCTCCTGAGGCTAAGTCCTCGTGCCGTGCTACTGGGCATGTCCGCAACTTGTCCTCTCAGTGGAGAGCAGGGGTCACATGTGCAGGTCCTATGTCGGATCTGATTGGTCCTTCCTATAGTACTGGAAGGTCCCGGAAGCGCATGGCTATAAAAAGCCCGCATGGCGGCTCGGCCATGCGCTAGTGTAGCATATTATGCTGTGTGTGTATGGTGATGGATGCATGGACTGGTGACTGACTTATTATGAAACCCCTTCCCTTGGATATTACGAATGGTGACAGTATGCTGGGTTAGTCAGCTCCAGATTGTGGCAAGCTACACGCCACTGAGCCTTCCTCACCTACACTAGCGTCCGTCGGCGCCCGGCTCCTCCGGCACCGTCGCTTAGCGGCTTCAGTTACGGCCGCGCTGCAGTAGCAGCAGCTTTTGGTGTTCGCGGCTGCGACGCCACACTTCGGCTGACCTGTGCAGCTAACAGGTTCAGCCTTCACGTCTATTGTGTATTCAGGCGTCTCTGTGACTCAACAGAGTCCGCCCTCAGGCTCTCGGGTGACGTTAACCCGAGCGCTGTATCGCACTCCTAGCCTATCTGCCATTGTCCAGCAGCGGTCTTGTCACCTACCGCACGGTGGACCCCGGGCGGCGAACGTGCCTCCTATTATTTATATCTGGTGCGTTCCGCCGACCCTAACATTACACTAGCGCCAGGGTCTGGCTGGCAATGGCAGACGTGCAGCAGCTGCAGCGCTACATTCGGCAGCTGGAGAGCAGGTTGGCGGCTATTGAGAGCACCAACTCAGCTGCGAATGCTGCGCTGGCTGCTGCTCAGACAGTCGCTGAGGCTGTCTCTCGTGCGCCCACACTTTTGCCCCTGCCGACAATGTCTCGCCTCCCACTCCCCGATAAGTTTTCGGGTGATAGTGCCTCCTGTAGGGGATTCGTTAGTCAGTGCTCCATTCAGCTGGAGTTGCTGGCTGCACGGTTTCCTACGGAGCGGGCTAAGGTGGGATTTATTGTCTCTCTGTTGTCTGGCCGGGCACTACAGTGGGCCACGCCATTGTGGGAACGTGATGATCCCGTGGTACAGGGGGCTGTTCAGTTCCTCGCGGCTCTGAAGCAAGTCTTCTTGGGACCACGGGTCACACACAATACGGCTCTCCAACTCTTATCCTTAACACAAGGGTCACTTTCGGTTAGCCATCATGCTGTCCAGTTTCGGACACTGGCTTCCGAGTTAGAGTGGCCGGACAAAGTGTTGGTCCTGGTGTTTTGGAGAGGCCTGGCTGAGCACGTAAAAGATGCTCTAGCTACTAGGGAAATTCCCACCAGTCTGGAGGAGTTGATCGCCGTTTCCACCCGCATTGACCTCCGCTTCACGGAGCGCGTGTTGTAAAGAGCGCAATCCAGACGCAGGGTTAATTTGGCTCCCACCTTTACTGAGCCGCTGATATATCCCGCACAGGAGCTCCCTGCCTCTGAGCCTATGGAGGTGTCTCGCAGCGGCACTAAGTCGCGTCCGATGCGGAGCTCTGTGTGCTGTTATCAGTGCCGACAGTTTGGCCACTCGGCTGGCGCATGCCCTCAGCGGCCGAAAAGACGACCACGTTCAGTAGCCGTAGGTGGTGGTCAGTCCAAGGTGGGACCCTTTTCACCCAAACCGGTGTTCCGGGGTACATTAGATAGTGGGTCCTCCTCCTGGGAGGCAGAGGTCACCCTGGATTCCGGGGCCGAGGGGAACTTTATGTCCTCAACTTTTGCCCAGAGACACGCTATCCCTCTGGTGTTACTCTCCCAACCTCTGACCGTCAGGGTGGTAAATGGGGCACCGTTACCATCTCAGGTGACCCATCAGACAGTCCCACTCGGACTCTCTATTACACCCTCACACCAGGAGACTCTGTCCCTGCTAATTATGCCCAATGGCATCGATCAGGTGCTCCTCGGAGTTCCCTGGCTTCGTTGCCACTCCCCTCATATTGACTGGGCTCCGGGGAGGATACTGGGCTGGGGCAAGGACTGTGAGGGAAGGTGCCTGAGGGGCAGCGTTCAGGTGGCTTCCACAGAAGTGCCTGCGGATCTCTCCGCGCTCCCCAAACCCTACCACCAGTACGCGGACGTCTTCTCTAAGAAGTCTGCGGAGACGCTCCCGCCGCACCGTTCCTATGATTGCCCGATTGATCTCCTGCCAGGCACAGAGCCTCCCCGAGGCTGTGTTTACCCCTTATCACTCCCTGAGACGGAGGCTATGTCCCAGTATATCCGGGAGAACCTGGCTAGGGGTTTCATCAGAAAATCTGTGTCACCAGCTGGTGCCGGGTTCTTCTTCGTACAGAAGAAGAACGGAGAGCTACGCCCCTGCATCGACTACCGAGGTCTCAATGCCATCACGGTTAAAAACAAATACCCCCTACCGTTGATCTCGGAGTTATTTGACAGGTTGCGGGGGGCCCGGATCTTTACTAAATTAGATCTGCGGGGTGCATACAACCTGATCCGCATTCGCGAGGGAGACGAATGGAAGACAGCTTTTAATACCAGGGATGGCCATTTCGAATACCTGGTTATGCCCTTTGGTCTTTGTAATGCGCCAGCTGTCTTCCAAGATTTTGTCAACGACGTCTTCCGCGACATGCTCTCTACCTCGGTGGTGGTCTATCTGGATGACATACTCATCTTTTCGCCAGATTTGACCACCCACCGGAGAGACGTCTGCAGGGTCTTTGACCGTCTGCGGGCGAACTCGTTATTTGCCAAGCTGGAGAAGTGCCAGTTTGAGCAGGAGTCCTTGCCGTTCCTGGGCTATATCATCTCGGCCCAGGGGCTGGCCATGGATCCGGCCAAACTACAGGCGGTAATGGACTGGCAGGAACCCCATTCCCTCAAAGCGGTGCAGCGCTTTTTGGGGTTCGTAAATTACTACCGCCAGTTCATTCCACACTTTTCCACACTGGTGGCTCCTTTGGTTGCTCTCACCAAGAAAGGAGCTAACCCCAATGCTTGGTCAGAACATGTCTCCAAGGCCTTCTCGGCTGTAAAATCACATTTTGCTGGCGCTCCCATATTACATCGTCCCGATGTGGATAAGCCGTTTATCCTTGAGGTAGACACTTCTTCCGTCGGTGCAGGAGCAGTCCTTTATCAAAAGGATGCTCAAGGTCGGAAGCACCCCTGCTTCTTCTATTCCAAGACCTTCTCACCGGCGGAGAAAAATTACTCCATCGGCGACAGGGAGCTGCTAGCCATGAAGTTGGCCTTCTCTGAGTGGAGACATCTCCTGGAGGGAACCCGGTTTCCCTTTCTCGTATACACGGACCATAAAAACCTGGTCTAACTACAGACGGCCCAACACCTGAATTCCCGTCAGGCCAGGTGGTCGCTCTTCTTCTCACGATTCCGCTTTACCCTCCACTACCTCTCTGGAGAGAAGAACGTCCGTGCGGATGCTCTCTCACGTTCAGTGGTCTCAGCGGAAGAAGGAGAAGCGGAGCCTCGGTTAATTCTCCCACCGGAGAGTTTTACGACCATGGCTCCAGTTGCCCTCGAGGCGGTACCACCGGGCAAGACCTTAGTGCCTCCTCAGCTACGGCCGGAGGTTCTTGCCTGGGCACATGCCTCCAGAGTGGGTGGCCATTTCGGTAAAAAACGGACCGCCGAACTCCTGGCAAGGTCATATTGGTGGCCACATATGGCTCGGGATGTCAAGGAGTACGTGCAAGCGTGTGTTTCGTGTGCTCGGAACAGACCCTCTAGACAGAGGCCGGCGGGGATGTTGTTTCCCCTGCCAGTGGCGGATAGACCTTGGGAGATGGTTGGCATGGACTTCATAGTTGGCCTGCCCAAGTCTGGTGGCAGTACGGTCATCTGGGTGGTCACCGACCATTTTTCCAAAATGGTGCATCTGGTGCCACTCGCACGCCTGCCTTCCGCTCGAGGTCTGGCCACCTTGTTCATTAAACACGTATTCCGTTTGCATGGCATGCCGGATAAAATCGTGAGTGACCGCGGTCCCCAGTTTGCATCTCGTTTTTGGAGAGAGCTCTGCAGTTTACTCAGCATCGAGCTAAATTTATCCTCCGCTTACCATCCCGAGACGAATGGCTTGGTCGAGAGAGCCAATCAGACCTTGGTCACCTATTTACGGCATTTTGTCTCTGCCAGGCAGGATGACTGGGCATCCTTGCTACCTTGGGCTGAATTTGCCCTAAACAATGCGGTGGCCGATTCCACTGGTCAGACGCCCTTCCTTCTAAACTATGGTCAACATCCACGTGTCCCTGTCCCGATGCCAGTGTCCTCCACTGACTCCAGGGTGGCAGACTGGGCAGTGGAGGCCCGGGACATTTGGGATCGCACTCAGGATGCTATTCGGGCATCTAAAGAAAGGATGAGGGCGTCCGCCGACACGCATCGGCGGCCCGCGCCAAGCTTCTCCCCTGGCGACATGGTATGGCTCTCCACCCGAAACATTAAACTGCGGGTCGAGTCTCCCAAGTTCGCACCGCGATACATTGGACCATTCAAGGTCCTCGAGCGACTTAGCTCGGTGGTCTACTGCCTGGCTCTTCCTCCACATTTGGCCATTTCGGACGTGTTCCATGTGTCCCTCCTCAAACCAGTTCACATGGTCCGGTTTTCTGAGTCATCTGCCGGGTCATCAGACTTATCGTCTGATGAGTTTGAGGTTAACGCCATCGTGGGGCGCAGGTTTGTCCGTGGCAAAAAATTTTATTTGGTGGACTGGAAGGGTCATGGGCCCGAGGCTCGGACCTGGGAGCCGGTGGAAAACATTCATGCACCGCTCCTGATCGCGGCCTTTGAGCGCAGTAAGGCTCGGAGGGGGTAATCTTAGGCGTCGGATTCCTAGCACTGCTCAGCGGGAATCCAGAGCCAGACATCCTGCGGTCTCCCATTCTCCTCTGACCGCTCGGACTCCTGCTCAGCAATCTCGGCGAACCAGGCATTCCCCGCAGACTCGTTCTGTGAGCCTGGATGTTGCTGCCACCTCTGGTGCAGCAATGATAGCGCAACCTGCTTTGCAGGGAACTGCTCCTGAGGCTAAGTCCTCGTGCCGTGCTACTGGGCATGTCCGCAACTTGTCCTCTCAGTGGAGAGCAGGGGTCACATGTGCAGGTCCTATGTCGGATCTGATTGGTCCTTCCTATAGTACTGGAAGGTCCCGGAAGCGCATGGCTATAAAAAGCCCGCATGGCGGCTCGGCCATGCGCTAGTGTAGCATATTATGCTGTGTGTGTATGGTGATGGATGCATGGACTGGTGACTGACTTATTATGAAACCCCTTCCCTTGGATATTACGAATGGTGACAGTATGCTGGGTTAGTCAGCTCCAGATTGTGGCAAGCTACATGCCACTGAGCCTTCCTCACCTACACTAGCGTCCGTCGGCGCCCGGCTCCTCCGGCACCGTCGCTTAGCGGCTTCAGTTACGGCCCGCATGAAAAAAACTGGATTAAAAACACACATGTGACATGCACAATGTGAACAAGTCTGTTGGACCATGTTCACTCCACCCTGACTGAAACACAAACAAAAAGCACAGAATGACAAATGTGCAAAAATACCTTTTTTTCATGCTTATGCATGATTTGAGAGACCCCACCCCTCTCTTGTGTGACATGCACATAAGGAGCTGTCTTGCATCACGTGCCCATACCAGAAAGCGCCTGTCTTAATCCTGCTCATTTAGACACAGTTCATATGTTCAGGTATTAAATACATTAGATAGGGACTGCTTCAATACGGGTTACCTTGACGTTGGTGAGGCAGCTTGGTATACATTTTTTTGCAAAAAAACGTATAGACTAAATACCCTGTGTTTGTTATTACCTTTTATCAGCACTTGCTGACTACTGTTATGTGTCTTATTGCAAGGTATTTTTGCACATTTGTCATTCTGTGCTTTTTGTTTGTGTTTCAGTCAGGGTGGAGTGAACATGGTCCAACAGACTTGTTCACATTGTGCATGTCACATGTGTGTTTCTTATCTCGTGATGTCAGGAATTTTGTGCAGTCCTGTGGGACTTGTTCTCGGTCTAAATCCTGTTCTCCTTCTAGTGGGTTGTTGATGCCCCTGCTGGTGCCCAAGAGGCCATGGACCATATCAATGGATTTTATTTCTGATCTTCCTGTCTCTCAGAGAATGACTGTTATCTGGGTGATTTGTGAAAGATTTTCTAAGATGATCCATCTTGTACCACTCCCTAAGTTGCCATCTTCTTCAGAGTTGGTACCCTTGTTTTTACAACAGGTGGTTCGGTTGCATGGGATTCCTGAGAACATTGTGTCGGACAGAGGAGTCCAGTTTGTTTCCAGATTTTGGAAAGCTTTTTGTTCCAAACTGGGAATTCAGTTATCTTTCTCCTCTGCATTTCATCCTCAGACCAATGGGCAGACTGAGAGAACAAACCAGACTTTGGAGTCCTATTTGAGATGTTTTATATCTGCTGATCAGGATGACTGGGTCTCATTTTTGCCCTTGGCCGAATTTGCGCTAAACAATAGAACTAGTTCTGCCACTTTGTCGCCCTTTTTCTGTAACTGGGTTTCATCCTCGATTTTCTTCAAGACAAGTGGAATCTTCGACCTGCCCAAGTGTGGACACTGTGGTAGAGAGAATGCAGCAGATTTAGGACCAAGTGGTGGATAAGTTGTCCCTCTCTCAGGAAAAGGCCCAACGGTTTTCCAACCAGCATAGGACCTTTGGTCTCCGGTTTAAAGTGGGTGATATGGTTTGGTTGTTGTCAAAGAATATTCCAATGAAGGTTGCGTCTCCAAAGTTCAAGCCAAGATTCATTGGACCTTATAAGATTTTGGAGATTCTTAATCCTGTTTCTTTTCGATTGGCTCTTCCAGTTACGTTTAAGATCCATAACGTGTTTCATAAATCTCTGTTGAAGAGGTTTGTGGAGCCAGTAGTTCCTATGGCGGCGCCTCCTGACCCTGTATTGGTTAAAGGCAATGTGGAATATGAGGTAGAGAAAATATTGGATTCTCGTTTGGCTAGACAGAGACTAAAGTACTTGGTCAAATGGAAGGGTTATGGCCAGGAGGATAATTCTTGGGTCTCTGCTTCTGACATTCATGCCGATAGATTGGTTCGTGCTTTTCACCGGGACCATCCTGATCGGCCTGATGGCTTGGATGAGGGTTCGGTGACCCCTCCTCAAGGGGGGTACTGCTGTGAATTCGCTTTCTGGCCTACCTCTGGTTACTGGTGAAGGTAATGGAGCTGGTTGTGTTGACAGAGGGTCGCAAGTTCTCTTTCCGGGCTCCCTCTGGTGGTTACTGGAGGTAATGGAGCTGATCTAATTAACAGAGGCCTGCCACCTGATAATGAGGAGGATGACTGGAGATCTGGAGTTTCTGACTGGATTTAAGACAGCCGACTCCCTCTATCCCTGCTGGTGATTTTTTCCTGCCTCCTGAGGTCTTAGTTTCCAGCTCAGTCCCTGCATGCTCAGCTAAGTGTTCTTTTGTTATTGTTCACATTTGATCTGGTTTTGTCTATTTCAGTTTTGTGTGTTCAACCAGCTCCGGCTGGGGCTGTGCTGAATTTCCATCCTTATGTTACTGCTTGTGCCAGTTTGTTTTTGTCCCTTATTAGATTGGCCTCTTTTTGCTCTGCTTTCAGAATATACCAGAGTGCTCATATAGTGGGCGAAGTCTAGTGACTTCAGTATTTTTCTATCAGACGTGTTGGGTATTTTTTGCAGGGTTTTTTTCGTGATTGCAGACAGAGTCTTTCCTTTCCTGTCCTGTCTAGTTAGTGTGGGCCCCATCGTTTGCTAAGTCTATTTTCCTATCTGCGCTTGTGTTTTCATCTTGTCTGACCGACAATATATGTTTGGGGGCTATCTATTACTTTGGGGTCTGTTCTGTGGCAGTTTAGATTTCCCCTTTCTTGCTTTAGGGTTATTTAGTTCTCCGGCTGTGTCGAGGCATCTAGGATCATCGTAGGTACGCTCCACGGCTACTGCTAGTTGTGTGGATAGGATCAGTGGTCTGCAATCCGCTTAGTTACCAACCTGTTGTGAACTCATTTTCTGCTCCTCCTTCCGTTCTCCCTCTGGTGGTGACAGGATGTAGTGAGGTTGGTTAATTGGTAGTGATCTGCCACCTGATGAGGAGGATAACGATTGGATCTCTGGAGTATCAGACTGGATATAAGACAGCCGACGCCCTATCCTGGTGCTGGTGATTCAGTCTGCTTCTCAGGTGTTGGACTTCAGCTCTGTTCCAGTCTTCTCAAGTTAAGTTTGTTTTTGCTATTGTTCACACTTGCTCTTGTTGGTCAATTCAGTTTTTTGTGGTCAGCCAGCCCCTGCTGGGGTTGTGCTGAATTTCCACTCCTATTTATCTGTATTTGCCTTTTGGTCCCTTATTAGATTGGCCTCTTTTTGCTCTGTCTCAGAATATTTCAGAGTGCTGATATAGTGGGAGAAGTCTAGTGACTTCAGGGTTAATTTTGCTATCAGAAGTGTTGGACATTATTTTGGTAGGGTTTTTGGCAAATTGCAGACAGTGTCTTTCCTTTCCTGTCCTTTCTAGTTAGTCAGGCCTCATCGTTTGCTCAGCCTATTTTTCTGCCTTTGTTTGTGTTTTCATCTTGTTTCTCCGTCAATACATTGGGGGGGCTGTCTTTCCTTTGGGGTCTGCTCTGGGGCAGTTAATTTTCCTCTTTTCCTGCTTTAGGCTTATGTAGCTCTCCGGTTGTGACGAGGCGTCTAGGATCATTGTAGGTACGCTCCACGACTGCTGCTAGTTTTGTGGTAAGATCAGGGATCTGCAATCTGCATAGTTACCAACCCCTCTGGTTTTCTGAGACTTGGCTTGGTTGTTTTTTCCTCCTCGGTGACCCATTCATAACAGAATCACCAGCCATACCGCAGATTCTAGGGTACTCAAAAGCAGGAGAAAATTGTTTAGAAAGGAAAAGAAAAGGAAAAAAAAGTGTCAGAATTTTTTTTTTATTATATTTTTTCCTCTTTTTCTCTGGGGCCATTGGAGGATTTTTTTTCCTCTCCTAATGGAGATTAAGCAACTGTCTGATTGTGTGGAGCAACTGAGCAACTTGCTGCTGAAGTGCAGGGAATTTCCACCTATCTCATTCGGTCACATGCTGCTGAACCCAAGATTCCTACTCCTGATGTGTTTTCTGGGGATCGGTCTAAATTTCTGAATTTTAAGAATAACTGTAAATTATTTCTTGCCTTGAAGCCTAACTCATCGGGGAGGTCTGTGCAGCAGGTTAAAATTGTCATCTCCTTGCTGCGCGGCGATCCCCAGGATTGGGCTTTTTCTCTGACACCTGAAAATCCTATTCTGACTATTGTGGATGCATTTTTTCAGGCCTTGGGGTTGTTGTATGATGAACCTAATGCCATTGATCAAGCTGAGAGAACTCTGTTGGCATTAGACCAGGGTCAGGATCCTGCAGAGTTGTACTGTCAAAAATTCCAAAAGTGGGCGGTCCTTACTACATGGAATGATACTGCATTGGCAGCTCTCTTTCGGAAAGGTTTATCAGAGACCGTAAAAGATGTTATGGTGGGATTTCCTGTTCCCTCTGGTCTTGATGATTCTATGTTGTTAGCCATTCAAGTTGATCGGCGTTTACGTGAGCGTAAAACTACCATCCTCGTCACCTTTAGGCACTGGGTTTTTTTTTTTTGTGGCCAAGAAAGATGGTTCATTAAGACCGTGTATTGATTATCGTTCCCTTAACAAAATGACGGTTAAATATCAGTACCCGTTACCTCTGATGTCTGATTTATTCTCCAGAGTTAAGAGTGCCTGCTGGTTTACTAAGCTTGACCTCAGGGGGGCGTATAATCTTATTCGCATCAAGCACGGGGATGAATGGAAGACGGCGTTTAATAC
The DNA here is from genome assembly GCF_039654945.1 of Dendrobates tinctorius. Taxonomy (NCBI): domain Eukaryota; kingdom Metazoa; phylum Chordata; class Amphibia; order Anura; family Dendrobatidae; genus Dendrobates; species Dendrobates tinctorius. The sequence goes on from NW_027361925.1 coordinate 3,108,765, forward strand.
TCCGGAGGGACATTTTGAGTACCTGGTGATGCCTTTTGGGCTCTCTAATGCCCCTTCTGTTTTCCAGTCCTTTATGAATGATATTTTCCGAGACTTTGTGGATAAGTTTTTGATCATCTATCTGGATATTTTGATCCTTTCTAGTGATTGGGATTCCTATGTGGAACATGTCCGGACTGTGTTCCGGATTTTGAGGGAGAATTCCCTCTTTGTTAAGGGATCGAAATGCCGCTTTGGTGTACAGAGGATTTCATTTTTGGGATTTATCTTATCTCCATCGACTATTGAAATGGACCCCGCCAAGGTACAGGCCATTTATGATTGGGTTCAGCCTACTTCTTTGAAGGCTCTCCAGAAGTTTTTGGGTTTTGCTAATTTCTATCGTAAATTTATAGGTAATTTTTCTAGTATTGTCAAACCACTGACTGATCTGACCAAGAAGGGAGCTGATGTGCTGAATTGGTCTCCTGAGGCTGTCTCAGCATTTCAGGAGCATAAGCAGAGATTTACTTCAGCTCCAGTTTTACGGCAACCTGATGTCTCACTTCCATTTCAAGTGGAGGTAGACGCTTCTGAGATTGGTGCAGGAGCTGTTTTGTCCCAAAAAGACCCTGTGACTTCTAAGATGAATCCCTGTGCCTTCTTTTCTCAAAAGTTTTCCCCATCTGAACGCAACTGTGACGTGGGGAATCGGGAATTGCTGGCCATGAAATGGGCATTTGAGGAGTGGAGAGATTGGTTGGAGGGAGCTAGACATCAATTTGTGGTCCTCACCGATCACAAGAATCTGATTTATCTGGAGTCGGCCAAACGCTTGAATCCTAGACAGGCTAGATGGGCCTTGTTTTTCACACGTTTTAATTTTGTGGTCTCTTTTCTTCCGGGCACTAAGAATGTTAAGGCAGATGCCCTTTCTAGGAGTTTCTTTGCTGATTCTCTTAATGTGACCGAGCCTACTACTATCCTAGGTGAGGGGGTAGTTCTTTCTGCCATTTCGCCCGATTTGAGACACGCCCTGGAGGAATTTCAGGAGGATAGGCCTGAGCGTTGCCCTATGGGAAGATTATATGTTCCTGACCAGTGGAGAAAGAGAGTGATGTCTGAAGTCCATTGCTCCGCATTGGCTGGTCATCCAGGTATTTTTGGTACCAGAGATTTGGGGAGTCGGTCGTTTTGGTGGCCTGCCTTGTCTCATGATGTCAGGAATTTTGTACACTCCTGTGGAACTTGTTCTCGGTCTAAACCCTGTTCTCGTTCTAGTGGGTTGCTGATGCTCCTGCCGGTGCCCAAGAGGCCATGGACCCATATCTCAATGGATTTTATTTCTGATCTTCCTGTCTCTCAGAGAATGACTGCTATCTGGGTGATTTGTGATAGATTTTCGAAGATGGTCCATCTTGTACCACTCCCAAAGTTGCCATCTTCTGCTCAGTTGGTACCCTTGTTTTTACAACAGGTGGTTCAGTTACACGGGATTCCTGAGACCATTGTGTCCGATAAAGGGGTCCAGTTTGTTTCCAGATTCTGGAAAGCCTTTTGTTCCAGTCTGGGAATTCAGTTATCCTTCTCCTCCGCGTTTCATCCCCAGACCAATGGGCAGACTGAGAGAACAAACCAGACCCTGGAGTCTTATTTAAGATGTTTTATATCTGCTGATCAAGATGATTGGGTCTCATTTTTGCCCTTGGCCGAATTTGCGCTTAACAATAGAGCTAGTTCTGCCACTTTAATGTCACCCTTTTTCTGCAATTTGGGGTTTCATCCTCGATTCTCTTCAGGGCAATTGGAATCTTCGTCCTGCCCAGGTGTGGACACTGCGGTTGTGAGAATGCAGCAGATATGGGACCAAGTGGTGGATAAGTTGTCACTCTCTCAGGAAAAGGCCCAGCGTTTTCCAACCGGCATAGGACCATTGGTCCCCGGTTTAAAGTGGGTGATATGGTTTGGTTGTCGTCTAAGAATATTCCTATGAAGGTTGCATCTCCAAAATTTAAGCCAAGATTTATTGGACCTTATAAGTGTGACGGACTCAGCTCCTGCTGAGCCCATTTTTTGAGTGGACCCCCTGGGTCGTGGCACCCACCCACCGAGGGCGAGCTGACCTTGTGAGAATCCACCCCCTATACAGGGAGTGTCAGGGGCAAGACCAAGGGGGTGAGCCACCACGACTGCTGGGACCAGACGGCCGGCTCAGGGGGACACTATGGGAGTGTCTGACGACCAGAGACAAGCAGGAAACAAGACAAGACAAGAGGTAAGTGCAAGGTATCTTCATTAAGATCTTCCGGATCACATTCAGTGCAAACGTGAAAACAAGCAAAATGTGCAAGGTGCGCGTGTGGGCACGCCAAGGTCCATAGCATACTACGTGCCTGGTGGCACGCCTAGGTACAGGTAAAGGCACAATGGCATCGGACTCCGGACCGCTGGCGACGATCGACATGATCAAGGCATCAGGCTGCGAACATCAGCTCCGGATATCAGGCCGCAGTCATCCAGCTTACGATCTCTGGCAGCGATCGTCAGGCTCCGGGCATCCGGCAGGCAAACCAGGGTTCAGGCAAGGAGGCACAACAGATATCCAGGCATGGTGCATGTTAGGGAACACGCCAAGGTCCAAGGCTAGGTGCAAAGCAAGGTGCGTGTGTAGGGGACACGCCAGGGTTCAAAGCGAGGTGCAAAGCAAGGTGCGTGTGTAAGGGACACGCCAGGGTTCAAAGCGAGAAAGGGTGCGTGTGTAAAGACACGCCAGAGCCCAAGGTACAAGACAGAGTGCGTGTGTAGAGACACGCCAAAGCACAAGGTACAAGGTACAGGACAGAGTACGTGTGTAGAGACACGCCAAAGCACAAGGTAGAAGACAGAGTGCGTGTGTAGAGACACGCCAAGGTCAGGGTTCAAGGCAGGGTGCGTGCTAGGAGCAACGCCAGGGTTCAAGGCAGGGTGCTAGGAGCCATGCCAGGGTTCAAGGCAGGGTGCATGCTAGGAGCCATGCCAGGGTTCAAGGCAGGGTGCGTGCTAGGAGTCACGACAGGGTTCAGAGCAGGACGCGTGCTAGGAGCCACGCGGGACGCACACCTCACTGGCCAGTGCACACGGCTGTAACGCCAGCATGAGGCACGACCTTGGCACATGAGGCGGGCAAAGGAACCTTCGTGCTAGGAGCCACGCCAGGTTCAGGGCAGGGTGCGTGCTGGGAGCCACGCTAGGTTCAGGGCAGGGTGCGTGCTAGGAGCCACGCCAGGGTTCAAGGCAGGGTGCGTGCTAGGAGCCACGCCAATGTTCAAGGAAGGGCTGCGTGCTAGGAGCCACGCAGGAGGCACGCCACACTGGCCAGTGCACACGGCTGTACACAAACACGAGGCACTTACCACGGCACAGGAGACGGCCAAGGGGAACCTACGCCGGGGTTCAAGGCAAGGAACAAGGCAAGTCTAGGCAAGAAACAAGGTACGGAACACGGAGCGGAACATAGGCAGAAACAGAGCCAGGTCAGAGCGAGGACAGAGTCTAGCAGCGGAGCGTAGGCCGAAACCCAGAGCCGGGCCAAGGGAGAACCTTGGGACTAGACTTGGAAATGTGCAAGAGAGCCCCAGAGGACAGAGAGTGGAAAACCAGGCTGAGACAAGAACATGAGAAGTACTACAAGGCTCAGAATAGCAAAGACCAGACATGGCGAAACAGGCAAGGCAGAGAACAGAGGAAGGACTACAAGTCAAAGAATAGCTAAGGCGAGACATAGCAAAACAGACTAAAGCAGAGAACAGCGGAAGGACTACAAGGCAAAACAAGGCAAAGACAAACATGGCACGAGAGACAACACAAGACATGGCACAAGACAAGAGACGGAATACGAGTACGGAGCATGTGCAGAGACGCACTACAGAGCAAAGTGCAAGGGCACAGAGTAGAGGGAGCAACCCCACAGACCAAGAGCTGTGCAGGGAAGCAACAAAATAATCAGGCCCTGAGCAAAGGAAGGGGTGGTCTGATATAGGGCACAGCACCTCCTCTTCCGGGTCAGGACCAGGGGAGAACTTCCTAGTTCAGATGCTCCAGGATCACAGAGCGCAGTCACATGATCAGGGTTTCAGACATGACGAGATGATCACCAAACCAGACAGTGCAGGATCCTAGGAAGGACACATGATCAGGGATTCTAGACATGATGAGATTGCAGAACCAGACAGTGCAGGATCCTAGGAAAGGTCACATGATCAGAGTTTCAGACATAACGAGATGATTGCAGAACCAGACAGTGCAGGATCTTAGGAAACGTCACATGATCAAGGTTTCAGACATGACGAGATGATTGCAGAACCAGACAGTGCAGGATCCTAGGAAACGTCACATGATCAGGGATTCTAGACATGACGAGAAGATCACAGAAGGCAAAGCAGAAACGCAGTCATCTTGCAGCTCAGCAGACATGAGGTGAGTGTGCACACTGCTTTAGGGAACAAGCAGGATAGCAGACACAAGGTGCGCGTGCACACCGCTCCAGGGGTTCATGAGGCAAAACAGACATGGCGGACGTGACAATAAGATTTTGGAGATTCTTAATCCTGTTTCTTTTCGATTGGCTCTTCCAGTTACGTTCAAAATCCATAACGTATTTCACAAGTCACTGTTGAAGAGGTTTGTTGAGCCAGTAGTTCCTGTGGCAGCACCTCCTGACCCTGTATTGGCTAAAGGCAATGTGGAATATGAGGTAGAGAAAATATTGGATTCTCGTTTGGGGAGACTCCAGTATTTGGTCAAATGGAAGGGTTATGGCCAGGAGGATAATTCTTGGGTCTCTGCCTCTGATATTCATGCCAATAAATTGGTTCGTGCTTTTCACCGGGCCCATCCTGATCGGCCTGGTGGCATGGATGAGGGTTCGATGACCCCTCCTCAAGGGGGGGTACTGTTGTGAACTCATTTTCTGCTCCTCCTTCCGTTCTCCCTCTGGTGGTGACAGGAGGTAGTGAGGTTGGTTTAATTGGTAGTGATCTGCCACCTGATGAGGAGGATAACGATTGGATCTCTGGAGTATCAGACTGGATATAAGACAGCCGACGCCCTATTCTGGTGCTGGTGATTCAGTCTGCTTCTCAGGTGTTGGACTTCAGCTCTGTTCCAGTCTTCTCAAGTTAAGTTTGTTTTTGCTATTGTTCACACTTGCTCTTGTTGGTCAATTCATTTTTTTTGTGGTCAGCCAGCCCCTGCTGGGGTTGTGCTGAATTTCCACTCCTATTTATCTGTATTTGCCTTTTGGTCCCTTATTAGATTGGCCTCTTTTTGCTCTGTCTCAGAATATTTCAGAGTGCTGATATAGTGGGAGAAGTCTAGTGACTTCAGGGTTAATTTTGCTATCAGAAGTGTTGGACATTATTTTGGTAGGGTTTTTGGCAGATTGCAGACAGTGTCTTTCCTTTCCTGTCCTTTCTAGTTAGTCGGGCCCCATCGTTTGCTCAGCCTATTTTTCTGCCTTTGTTTGTGTTTTCATCTTGTTTCTCCATCAATACATTGGGGGGGGCTGTCTTTCCTTTGGGGTCTGCTCTGGGGCAGTTAGTTTTCCTCTTTTCCTGCTTTAGGCTTATGTAGCTCTCCAGTTGTGATGAGGCGTCTAGGATCATCGTAGGTACGCTCCACGACTGCTGCTAGTTGTGTGGTAAGATCAGGGATCTGCAATCTGCATAGTTACCAACCCCTCTGGTTTTCTGAGTTTCTGAGACTTGGCTTGGTTGTTTTTTCCTCCTCGGTGACACATTCATAACACCAACCTCTCTGGTTTTCTGTGGCTTAGCTAGGTCTTGCTTTCCTCCTCGGTGACCCAATCATAACAGTGAACCCTCTGTATTTACTTTCATGCAGTCTTTATGGTAGATTTTGATATTGATACACCTACCTCCTGGAGAGTGTTTGTTCACTTGGTTGGCTGTTGTGAAGGGGTTTCTCTTCACCATGGAGACTATTCTGCGATCATCCACCACTGTTGTCTTCCGTGGGCGCCTATGTCTTTTTGCATTGATGAGTTCACCAGTGCTTTCTTTCTTTCTCAGGATGTTCCAAACTGTAGATTTTGCCACTCCTAATGTTGTAGCAATTTCTCGGATGTTTTTTTCTGTTTTTGCAGCTTAAGGATGGCTTGTTTCACCTGCATGGAGAGCTCCTTTGACCGCGTGTTTCCTTCACAGCAAAACCTTCCAAATGAAAGCACCACACCTCAAATCAACTCCAGGCCTTTTATCTGCTTAATTGAGAATGACATAACGAAGGGATTGCCCACACCTGTCGATGAAATAGCCTTGGAGCCAATTGTCCAATTATTTTTGGTCCCTTTAAAAACAGAGTGGCACATGTTAAGGAGTTGAAACTCCTAAACCCTTCATCCAATTTTAATGTGGCTACCCTCACATGAAAGCTGAAAGTCTGAACTTCAACTGCATCTGAATTGTTTTGTTTAAAATTCATTGTGGTAATGTCTAGAATCAAAATTAGAAAAATGTTGTCTCTGTTCAAATATATATGGACCTAACTGTATGACAGGGGCGCAAGATGACACATCTCCCCTTTTGTCTTGCAGTTTATGTGATCTTTAATGTTATATTCTCTATCATCATGAGTATTAATAAAAAAAAGTAGAAAAACTACAAGTTCCACATGGGTGTAAGCCCTCTGTAGGTTCTTCAACCAGTGTCTGGAGTTCTCATTCTTTTTTGGATCCCAGTGACCATGGAGGAGGGGTTGGCCCCGATCACCCTCCCAATATCCAAATCTGCCCCTAGAATTGGCCTGTACCTGCATATTATCTTTAGCACACTATTTGCTTGTTCATCATATGTGCCCAGTGCCCACAAATATGATGACTTTATCCTGTTTTTTTTTTTTGTGTTTCATTCAGAAGAATTTCACAATTTTTTTTTTAGCCTTATTAAATACTTTCCGTGGAACTTTTTTTGGATATCCTCTCAATGAAAATCTCCCAAATAGATTATTGCTCTCCTGTCCAAAAGTTTTGTCATGAGAACAATTTTGTTGTGCTCACAGGTACAGACTGACTGGGATACCTGGCTTTAAAGCTGGAGAATGCCAGCTTTTCCATTGTTGGTCGTAGTGAGTTTGTGGTAGATATTTGTGTGCTTTCCACCATCTTGATCAATTGATATATCAAGATGCAAAAAAAAATGTTCCTCTTACCAATTTTGGGCCTGAGAAACATACTGTAGTTAACTTGTTATTATTAAGGAGTCTACTAGTTATTCATATAAATATGCCAGTGGATATCTCTGTATACATAGCAAGACTGCAGCGGATAATTACACTGCCATAAAGTAAAGCTCAATCACTTTACATATCCAGGATTAGAATGATCTGCTGAATAACATTCCCTCCTTAGCCTTATGTGTTTTTAAGATTATGGTTCTTTTGCAGTGTTTTAATTTTAAGATAAAAGTTATGTTTTAATGGGGTCTTTAATATGGAATCTTTATTTGCCTAAGGCAATTTGTGTGGATACTGCACACAATCAAAACATCCAGTGCCAGAGACAACAAAACAACCCCAAAACATCTTTGAACCTCCATCATATTTGACTGTAGGTACTGTGTTCTTTTCTTGGTAGGCCTCATTACATTTTCAGAATGATGTGCTTTACCAAAAAGCTCTATCTTGGTCTCATCTGTCCACAAGACGCTTTCCCAGAATTTTTTACTTACATAGATTTTGGCAAACTGCAGTCTAGCTGTTTTATGTCTCTGTGCCAGCAGTGGGGTTCTCCGAGGTCTCCTGCCATAGTGTTTCATTTATTTCACATGTGGATGGATAGTTGGAGCTGACACTGAAGCACCTGAGTCTGAAGTGCACCTTGAATTTCTTTGGAATTTGATTTAGGCAGCTTATCCAATATTCAGACTATCCTTCGTTGTGACCTTTTTATCAATTTCCTCTGCTGTTCATGTCCAGGGAGATTACCCACAGTACCATGGGTTGCAAACTTCTTGATAATGTTGTGAATTGTGGACATCAGGATCTCTGAATATGGACTTGGAACCTTGAGATTGTTGATATTGTTCACAAATTTTAGTTCTCAAGTCCTCAGATAGTTTTCTTGTCCTCTTTCTGTTCTCCATGCTTAGTGTGGCACACACATACACATAATGCAAAGACTGCGTCAACTTCTCCCCTTTTTATCTGGTTTTAGATATGATTTTCATACTACCCACACCTGTTATTTGCCACAGGTGACTTTGAACGAGGATCACATGCTTGAAACAAAGTTGTTTATTCATAATTGTGGAAAGGTGCTGTTTGGATTCATGGTAGCTCTGGTTCTGCTATAATTTAATCATCAGGTGGAAGTACGCATCTGGGACTTGGAGTTCTAGGCCATATTGGCCGTCGACGATTCTCAGCCCTGCGACTTTCCAGCTGGATTTACCCCCAGTAATGCAGGTATATAACGTATTTCACAGATCGGCGATCTGGAGATTTGTTGCTCCTACGTTATTGCCATTTCCATCGGGTTGCATGTGCCGTAACCTTGAGGATCAGTTGACTGTGGAGGTGAATCCTAGTGGGTTGAGATGTCCTTAGGCTGGTTTCACAGCGTTTTTTTGCACAGCGCATCGTGCGCGTCCATGAGCATGCGTCATGCGCACCTATGTTTAACATGGCGTGCGCATGGTGTAGCGTTTGCACGCGTTCGTATGCGTTTTCGTGCGCATGCTTTTTTTAAGGTGTGCGCCTAGGCGCGCCAGAAGCAACCTGTTGCATTTTTGCGTCCATCCTGCGTCACAAAACGTATGTGTTTTAAGTTAATGGGTCGCCCTCCCAGGGCCGTGGGGTACTCGGTACCAGGCTGGTGTCAGCGGGATGTGTCACAGCAGCGGTGAACCGGTCCGTGGCCTTGGGTGCCCAAGCAATGGGGGAGATTGAATGGTGGAATGTAGTTAATGGAATAGTTCGTGATGCCACCTATGGTGTTCGGCAAGGGAGGTGTTAAGCCGATGCTGCAGACAGATCCTCCGGGACAGATGATGTGGTGCAGCAAGGATGTTATAGCCCTCCACAGGCAGGGCTGTTGTCTCAGGGCAGGATAGGTGAAGAGACACTTAGATGGTGTAGTGTTCGGCGCAGGGGATGTAGCAGTGCCAGGCGGGCGGACGCAGGAAGGAATGGAGGACACCAGGGCATGTAGTTCCAAAGCTTTACTCAGTCTGTAGTGCCCGCTTCTGTGCCGTGTCCTCCGGGTCATGGACTCAGTCAACCTCCAGGCAAGATGGAATGCTCCCTTCCAACACTCCGCCAACTTATGTGCCTTTTCTGAACATCTCCTCTATAGCGCCTTTAAGTGTGAAGATCTCCTAGTACTGAGTTACACTGGAGTTCCTTCTGACAGATGTTCCCAAGAACTCTACTTGTACGGCAGACAGCTGTAGCCTGCTTCGGGGACTCTATACTCCTGAGTCCTGGCTCTCTATCCAAGTTACTGTTGTGCCCCAAGTCTTAGATGGGAGTAGTGCATTTACAGCCCACTACTCCACTGGTGTCTGCTGCAGAACCATTAGTGTCCATACAACCTCGGGGACCAGGCCCCGGCCTTGCGCTTAGAACTTCTAGGCAGGGTTCTTCCTCTAACCCACGTCCTCTGTGTTCCCTTTCACCCCTATGTTCCGTACTTGTCTTTCACTCCTATGGAAGCTCAGGCTTCGGTTCAATGTCTTTCTCCTGCTTTCCTTTCCCGTGCCAGCTGGCTCAGATCACTGAGGCAGCTGCAGCACTCCTTCCTCCATCCCTCTTCCAGGGATCCCCACTCCTCTCCGAGTGGCCTCCTCTCTGACTCCCCGTCTGACTGAACCTCAATCCTAAAACCTTTCCGCTCTTTTATATGTATTCTCAACTCCAGCCACCACCCAGCACGTTTAGTGTTCCAAGCAGGGAGCACCAAAGGTGCTCTGCTTCTCTCTAAGCAAGGAGTCGCAATGTGGTTTTGCTGAACTACTCTATTGTGTTGGGTGCAAGTGTTGGAGCGTGGTCAGGAGCCCCCAACTTACCTGGATGGTGGGGCACCACACCTTAGGAGAAGGTGCAGTACCTCAGTGGCGACTGAGCCTCAGGGGCGCCACATACCCCCCCGTTAAACAGCACGTCCGCGGACTGCAAGGTAAGCAAAGTTGACAATACAGGAACTTAAAAATTTTTGTAATGCTGAATAAACATTTCTTATACTAAACTTCCCAATGTGAGAGGCACTCATTCTTGAACGTTGCAAACAATTCTTAATTAACTATCTAAAATCCTAAGTCAAAATTGCAATTTTTTATAAAATACTTAATTCAAAGTGCTATTGTCTGTTACTCACTATCACTTCAGTATTCTTCATCAACACATTTCTTTCCTCTTAACTCTGAGTGACAACCGTGGTGCCTGGTTCATCATCTACATTTTCAATTCTTTATTATTCTCTATCCAAATCTCTTATCTCTTTATTTTAACATTCTATATATAAAAGCCATTTACTCTCATAAGACACATCATTATCAAATACTTCATATTAAACTTTTCAATAATTCTTGTAAGTGCTGGACACTGCTCCCAGCTTTGATCTCTTGCAGTGTCCTTTGATTGGAGTCATGCTCCAAATGAGGTAGACGTTATCTTCGCAAAGTGTCTATGTACAACTACAACTGCAGTTCTGGACCATTCAACGTTCATGATCTCCTTAGTTCAATGGAAAGGCTGCCAACAAAACAGGGCAACACTGGAAAAATAAACTAGGGCATGATAACCAAAAAAAAATAGGAAACAATGGCACAACTGTGCAAATACCCTCCTTGGTAACGAGAGTTATTAACTAATGGTTGTTGTCCCCTCCTGGGGTTCTGGAAGCTGATGATTGGGAACTGCTACCAGATGTGATACTTTGGGTGTCTTCATCCTGTTGCTGGTTGCTTGCTAGTTCCGGTGCTCTGGTGCGTGGCCTAGCACCGAGGGATGCCGCAGCTTGTTGGCGCTGATAGGCGACTACATGGGGACTCGGCAGCCAAGGGATCCCGAGGTCACTATCCCACAGCGACCTAGACTCCTTCAATACCCGAAGATGCCGAATTGTGCGCGCCTGTTCCAGCCGTACCCTTCTCAGCAGGGACCTCTTCCACCTCCCCATTTCCGACAGTCTAGTGCCCCCAGCTGACTCTTCCAACTGCCCCATTTCGAGTTCCCGCAAGCCAGCCTCTGACAACGTGAATTCGGGGGGCAACCCATTAGGAGGGCCGGGGTGTATACCTGGTGCCTCCCGGCGGTGCGGTGTAGTGTTCGGCGCAGGGGATGTAGCAGTGCCTGGCGGGCGGACGCAGGAAGGAATGGAGGACACCAGGGCATGTAGTTCCAAAGCTTTACTCACAGTCTGTAGTGCCCGCTTCTGTGCCGTGTCCTCCGGGTCAGGGACTCAGTCAACCTCCAGGCAAGATGGAATGCTCCCTTCCAACACTCCGCCAACTTATGTGCCTTTTCTGAACGTCTCCTCAATAGCGCCTTTAAGTGTGAAGATCTCCTAGTACTTAGTTACACTGGAGTTCCTCCTGACAGATGTTCCCAAGAACTCTACTTGTACGGCAGACAGTTGTAGCCTGCTTCGGGGACTCTCTACTCCTGAGTCCCGGCTCTCTATCCAAGTTGCTGTTGTGCCCCAAGTCTTAGATGGGAGTAGTGCATTTACAGCCCACTACTCCACCGGTGTCTGCTGCAGAACCATTAGTGTCCATACAACCTCGGGGACCAGGCCCCGGCCTTGCGCTTAGAACTTCAAGACAGGGTTCTTCCACTAACCCACGTCCTGTGTTCCCTTTCACCACTACGTTCCGTACTTGTCTTTCCCTCCTATGGAAGCTCAGGCTTCGGTTCAATGTCTTTCTCCTGCTTTCCTTTCCCGTGCCAGCTGGCTCAGATCACTGAGGCAGCTGCAGCACTCCATCCTCCATCCCTCTTCCAGGGATCCCCACTCCTCTCCGAGTGGCCTCCTCTCAGACTCCCCGTCTGACTGAACCTCAATCCTAAAACCTTCCCGCTCTTTTATATGTATTCTCATCTCCACCTACCTCCCAGCACGTCTAGTGTTCAAAGCAGGGAACCACCAAAGGTGCTCTGCTTCTCTCTAAGCAAGGAGCCGCAATGTGGTTTTGCTGAACTACTCTATTGTGTGGGGTGCGAGTGTTGGAGCGTGGTCAGGAGCCCCCAACTTACCTGGATGGTGGGACACCACACCTTAGGAGAAGGTGCAGTACCTCTGTGGTGACTGAGCCTCAGGGGCGCCACATTAACATGGCTAGAAACTCACTAAAAAGCATGCGCCTAAGAAACGCAAACGCATGCAAAACGCATGATGCGATCTTTGCATGCGTTTCTATTGCGCACGAAGCGCTGTGCTAAAAAACGCTAATGTGAAAGTAGTCTTACCATATGTCATTTCAGGTGATGTCCAGTGTTGAGGATCCAGAGGCCCCTCGTTTAAAGGGAGGTACTGTCCCAATTGATGTTTGGATTCATGGAAGCTCTGGTTCTGCTATAATTTAAATTCAGCTTTTTTTCCTTTTCGGGCCAGCAGGAGTTAATGTCTATTTCCTTGCTATCAGCTGCTTTGGTGCTGGTCAACTGATGTGGGTGATTACCACTCCCACCATCCTTTAAATATCCACATGACCCATCAGCTGAATGTCGGTAATAGAGTAATCTATTACGATCAGCCTGGAGTAAAGAGCGCTCTGGGTTCAGTGGTTAATCTTTTGTTTCAGTGGAGTTCGTGGTCCTAGTGCCTTATATCCTGCTGTGAGGTGCTTTGCAGCAGAGGCAGTAGTTAAGTACAATTTCCCTTTTTCTGTCTGTCTTGTGCTTGTAACTCTCCGTGTTCTTCACCATCTGCAGTGGTGATTCTAGTGTCCTTGTCAGCCAGTGCACTAGCCAGGAAATAGTGAGGTGACAATTAAGGACTAAGCAGGTAATGAACCGCATAGGGCATTAGGGTGGCTTAGGGACAGGCTCAGGTTGGAGTCAGGAGGTGTCTCATCCCTCTTTTCCTACTGTTAGGGTCTTCCTCTCCTTATCCTATCCCATTGTTGGTATATGTGGTGTCGTCCACTGGACTACCCTGTGTCGGTCGTGACAGGTGCCAACAATTTTGTCCAGCTCATTTGGGGGGTTTTGTGTAAAATTATGTCAAATTTGCCTTTTTTTATCTGTTTTTTTGCATTGTTCCAATACACACCAAAGAAATAAATGTGTAACAAAATATTTGTAACTGCAATAATTTTCTAGGAGAAATTCTTCATTTTCTGGAACAATTTCATGGGTGCCAACATTTTCAGCCATGACTGTATATACACACACAGTATATATAATTTGCAGGTTTGTCTCCATAAAAGGAGAGAGGTACAGACACATTTCTAGCAGGGGCCCAAGCTGTCAGTGTCCACCTCTGGAGCTACCTGTGAATAGGTGAGTTGTCCACAGGACTACATAATGTCTACTAGGCACCTGAGAGCACAGGCCCACAGTTGTTTTGCTGGTGGCTAGAAGTCAGGACATTTATTGCTGGTCCATAACATCCACCACCTTGTGCTACACGAGAGATGCTAGATACGAAGGTACATTGAAGCTGATAAGACTTCAGGTGATGCAATGGCTGTTTTATTTGTAACTTAATGCAATATTATTTGGAAGGTTACATTCAGATTGGCAGACACAACATTGATAACACGTACAACACATAAACAAGAAGATAACACAGTCTTGGCAAAGTTTGCTGCTTCACTATAACACTGAAGTACAATTGTAAACATTTCTTGAGTTTTTACCCTTTTAATGACAAATACATCAAGTTTACGTAAAGTCTCAGTATTTCCAGTGTTGACGCTTATTTTTCCACACTTCTTTCCTTGGCCCCGCCAGCTGGACATTGGCTTCTGGGCAGATCCTGATTGATGGCCACCCGTTCTTGTCTCATCAAAGCTTGGAGGTGATCACAAGTTCCATGTTTTTCTTTGTCCTTCCACTTTTTGAGGATTGACCACAGGTTCTCAATAAAACTGAGATCTGGATAGATTCCTGTCCATGGATCCAAAATGTCAATGTTTTGTTAATCAAGCCTCTTAGTTATCTCTTTGTCTTGTGACATGGTCTCCATCATGCTAGAAAAAGCTTTGTTAACCATCAAATTGCTCCTGGATGGTTTGGAGAAGTTGCTATTGGAGGATAATTAGATCCTATTCTTTATTCATGATTGTATTCTTAAGCAAAATTGTGAGTGAGCCCCCTCCATGGTTGAGACGCCCACACACATTGTAATTGACCCTCTCCATTAATTATTAGAAGCCCCTGCACATTGTGAATGACCCACTCCACGGATGAGAATCCCCCACACATTGTGAGTGAGCCCCTCCATGGATGAGAAGCCTGCACACATTGTGAGTGAGCCCCTCCATGGATGAGAAGCCTCCACACATTGTGAGTGAGCCCCTCCATGAATGAGAAGCCCAAACATATTGTGAGTTAGCCCCTCCATGGATGAGGACCTCCACACATTGTGAGTGAGCCCCTCCATGGATGAGAACCTCCCACACATTGTGAGTGAGCCCCTCCATGGATGAGAACCTCCCACACATTGTGAGTGAGCCCCTCCATGGATGAGAAGCCTCCACACATTGTGAGTGAGCCCCTCCATGAATGAGAAGCCCAAACATATTGTGAGTTAGCCCCTCCATGGATGAGAACCTCCACACATTGTGAGTGAGCCCCTCCATGGATGAGAACCTCCCACACATTGTGAGTGAGCTCCCTCCATGGATAAGAAGCCCGCATACATTGTGAGTGAGCCCCCTCCATGGATGAAAAGCCCCCGCACATGAATGGTCTCAGGATGCTTTGCTGTTGGCAGACACAGGACTCATGGAAGGCTTTTGGATGTATCAAGAGTAGCAAAAAAGCTGAAGAAAACAACAAGGACAGAGTGACAAAGGTATTTTCTCTGTTGAAGATCCTTTTGAGGCTGTTTGGGACATCTGGCAGAATAATGGTCTGGAGAAGCAAAGGTCAGTGCTGCCATGAGGCATGTGTTATCCCCACAGGAAAATGTCCAGTGCAGGATATTTTCATCCAGAGCAGCAATGGACTTATTCACCATTTTGCCCAAGAACGCTGCCATCAATCTAAACATCCTCCGAGATGGATTGAGTCTTTACATAAACCATTGATGTATTATGAAATACTTGTAATTGTACTTCAGTGACCATAGAAACATCAGACTAAAATATGTAAAAAGACTGAAGCAGCAAAATGTGTGAAAAACTAAATTTATTTCAATCTACAGTCCTGACATAACGTCTGGAGCCCATTATTGTTCCGTAGCCCACCACATATATAGGTAGTATTACCATAGCATTTAATAACAATTATACAGGAGATAATTTACATATAAGAAATATATGAATTATTTTGAATAATCTGAACATACACAAATACAGTCAGGCTTCTGGCCCAATGCAGCGTCTGCACCAGACGCCAGCTCCCGTGTACAATCTATCGACCTCATATAACTCATTCATGTGATAAAACTGGTGCAGACATCAAGACCAGATTGCAGCTACTACCTGTGCACTCACTAGCTCTGCTCCATGAAGAATATTTTCTATTTGTGTCTTTTTATATGTGATTTTATAAGATAATCATCTTGCGTCTCATTGCTCTAAAGTCAACAACTGTTCTGGAGCAAACTCAAATTCATTTTGCCCCAACCAGAGCTCTGGTAGTTCGTTGGCGGTGTCTAGACCCATCTCCAAAACCAAAGATTTTAGGACGTCTTCATCTACCCGATCCAAGTCAAATATTCCAGCTCCACTTGCGAGGGACGCCTGACTGCTCAGAGCCCAGTGCTGGGTGGCAGCTGCTCCTTGGTATTGACTATTAAGCCTCTGGAGTTGCACACTAGCTCGGAAGTGCTGGGATGGAGTCAAGCCAAAGGTGTTTTGCTTGGGAGCTGTCACACCTTGTGATGTTAGTCCTGCAGCCGGCATGGATGGGGTCCCAATAACCACAGTCATGCTATCACTTATGGTTGTTTTGGGGAAGTGACTTATTGCTACTGTTTTTCTGTCTTTCATTCTTGCTACCAGGATTTTAGCAATAGGAACTGCAAAAATAAAACATTCATAAATTGTAGAAAAGTCAAATATTCATTAGTATACATAGATAATACCAGAACCACAATAGCAGACATAGATGATACTGAAATTGTTACTTAGGGATCTTTTCATACCCCTGTAGAGCACAGAGGGCTGTTATAATGCAATTTCACCTCCTAAACATCATGGTGAGACTGATTGGTGAAAATTAATGCAACAAAAACAAGAATCTAATGGGTCACGTCTATCCTTGTGGTGAGTGCCAAGCTGGTGTGAGGAGACATATAGGCCATGCAATGCTCCTCTGGCAAAAAAAATATGCAAATTGTCTCTGCAGAGAGGAAGAGGACTAGAACTCTAAGGCCACCTGTTGGAAGTAGAAATCCAAAATGTCAACATTGACCCTTTAATGAGACTTGCCACATGATTTAGCATAAAAGCCAAACCAGATACCCAAATGCAGACGTGTTTTGAGTTCTTTGCTCCTCCTCAGTGCAAATCAAGAAGTCTGATTTGGCTGGTTGGGAGGCCTCAGAATGGAGTCTAAAAGGGAATGTCCCTTTATTAAAGGTTTGATATTGACTTTAAGGATCCCCTACTTTCAATAGGTGGACTATTGGTTCAAGTTCTGTTCCTCTCTGAAGAAACAATTTCATAGAAACTAGAGTCATATAGTACAAAACATTAATTTCTCAAGATCTGTGTTACCTCCACAAGACAAATGGTGTTACATATGTTAGGGTTTATATATTACTTTAAAGCAAGTCTGTAAATGATGAAAGTGGTAGAAAATGTTGTTCTTCTCTGAGCGAGAGGGAACTGCGCTGCACCTCCGGGTGCTTGCTGTGTAAAGAGTGGAAATGGGATGACATTTTATCCCTAGGCAACAGTGTGTACTAAGTGGGCTGATCTGATTAATGTCGCATGCTAGTACAGATCAGGCAGTGCTCAGGACTGGTTCCTATTCTCCAGGTGCCCAGTGGGCACTGGGTGGGGACTGCACAGTGTACTACCTCTCTGGGAAGTGATGAGACCAGGCAGTATTCAGGGCTGGTGTCTATTCTCCAGGTGCCCAGTGGGCACTAGATGGGGACTGCACAGCGTTGTACCCTCTGGAGAGGGATAAGCGCAGGCAGTGGTCAGGACAGGTTCCTATTCTCCAGGTGCCCGGTGGGCACTAGGTGGGAGTGCACAGCGTTGTACTTCTCCGGGATGTAATAAGACCAGGCAGTGCTCAGGGCTGGTTCCTATTCTAAAGACAGCAGAAAAAATGTCAGCAATGTATTTACATGCCTAGGCCTCCAGTCAAATGCACTTCAGGGTGCAGCAGGCCCATGTGGTTAACATGGCAGTAACACAGGTACCTACCAATCCATGGAGGGGGTGGATGCTTAGTATATGTGAACAGGCACCACAGTTTACAAGACAATGGGCCCTGATATTAAAGTGCAAAAAAAAAAATCACATATAAAATATGTGAGGTATTAGTCGATATTTTGGCCAAAGTATACAAGCTCGCAGTCCAACGTCAAGGATCCCCACACTTGCGAGTCCCTACCACTAATCCATATCAATAGACAGCAACTAAAAGAGGACTCAAATCCTCCTAAAATACAAAAGACAGCAGAAAAAAAGGCAGCAATGTATGTACCTGCCTAGGCCTCCAGCCAAATGCACTTCAGGGTGCAGCAGGCCCATGTGGATAAGATGGCAGTAACACAGGTGCAAAAATACTGATGAGACAGCCACTCACTACCTACCAATCCATGGAGGGGGTGGATGCTTCGTATATGATTGCACAATGAGGACTTGTATGCAGCACTGTTCACACAGTGGAGATGCACAGCATCCAGGTTACCAGCCTATACCCTTCTATTAGATCAGGCAGGCTGCCCAGCGCTATCAAGCTGCATCCCATGTGAACAGGCACCACAGTTTACAAGACAATGGGCCTAGCTGACCCTGATATTAAAGTGCAAAATTTTATATGTGTTTTTCTTTTTGCACTTTAATATCAGGGTGCAGCTAGGCCCATTGTCTTGTAAACTGTGGTGCCTGTTCACATGGGATGCATCTTGATAGCGCTGGGCAGCCCGCCTGATCTAATAGAAGGGGGTCACTAATAGGCTGGTAACCTGGATGCTGTGCATCTCCACTTTGTGAACAGTGCTGCATACAAGTCCTCATTGTGCAATCATATACGAAGCATCCACCCCCTCCATGGATTGGTAGGTAGTGAGTGGCTGTCTCATCAGTATTTTTGCACCTGTGTTACTGCCATCTTATCCACATGGTCCTGCTGCACCCTGAAGTGCATTTGGCTGGAGGCCTAGGCAGGTACATACATTGCTGCCTTTTTTTCTGCTGTCTTTTGTATTTTTGGAGGACTTGAGTCCTCTTTTAGTTGCTGTCTACTGGTTCCTATTCTCCAGGTGTCCAGTGGGCACTGGGTGAGGACTGCACAGGGTTGTATCTCTCCCGGAAGTGATGAGACCAGGCAGTATTCAGGGCTGATGTCTATTCTCCAGGTGCCCTGTGGGCACTAGGTGGGGGCTGCACAGCATTGTACTTCTCTGAAGAGTGATAAGACCAGGCAGTGTTCAGGCTGGTGCCTATTCTCCAGGTGCCCAGTGGGCACTAGGTGGGACTGCACAGCATTGTACCTCTCCAGGAAGTGATAAGACCAAGCATTGCTCAGGGCTAGTGCCTATTTTCCAAGGGTCCATTGGACAGAAGGTGGGGACTGCACAGTGTTGTACCTCTCTGGGAAGTGATAAGATCAGGCAGTGCTCAAGACTGGTTTCTATCCTCCAGGTGCCCATTGGGCACCAGGTGGGAGTGCACAGCATTGTACCTCTCCGGGAACTGATAAGATCATGCAGTGCTCAGGGCTGGTGCCTATTCTCCAGGTGCCAAGTGGGCACTAGGTGAGGACTGCACAGTGTTGTGCCTCTCCGGGAAGTGATAAGTCCAGGCAGTGCTCAGGGCTGGTTCCTATTCTCCAGGTGCCCAGTGGGCACTGGGTGAGGACTGCACAGCATTGTATCTCTCCAGGAAGTGATGAGACCAGGCAGTGTTCAGGGCTGGTGCCTATTCTCCAGGTGCCCAGTGAGTGTGGGGAAGGTGACTTGACGGACAGACGTGACTGGTAGTAGGAGGGGACGGTTTGTGCACAAGAGACGGAGATTGACAGGATATAAGGGTGACAGCTGGGAAAGGTGGATAGGTGTCATGATACCAGTGCTAGGTGAATGGCACTGCTGGGGTTAATGTTCTGACCTCAGTGCAGACTCTCACCTGCACACTGGGACCTATTATGGTGGCCTCTCATTGGTTCTGGGGAGGCTTCTTTTAGCCTCAGGAAGCTCCCATCCCCCGTCAGTTATACTTTCGCCCTTGGCATTGTGTGGTGACCCCTGAGTGTGTTAGTGCTGTGTTCTGGTTGCTTGATTCTCTGTGTATGACTCGGTCTGTTCTCTGGATATTGCTTTGGATTCTGCCTGGTACCTCCTATGTCTGTTTGGTTTTGATCTCTGCTTGGCCCTGGCTATCCGTTCTGTCTCATCCCTGGTACTTTACTGATATCTTGTGTATGACCTTTGGCTTGTCTGACCTCCCGTCTGTTTATCCCTCCTGTACCTCGCTTGTCCGTACTGTGCATGACCCCCGCTTTGCCCGACTTTGAGTTTTCTACCTTCTTTGAAAGCAGGATGCTAAGCCCTGCCCCCTTGCAGTCACATGACCATTCACATGACCGTAGGTCCTGTGCCGGCTTGCTAAACTTCTACATTCAGGTCCTGTGCATCTTTATTTTCCGGCTGTTCTTGTCCCCAGGGGTCACTACGGTGCGGGTGAGTCCCTGCTTAACGGAGGCTGTACGCCAGCGCTGTCAGGACCCTGACATTATAACTGACGATTAAGTTTTTGGAGTTTTTTTATACAGAGAGTTATGGATCCCATACAGTCTCTGGCTGACCAGATGAAAAGTCTGAGTCAGATGTTTCAGGGTTTATCTCTGGAGCAGCAAGCTCTGGCTCGTTCTCAGCAGCAGGTTTCTGAGACAGTGCAGAGAGCTCTAGCTGCTGGGTCTCTGGGGGCTGGGGTGAGTGATGTTGTTTTGGTGTCCCCAGAACCACCTGTTAAACTGCCTGACTTTTTTTCTGGAAACAAAAAGGAGTTCAGGGTCTTCATGGAGGGGTGCAAACTTTTTTTTAGTTTGAGACCACGTTCTTCTGGGGACGAAAGTCAGAAGGTTGGGGTCATTATGTCTCTGTTAAGAGGGTCCCCATAAGCTTGGGCTTTCTCCCTTCCTCCCACTGCCCCTGAGAGAGTGTCTGTGAATGCATTCTTTGAGGCCCTCGGGCATATTTATGATGAGCCTGACCGAGTGTGATTGTCAGAGGACATGATGATGAGCGTCTGTCAGGGGAAACACTCAGCTGAGTGGTTTTGTACTGAATTCCGCCGCTGGGCCGCAGAGGTCTCTTGGAACGATGCCGCACTCCGAGGACTCTTTCGTAGAGGCTTGTCCGAGCGGCTGCAGGATGTCTTGGCGTTACATCCCCCACCTAACTCTCTCGAGGATGCCATGACCCAGGCCGTCCGGATGGACCGCAGGCTGCGGGCCAGAGGGGTGATGCAGGTGGAAACTCCATTGTTCCCCAGTGGAAAAGACACTGCCCCTGAGCTCATGGATGTAGGCGCCCTCTCCCTGAAGGATACGGAGAGGAAACGCCGGAAGGACAAGCAGTTATGCTTTTACTGCGGTAAAACGGGACATTGGAAAAGGGAGTGTCCTGATTGCCCGTCTTCAACCTGGTCAGCGGGAAACGACTAGGTCTGGGTAGTCAACGGGGAGACTACTCAGACCCTCAGGTACCCTTTTCCTCGTTTTCTAAAGTGTTACTGCATGTGGAACTGTTTGTGGACGATAGTTCTTTTTCCTCTACAGCCTTTGTGGACTGCGGATCATCGATTAACCTCATTGACTCCCAATTGGTCACACACTGTAAGATAGGGACAGTTAAGCTCAAGGTTCCGATCAAGGTGATGGCCATTGACTCCTCTCCCCTCACTAAGGAGGGAATTCTCTTTATGTCTAACTTGTTTTCGCTCATAGTGGGCGCTACTCATGTGGAAAACCTAAGTTGTTTTGTTCTGGACAATCTACCTGTAGGGTTGGTGTTGGGCATGCCCTGGTTACAACGTCATAACCCAGTTATTAACTGGAAAACGGGGGAGATTGTTCAATGGGGGTTTAATGATTTTAAGTTATGTGAAAAATCCGCACTGCTGGTTGAACCTGTTAAATCTGTGTCTGTATCATCTGTCGAGCTGGAAGGTATTCCGGAATGCTTGAAGGACTTCGAAGATGTATTCTCCGAAAGCGAGGCAGAGAGGTTACCGCCACATAGACCCTTTGACTGCGCTATTGAGCTGGTCCCGGGGGCTAAATTACCTAAAGTCCGTCTGTTTAATTTGTCCGGTCCTGAGCGCTTGGCTATGAAGGAGTACATTGCTGAAAGTCTGCGCAAAGGACACATACGTCCTTCAGTCTCACCTGTGGCAGCAGGTTTCTTTTTTGTAAAGAAAAAAGATGGCGGGTTACGTCCCTGTCTCGATTTTCGGGAGCTTAATCAGATTACGGTACAGAATACGGACCCCATTCCGTTGATTCCCGATTTGTGTAACCAACTATCAGGGGCAAAGTGGTTTTCTAAACTGGATCTTCGGAGGGCATATAATTTGATAAGGGTCCGAGAGGGGGATGAGTGGAAAGCCGCGTTCCTCACGACCGAGGGACTGTTTGAAAATTTAGTCATGCCATTTGGTCTTACCAACGCCCCCCGCCATATTTCAGAATTTCATCAACGTGGTATTCTCGGATCTCATTGGTCGTTTTGTCGTTATCTACTTAGATGATATTTTGATATACTCCTCCAACAAGCATTCTCATTTGGAACATGTACGAACTGTTCTCCAAAGACTGAGAGAAAATCATCTGCATGCCAAATTGGAGAAATGTGTATTCTGTGTGCAAGAATTGTCTTTTTTGGGATTAATTGTATCCGGTGAGGGTTTTCGCATGGACCCCAAGAAGGTGCAGGCCATTGCGGATTGGGTGCAACCCCGAGATCTTAAGGGTCTTCAGCGCTTCTTGGGGTTCGCCAATTATTACCACAAATTTATCCGGGGGTTTTCGCAAGTGGTCAAACCTCTCACGGATCTAACATGCAAAGGTGCGGATGTGAGAAACTGGTCCTCACTCGCAAAAGAGGCTTTTGTGATGCTGAAAAAATGTTTTATGTCTGCTCCTGTCTTGGTACAGCCTGATCCTTCCAAACCATTTGTGGTGGAGGTGGATGCCTCCGAGGTGGGGGTGGGGGCAGTTTTATACCAAGGGTCTGCCACTCTAACCAACCTCAGGCCATGTGCTTTCTTTTCCAGGAAGTTCTCTGCTGCTGAAAGAAATTATGATGTAGGCAATAGAGAGCTTCTTGCGGTCAAGTTGGTGTTTGAGGAAAGGAGGCACTTTTTGGAGGGGGCCAGTCACCCGGTTACTGTGATCACTGATCACAAAAATTTGTCATACATTGAGTCTGCTAAAAGATTAACGCCCAGACAGGCCCGTTGGTCACTTTTTTTTTCTCGTTTCCAGTTTACTATTACATTCCGTCCAGGGTCAAAGAATGTCAAGGCTGACGCCTTATCTCGTAGTTTTCACCCTGTGTCTGTCCCAGAGCCACCGTCCTCCATCACTGCACCCTGGGTTGATGTTAGCAGGGATCTCGTCTGAATTGGAACGGGAAATTGAGGGGGCCCAGTCGCTGGCTCCTGCGGCCAAGCCAGGGGGCAAGTTTTTTGTCCCAGAGCAACTTCGCCTTAAACTCTTGCAAGAGTTCCACGAATCCAAGTTGTGTGCTCACCCTGGTATATCAGCCACGCGACTGGCGGTGGCTAGGATCTTCTGGTGGCTGTCACGTCGCAGCCAGACTCAGGGCCTGCTGTTCCGGCGTCGGCCACTAGGAGGCGCCGGACGTCACTGCCAGACTCAGGGCCTGCAGTTCCGGTCTCGGCCACTCGGGGGCGCCGGACCGTCACGTCGCCGTCGGACTCGGGGCCTGCTGTTCCAGCGTCTGCCACTAGGAGGCGCCGGACGTCACTGCCAGACTCAGGGCCTGCAGTTCCGGTCTCGGCCACTCGGGGGCGCCGGACCGTCACATCGCCGTCGGACTCGGGGACGGCTATTCCTGCCTCAGCCACTGGGAGGCGCCGTGGTTCGCTCCAGGGTGAGGGTGGTGGCAGAGAGGGGGCTCCTGCACAGGCATCTGGTGGGCGCAGGCTCCGCCCCTCTGTCAGTCATGTAGGGCTTACTGCATGTCCATCTGGCCTGGTCCGGGGGCGGTCCTGGTTACATCATCGGGCCGGGAACCTGTGAGGGAGGACCTGATCCCTCAAATACCTGGGGACTGGTCTTGCAAGCCGCCGGATATATTCTTGGTTCCCCTGCGTGTTGCTGTGTGAATTTCTATAGTGTATACTCTGACCTCAGCCTGGATTCTTGACCATTCTATTGCCTGCCGTTTTTGTACCTCCGCCTCTCTTCCGACTTTTTGACGCTGACCTTTGCTTGGATTCCTGACTCTCCTTCTGCCTGCTGATTCTGTACCTCGCTGCCCTCCTGGTTTTACTGACCCTGGCCTGGACTTTTGACTCTCCTTCTGTCTGCTGATTTCGTGCCTCTGCTGCGCCCTGGTCTCAGACTCCTGCATCCTGACCTTGATTACGGGTTTTAGTTTTGACCCCTTGGTGGCCGTCCTGCTCTAGTCCACTGCTAATCTAGACAGCTACCTCCTGGGCCTTGCTACAATTCCAGATCCCTGTATAGGGGTTAAGGGTCTCGGGGTTACTCGGGGTGCTGTCCCCACTGCAGCCCAGATTCGCAGACGGCCGTCACATTATATCCGGCCACATAAAGAACTGCTTTTTGTGTATATTTCCATTATATATAAAAGCAGTCTCCTGATTTTTTTTTTTTTCCCCTGAGCTGATTACCTGGCCTACACCTGCTCCAGTGCACAGTCTGAAGGAATACTCCCATCTTCCTATACCATCATGCTGCAGCCTGGAGGCTTCAAGGGAAATGCTGAGCGTCAGAAATCCACATTCCTGGGACGTCTGCCTCTGGGCAGCTCTGGTCGTGCTGTCCCAGAGGCTCAGGTATTGCCCGCAAATGCGGCTAAACTTTTGTTACCCGTTTCTCTCTTATTTTCAAAGAAATCTTTGTGTGTGAAGGCCTATGTGGATTGTGGTTCCGCAGGCAACTTCATAGATTTTTTGCTTGCAAGGAAACTCGGTGTACCTTTACTAAGACTCAATTCCCCTATTCAAACCACGGCGATTAATGGTACATCCATTATCCATGGTGGAGTGGAATTTGTTACTACAGAGATTATGTCAGTGGGGGCATTACACACAGAACATATGTCATTTTTTGATATTCCCAATTTATCACATGCAGTTGTGTTAGGATTATGCTGGCGCAACCATGGCATACCTATTATTGACTGGCACCAAGGGGATATCGTGCGCTGGAGTCCACAGTGTCAGAATCACTGTATGTCGCTGTCAGTGAACCAAATTAAAATTAAAACACCCTTTATACCTTACGCATTAAGGGACTATGAGGACGTCTTTTCCATAGTGGAGTCTGAGAAATTACCGCCTCAGAGAGAGTATGACTGTCCTATAGACTTGGTTCCAAGTGCTCGTCTCCCTAAGGGGAGAATATTTAACCTCTCTGGTCCTGAGCGTGTAGCCATGAAGGACTACATAGCGGACAGCTTGCAAAAAGGTTTTATTAGACCCTCCACTTCACCTGTAGGGGCTGGGTTTTTCTTTGTAGAAAAAAAGATGGTGGACTCAGACCGTGTATTGATTATCGTGAGCTGAACGCGATTACTGTGAAAAATCAGTATCCGCTTCCACTCATCCTTGATCTGTTTAATCAGCTACCAGGAGCCCGTTGGTTCACTAAGCTTGATCTCCGGGGGGCTTACAATCTGGTTCGCATAAGAAATGGGGATGAGTGGAAAACAGCCTTTAACACACCTCTTGGTCATTTTGAGTATCTTGTGATGCCGTTTGGGTTGAGTAACGCGCCCGCCGTGTTCCAACACTTTGTGAATGATATATTCAGGGATATTTCTGGGGTATATGTAGTGGTTTATTTGGATGACATCCTGATTTACTCCGCTGATGTTCTTACACACGTGCAACATGTCCGTTCTGTACTCCAGAGACTTAGAGAACATTCTCTATACGCCAAGTTGGAGAAATGTGTTTTTATGGCTGAGGAGGTACAATTTTTGGGGTACATGATTTCTGCTAAGGGGTTTCGCATGGATCCTGCCAAGATCCGACCCATTAGAGAATGGGTACAACCTAAAACTCTAAAAGCGATTCTTGGGATTTACTAATTACTACCGTAAATTCATCAAAGGCTTCTCTGAGATCGCCAAACCGCTCACGGATCTGACCCGGAAGGGGGCTGACGTGGTTAATTGGAAGCCAGAGGCACTTCAGGCATTTTCTGTTTTAAAGGAGTGTTTTTCTGCCAACCCAATATTAATTCAGCCTGATCTAGATCGCCCCTTTGTGGTAGAGGTTGATGCCTCTGAGGTTGGGGTAGGTGCAGTGCTTTCCCAAGGCACTGCCTCTCTCACTCAACTCCGCCCATGTGCCTTCTTTTCCCGAAAATTCTCCCCTACTGAGAAAAATTATGATATAGGGAATCGGGAATTGTTGGCCATAAAGTGGGCCTTCGAAGAATGGCGCCACTTTCTCGAAGGTGCTAAACACAAGGTTACCGTGATCACAGATCACAAGAACCTGACCTACTTGGAGTCTGCTAAAAGACTGAATCCTAGGCAGGCCAGGTGGGCCTTATTTTTCTCAAGGTTTAACTTTGTGATCACGTTTCGTCCAGGGACGAAAAATGTAAGGGCTGACGCCCTCTCTCGAAGTTTCTGCCCCTCACAGGCTGAGGACTCGGAACCAGTCCCAATACTGGCCAATGGGATCGTCGTGTCGGCCGTGTCTCTGGACCTTCTGGAGGAGATCCGTAGATCCTCAGAACAAGTCCCGGACACGACGCCCCCCCAGAAATTGTTCGTTCCGGCCCCGTTGCGTCTACAAGTTATGAAAGAGTCGCATGACTCTGTCCTGGCAGGCCATCCTGGTGTTAATAATACAGCCAGACTAGTGACCAGGAATTTTTGGTGGCCGACGGTGGTTAAGGACTGCAAGGATTACGTACTGGCTTGCGAAACTTGTGCTCGTGCTAAGTCCCCCCATAATCGGCCTGCCGGCTGGCTCCAGTCCTTGCCTGCCCCAGAGAGTCCATGGACCCACATCTCCATGGACTTCATTACTGACCTGCCACCCTCAGAAGGGAAGACATGCATCTGGGTGGTGGTAGACAGGTTCAGTAAGCAGTGCCATTTTGTTCCCCTGTCTGGACTACCTAATGCAGAAACGCTGAGTAAATTGTTCGTTATTCATGTAATACGACTGCATGGCGCCCCGGTGAATATCGTGTCCGACCGAGGAACCCAGTTCGTTTCTAAATTCTGGAGGGCGTTCTGCAAACGGATTGGCGTTGAATTATCCTTCTCCTCCGCTTACCACCCTGAGACCAATGGTCAAACTGAGCGCACTAACCAGGGCCTAGAGCAGTATCTCCGCTGTTATGTTTCGGAACATCAATCTGATTGGGTGGAACATCTCCTGTTAGCCGAATTCGCCCTAAATAACCAATACCAAGAATCCATCAAAACCACCCCGTTCTTCTGTAATCTTGGTTTACACCCACGTTTTGGTTCATTTTCGGCTAAGATGTCGGACCTCCCGGGGGTAGAGAAATCCATACATCACTTAAGGACCATCTGGTCAGAGGTGAACTCAAACTTGAAAGGCTCCCAAGTCAGACAGGCTTCGGCGGCAAATAAACGGCGGTCCAAGGGGCCGCACCTGGGAGTTGGGGACAAAGTTTGGCTGTCTACCAAGAACATTAAACTTAAGGTACTGTCTGCCAAACTAGGCCCCAGATTTATTGGTCCCTATGAGATTTTGGAGGTAATTAACCCGGTAGCCTTTTGCTTAAAGCTCCCTCAGTCCTTCAAAATACCCAACGTTTTCCACAAATCCCTCCTAAAAACATACCGCTCCCCAATTCAACCTGTCCAGTCCCCTCCTCCTCCAGTTTTGGTCAAGGGTACCTTGGAGTACGAAGTCCAAGGTATCCTTGATTCCCGATTAGTGAGAGGGTCCGTGCAATACTTAGTGCATTGGAAGGGCTACGGCCCAGAGGAGAGGTCCTGGGTCCCCGCTGGTGACATCCATGCCAAGGGGTTAATTAGAAGATTTCACCTCCTTCACCCGGACAAACCGGGTTTTGAGGGTCCGGAGGCCCCTCTTAGAAGGGGGGGTACTGTCACGTCGCAGCCAGACTCAGGGCCTGCTGTTCCGGCGTCGGCCACTAGGAGGCGCCGGACGTCACTGCCAGACTCAGGGCCTGCAGTTCCGGTCTCGGCCACTCGGGGGCGCCGGACCGTCACGTCGCCGTCGGACTCGGGGCCTGCTGTTCCAGCGTCTACCACTAGGAGGCGCCGGATGTCACTGCCAGACTCAGGGCCTGCAGTTCCGGTCTCGGCCACTCGGGGGCGCCGGACCGTCACATCGCCGTCGGACTCGGGGACGGCTATTCCTGCCTCAGCCACTGGGAGGCGCCGTGGTTCGCTCCAGGGTGAGGGTGGTGGCAGAGAGGGGGCTCCTGCACAGGCATCTGGTGGACGCAGGCTCCGCCCCTCTGTCAGTCATGTAGGGCTTACTGCATGTCCATCTGGCCTGGTCCGGGGGCGGTCCTGGTTACATCATCGGGCCGGGAACCTGTGAGGGAGGACCTGATCCCTCAAATACCTGGGGACTGGTCTTGCAAGCCGCCGGATATATTCTTGGTTCCCCTGCGTGTTACTGTGTGAATTTCTATAGTGTATACTCTGACCTCAGCCTGGATTCTTGACCATTCTATTGCCTGCCGTTTTTGTACCTCCGCCTCTCTTCCGACTTTTTGATGCTGACCTTTGCTTGGATTCCTGACTCTCCTTCTGCCTGCTGATTCTGTACCTCGCTGCCCTCCTGGTTTTACTGACCCTGGCCTGGACTTTTGACTCTCCCTCTGTCTGCTGATTTTGTGCCTCTGCGGCGCCCTGGTCTCAGACTCCTGCATCCTGACCTTGATTACGGGTTTTAGTTTTGACCCCTTGGTGGCCGTCCTGCTCTGGTCCACTGCTAATCTAGACAGCTACCTCCTGGGCCTTGCTACAATTCCAGATCCCTGTATAGGGGTTAAGGGTCTCGGGGTTACTCGGGGTGCTGTCCCCACTGCAGCCCAGATTCGCAGACGGCCGTCACAGTGGCTTACTCTTGGTTCTGATATAAAGAAATTCAGGGTCTTCAGGTTGTGGGGTCTGCGCTCCTTCTAAAAGCTCCCATAGCCGGCCGGCAGGGGAGCTGATGCCCTTGGAAGTTCCCGAAACACCGTGGACCCATCTGTCCATGGATTTTATTACCAATCTTCCCTCTTCCAGGGGTAATACGGTGGTATGGGTAGTGGTGGACAGATTTTCAAAGCAGGCTCATTTTGTACCCCTGTTCGCATTACCTTCTGCTGAGACCTTATCCAGATTGTTTGTGCAGCATGTGGTCCGCTTGCATGGGGTACCCCTGAATGTGGTGTCTGATCGTGGTGTGCAGTTTGTGGCTAAGTTTTGGCGTGCTTTCTGCAAAAAATTAGGGATATCTCTGTCCTTTTCGTCTGCATACCATCCTGAGAATAATGGTCAGATGGAACGCACTAATCAGTCTCTGGAACAGATCCTCAGATGTCTGACTTCTGCTAGACAGAATGACTGGTGTGATATACTGCCGTTGGCTGAATTTGCCTTCATTAGTCGGGTGAGTCAATCCACTGGTATGTCCCCTTTCTTGATCAACCATGGGTTCAGTCCTCATTTTGGTGAGTTTTCTCATCTGGATACAGGGTGCCCCGGGGCTGATGACTCTGTTCAGCGGTTAAAAGATACATGGGCAGAAGTCCAGCGGCGTATATCTAGGTCTCAAGGCAGGTATAAGTTTTTTGTGGACAGGAAACAAACACCTGGTCCCATGTTTCAGGTTGGAGAGAAAGTTTGGCTCTCCACGCGAAACATTAAGTTAAAGATTCCGTCAGCCAAGTTGGGCCCCAAATTCATTGGCCCGTACAAGATTGTGGAAAAAATCAACCCAGTAGCGTACAGGCTGTGCCTTCCACCCTCTTTCAAGATCCCTAATGTCTTCCATAGATCTCTACTGAAACCGTTTGAAGCAGTCCGGGGATTATCCGAGTCCGCTGCTCCTCCGGTTTCCGTTGAGGGACATGTGGCATATGAGATTGGTCACATCGTAGATTCTAGGTTGGTACGGCGGTCAGTACAGTACCTAGTTCATTGGAAGGGGTATGGGCCGGAGGACAGGTCCTGGGTGCCGGCCCGGTTGATGCATGCGGATCGTCTGGTTCAGGCTTTCCATGCTAGATACCCGGGCAAGCCTGGGGGTCCAGAGGCCCCCCGTTGAGAGGGGGGTACTGTCAAGATATCAGTGCTGGGTGAACGGCACTGCTGGGGTTAATGTTCTGACCTCAGTGCAGACTCTCACCTGCACTCCTGGGACCTATTATGGTGGCCTCTCATTGGTTCTGGGGAGGCTTCTTTTAGCCTCAGGAAGCTCCCATCCCCCGTCAGTTATACTTTCGCCCTTGACATTGTGTGGTGACCCCTGAGTGTGTTAGTGCTGTGTTCTGGTTGCTTGATAATCTGTGTATGACTCGGTCTGCTTTCTGGATATTGCTTTGGATTCTGCCTGGTACCTTCTACGTCTGTTTGGTTTTGATCTCTGCTTGGACCTGACTATCCGTTCTGTCTCTTCCCTGGTACTTTACTGATATCTTGTGTATGACCTTTGGCTTGTCTGACCTCCCGTCTGTTTATCCCTCCTGTACCTCGCTTGTCTGTACTGTGCATGACCGCCGCTTTGCCCGACTTTGAGTTTTCTACCTTCTTTGAAAGCAGGACGCTAAGCCCTGCCCCTTGCAGTCACATGACCGTTCACATGACCGTAGGTCCTGTGCCGGCTTGCTAAACTTCTACATTCAGGTCCTGTGCATCTTTATTTTCTGGCTATTCTTGTCCCCAGGGGTCCCTACGGTGCGGGTGAGTTCCTGCTTAGCGGAGGCTGTGTGCCGGCGCTGTCAGGACCCTGACAATGGGAGAGTGCAGTACCTAGAAATGACCACAAGATGGCAGGGGGGAGTAGCTTGGGATTCAACATCAGCTTATGGCTTGAGAAACGCTTAGTCATGGGGGGCAGGGCGATAGGAACCCCGGAGGGGAATTCCCGGTGAGAGAGGGGATAAATAGAACAGGATAGGGTTCCAGGCAGGCTAGTCCAGGGAGGAGCTCGGTAGAAGATGGTGAAGAGAGAAGAGCTCGACCAGTGGACAGACAGCAAAGAGACAGTCAGGGGGGTGGCCCTGACCCGACGGACCGCAGGACAGGCGAGGCCCCGGGGGTACCGATTGGACGACGACCTCGGGCAGGTGAAGTGCTGGCGGTAGATTGGTCTAGGACAGCCCCAGCGAAAGATCCGCGAGGGACGTTACTTCGACTGGAGCCAAGGTGCAGGTACCCGGGCCTGGAGACAGAGAACTGTAAAGAGGCTGCGGTGAGTGGTTGTGGTCGTCAGGAGGACGACGAATAAATCCAGAACTGTTACTACTGAAATCTGTCTCCGCCTCGTCCTTGCATCGCCTGGTGTCTGTGTCATCCGGAGAGGGTAAGCAGTGGTCCAGCCCCCAATCCCGGCCCCTACCACATGGGCTCTACAAATGGGGACTACAAAGAATAGTACCTATCCAGGAGGTGATAAAACCAAGCAGTGCTCAGGACTGGTTCCTATTCTCCAAGTGTCCATTGGGCACTAGGTGGGGACTGCACAGCGTTGTACCTCTCTGGGAAGTGATAAGACCAGGCAGTGCTCAAGACTGGTTCCTATTCTCCAGGTACCCAGTGGGCACTGGGTGAGGACTGCACAGGGTTGTATCTCTCCCGGAAGTGGTGAGACCAGGCAGTATTCAGGGCTGATGTCTATTCTCCAGGTGCCATGTGGGCACTAGGTGGGACTGCACAGCATTGTACCTCTCCAGGAAGTCATAAGACCAAGCATTGCTCAGGGCTAGTGCCTATTCTCCAAGGGTCCATTGGACAGAAGGTGGGGACTGCACAGTGTTGCACCTCTCTGGGAAGTGATAAGATCAGGTAGTGCTCAAGACTGGTTTCTATTCTCCAGGTGCCCATTGGGCACTAGGTGGGAATGCACAGCGTTGTACCTCTCCGGGAACTGAAAATATCATGCAGTGCTCAGGGCTGGTGTCTACTCTCCAGGTGCCAAGTGGGCACTAGGTGATGACTGCACAGCGTTGTACCTCTCTGAGAAGTGATAAGACCAGGCAGTGGTCAGGACAGGTTCCTATTCTCCAGGTGCCCAGTGGGCACTAGGTGGGGGTGCACAGCTTTGTACCTCTCCAGGAAGTGATAAGACCAGGCAGTGCTCAGGGCTGGTTCCTATTCTCCAGGTGCCCAGTGGGCACTGGGTGAGGACAGCACAGCGTTGTATCTCTCCGGGAAGTGATAAGACCAGTCAGTGTTCAGGGCTGATTCCTATTCTCCAGGTGCCCAGTGGGCGCTATATGGGGACTGCACTGAGTTGTACCTCTTCGGGAAGTGATAAGACCAGGCAGTGTTCAGGGCTAGTGCCTATTCTCCAGATGTCCAGAGGGCACTAGGTGGGAACTCCATAGCATTGTACCTCTCCGGGATGTAATAAAACCCAGGCAGCGCTCAGGGCTGGTTCCTATTCTCCAGGTGGCCTGTGGGCACTGGGTGAGGAGTGCACAGCGTTGTATCTCTCTGTAAAGTGATAAGACCAGGCAGTGCTTAGGGCTGGTTCCTATTCTCCAGGTACCCAGTGGGCACCGGGAGGGGAGTGCACGGTGTCATACATCTCTGGGAAATAATCAGACCCAGGCAGTGGCAGTGCTGAGCAGTTTGCCTTCTGGTGTATGAAATGCCATGATGGTTGTCATGTTGTTTCTCCAATGACTGCTCTTGTGCAGGGTTTGGTGTTACAGCCTGGTCTCTATGGTCTACATTGAGGAGCTTGTCATCTGCAGTGTGTTTGAGAAGCACTATAGATTCCCTGACATTATCATTCTAGCCAGGGCTTAACCTGGAAGGACTTATGGCAGAGAGGGTGGAAGCCCAGGTGAGGGGCCTCATACAGGAGGTTATGTGAAAAGTTTTGAGGTGGGAGAAAAGCACCAGTTTTGGCACTTCTGGTGTCTGGTGGATTCTGGAAATATGAGCAACATTGTGATGGAGGACACTTCTCTTTATGGCACTCCTGGTAGCATTTGTGTTATTGACAAAGTATTAAAATGGACTGAGATTTACAGGCATCTTACCACAAAGGGACAATACTGCAGCTATGGAGCGGGCACAGTATGGAGTTGTGTGTTTGAGGCATTACCTTTTGTGCTCCAGTGGAGATGTAAAAGATCTCAATGTAGGTTTGTGTACATGTGACTCATGGAAGGGGGCATACATTGGGCGCATACAGGCTACATAGGGTACACTACATATGTGGCTACTATGCACTGGGGATCTATATGGCGCCTTATGGGACAGAAGCAGAAGTCTGAGATGAAGGAGGGCAGAGTCTACATCACTTACCTCACTGCACTGCAGCAGAAGAACATTTTATCCAGAAGAGGAAGCCTGAAGATAGTGGAGGTGTTGTGTTTAGGAAGCATTTCTCTTCGTTGTTACATGGAGCATTCGCCAATGGTCGGACAGGTCTTCTCGGAGAACAGGGCAGCAGTGTATGCACTGGGGTTCCCCTTGGAGGAGCAGTGGGGTCTGGCACAGGAGGAGATGCGCCCCTGCACAATGTAGGAGCAGGCGGCCCTATATCCCTAACACTGAAGAAGAAGAAGAAGAAGCTCAGTGTGTGATGTTTGCCAGGACATGAAAAGACTGATTGTTTTCTGCTCCTGTTACAGAAGTATGGAGCCTGGGTGGAGCCACCCCCTGTCCCAAATCTTCAGTCTCAGAACAAAAGAGAAATTGTCTGAGTTTAATTAAAGAAAAAAAAAGAGATTTTGTAGGTTATCTCTCCAGGTCAGCCAGAACTGAATCAGCTTTTACTTGTTGTACTGCCAATACCAATATTATCCAAGCTCTGAGAAGAGCCCTTAGGCACACTGCAGCTTTTTCTGGCTGTCCAAACCATCGATTTTTCAAGCAGAAGACTCCGTTTTTTTCTTTGTAGTTTTGTGAACCTGAGGGTATGTGCACACTTTGCGGTTTCTGCTGCGTTTCCGCAGTGTTTTTGGCTCTGCAGAAACGCAGCAGATTCTGCTGCGTTGTACAGTACCTTTATTTCCTATGGAAATAAAAAAAGCTGTGCACATGCTGCGTTTTTTTCCGCGCGGTTTTGCTGCGGTTTTCAAAACACAGCATGTCAATTGTTTGGTGCAGAAACGCTGCAGTTTTAGGGTATGTGCAGTGCACACATAGTTTTTTGTCTCTGTGGATTTTGTAGAGAAAACTGCAGGAAATCCGCAGGACAAAGTGCTGCGGTTTTTCTGAGGTTCATCTGCGTTTTTTCTGCGGTTTTGCCCTGCGGTTTACACCTCATAATGGATGAGGTGTAAAACTGCAGAGTTTCTGCACCAAACAATTGACATGCTGCGTTTTGAAAACCGCAGCAAAACCGCGCAGAAAAAAACGCAGCATGTGCACAGCTTTTTTTTATTTCCATAGGAAATAAAGGTACTGTACAACGCAGCAAAATCTGCTGCGTTTCTGCAGAGCCAAAAACGCTGCGGAAACGCAGCAGAAACCGCAAAGTGTGCACATACCCTTACACCTCATCCATTATGAGGTGTAAAACCGCAGGGCAAAACCGCAGATAAACCGCAGATCTTTTTCCTGCGGATTTACCTGCGGTTTTCTCTACAAAATCCGCAGAGACAAAAAACTATGTGTGCACATACCCTGAAGTGTCTTTCATAACAATTTTTGGTTGCTTTTTCAACATTTTCATCCGCTGGTTCTTTTTTTTAACCCCTTCACTACCAAGGGTGGTTTGCATGTTAACTCCCGGGCCAATTTTTACAATTCTGACCACTGTTCCTTTATGAGGTCATACCTCTGAAACGCTTCCATGGATCCCGGTGATTCTGACATTGTTTTCTCGTGACATATTGTACTTCATGTTAGTGGCAAAATTTAATTCATATAACTTGCGTTTATTTGTGAAAAAAGCGGAAATTTGGCAAAAATTTTGAAAATTTCGCAATTTTCCAACTTTGAATTTTTATGCCCTTAAATCACAGAGATATGGCACACAAAAAACATAATAAGTAACATTTTCCACATGTTTACTTTACATCAGCACAATTTTGGAACCAAAATTTTTTTTTGTTAGGAAGTTATAAGGGTTAAAAGTTGACCAGCGATTTCTCATTTTACAACACCATTTTATTTTTACGGACCACATCACATTTGAAGCCACTTTGAAGGGTCTATATGATAGAAAATACCCAAAAGTGACACCATTCTAAAAGCTGCACCCCTCAAGGTGCTCAAAACCACATTCAAGGAGTTTATTAACCCTTCAGGTGCTGCACAGGAATTTTTTGAATATTTAAAAAAAAAATGAAATTTTAACTTTTTTTCACAAAAAAAATACTTCAGGTTCAATTTTTTTTATTTTACCAAGGGTAACAGGAGAAATTGGACTGCAAAAATTATTGTGCAATTTGTCCTGAGTACGCTGATACCCGATATGTGGGGGGGAACCACTGTTTCGGTGCATGGCAGAGCTCAGAAGGGAAGGAGCGCCGTTTGACTTTTACGGCCGGGGTCACACTGGCGATTAAATCAGACGAATGCAATGCGATAAAAAATCGAATTGCATTCGTCACAATGTTATTCTATGGGGCAGCTCCCATCATGCGATTTTTGATCGGATCCGATCCTCGGACCGAGACAATCGCAGCATGCTGCGATTGTCACCGATTTTCGGATCGGATTCGACAATACAAGTCTATGGGGGCGAGAAAAAATGGGACTAAAAACGGACTAGAGGACCGGTGTCCTTTAGCAAAAGCCGGCAATTCTTCCAATACAGTAAAATCACAGAGACCGGCTAAATAAAGAAAGAATAGATCTAGACACATATATATATATATATATATATATATATATATATATATATATATATATTATATATATATTATACATGTCATAGAGACACATTAATGTATATATTACAAATTCATACAGTTCATCATAGCAGAATAGCCGCAGAAACATTTGCCGGCATTTGTATAATTATTCTCCTGCCCGACATGAAATGACACATGGTTTACATATAGTTAACCATTTAATTTCATATTTTTTTGTTATGTCTATCACAATTAATTAGATGAGGGTTTGTGGGTAAAATTTTGGACTTGTAGGGGTTAATTTAAGGGGTTAATTCATTGTATGAAATTACGGGGACTCCCTGCAGCCTCAGTGACGTTAGCAGGAGTCCCTGCAATTTAATACAACAAATTAACCCCTTAAATTAACCCCTACAAGTCCAAAATTTTACCCACAAACCCTCATCTAATTAATTGTGATAGACATAACAAAAAAAACATGAAATGAAATGGTTAACTATATGTAAACCATGTGTCATTTCATGTCGGGCAGGAGAATAATTATACAAAAGCCAGCAAATGTTTCTGCGGCTATTCTGCTATGATGAACTGTATGAATTTGTAATATATATATATATATATATATATATATATAATATATATAAATGTGTCTCTATGACATGTATAAAATATATATATATGTATCTAGATCTATTCATTCTTTGTGTGGGGAAACCTGTCATTGGGCTCCATTATATGTCCATTTAGCTACCCTGTGAGAAAATCTCGCCAGACGGATGTCAAACGGATCCTTACGTGCGATTAAAATCGCATCAATTAAGAAAAATCGCATCAAAAATGGATCAAAGGTTAAGATACCTTTGCGCGATTTCGGACCGTTAAAATGGGACCTTTTTTTAATCGTTGTGTGTGACTCCAGCCTTCAATGCAAAATTGGCTGGAATTCAGATCGGACGCCATGTCACGTTTGGAGAGCCCCTGATGTGCCTAAACAGTGGAAACCCCCCACAAGTGACCCCATTTTGGAAACTACACCCCCCAAGGAACTTATCTAGATATGTGGTGAGAACTTTGAACCCACAAGGGCTTCACAGAAGTTTATAATGTACAGCGGTACAATTAAAAAATCATATTTTTCCACAAAATGATCTTTTCTCCCCCAATTTTTATTTTCCCAAGGGTAACAGGACCCTACAAGTTATTGTGGAATTTGTTCTGAGTACGCTGATACCCCATATGTGGGGGTAAATGACTATTTGGGGGCATGGCAGAGCTCGGAAGGGAAGCAGAGCCATTTGACTTTTTTGGCTGGAATTGAGATTGGACACCATGTCGCGTTTGGAAAGCCCCTGATGTACCAAAACAGTGGAATCCCCCCTCAAATGACACCATTTTGGAAACTAGACCCCCCAAGGAACTTATCTAGATGTGTGGTGAGAACTTTGAACCCCCAAGTGCTTCACAGAAGTTTATAACGCCCGGGCGTGAAAATAAAAAAATCATATTTTTTTCCACAAAAATGATATATTTGCCCCCAATTTTTTATTTTCCTAAGGGTAACAGGAGAAATAGGACCCCAAAAGTTGTTTTGCAAATTGTCCTGAGTAGGCTGATACCCCATATGAGGGGGTAAAACACTGTTTGGGTGCAAGGCAGAGCTTGGAAGGGAAGGAGCACCATTTGACTTTTTCAACACAGAATTGGTTGGAATTGAGATCAGACGCCATGTTGCATTTGGAGAGTACCTAATGTGCGCAAATAGTGGAAACCCCCCAATTCTAACTCCAACCCTAACCCCAACACACCCCTAACCCTAGCCCTAACCCTAACCCTAACCCTAATGGGAAAATGGAAATAAATACATTTTCTTTTAATTTTATTATTTTTCCCTAACTAAGGGGGTGATAACGGGGGGTTTGATTTACTATTTATGGCGGTTTTTATATTTGGCAGCTGTCATACGCTAAAAGACGCTTTTTATTGTAAAAATAGTTTTTGCATCACCGCATATTGAGAGCTATAATTTTTCCATATTTTGACCCACCGAGTCATGTGAGGTCTTATTTTTTACGGGACGAGTTGACATTTTTATTGGTACCATTTTCGGGCACGTGACATTTTTTGATCGCTTTTTATTTCGCTTTTTGGGACGCAGAATTTACAAAAACCAGCGTTTCATGAATTTCTTTTGGGGGAGTGCGCTTACACCGTTCTGCGTGCGGTAAAATTGATAAAGCGGTTTTCTTCTTCGGGTCAGTACGGTTACAGCGATACCTCATTTATGTCTTTTTTTATGTTTTTGTCGGTTTTATGCGATGAAAACTATTTTATATAAAAAATAATTATTTTTGCATCGCTTTATTCTGCGAGCTATAACTTTTTTATTTTTTTTGCTGATGAGGCTGTATGGCGGCTCTTTTTTTGCGGGACAAGATGACGTTTTCAGCGGTACCATGGATATTTATATGCGTCTTTTTGATTGCGCGTTATTACACTTTTTGTTTGGCGGTATGATAACAAATCATTATTTTTTGCTTCGTTTTTTATTTTTTAAGGGGTTTGCTTAAGGGGTTAACTAATGGGATAGTTTTATAGGGCGGGTCGCTACGGATGCGGCGACACCAAATATGTGTACTTTTATTTTTTTTTTATTTCCAAAAAATGAATTTATTGGGGAATATTTTTTTTTTTAATTTATTTAGCGATTTTTTAAAAATTATTTTTACACTTTTTTTTTTACTTAATTACAATGTCCCAGGGGGGACATAACTGTCATGTGACAGATCGCTGATTTGTCACATCACAGATCGCTGTGACAGATCAGCGATCTGTCACAGGCAGTGCTGCAGGCTTCCTCATGCCTGCGCTCTGCGGGCAGTGAGGAAGCCAGCTTTCTGCAGGCCCCCGGAGGTCCCCGCCGCCATATTGGATCCGGGGACCTGCAGGAAAGGAGCCCTCTGCAGCAGCGCTGCACATTGTGCTGCTGTGGGGGGCTCAGGGAAGCACGGAGGGAGCCCCCTCCCTGCCGATGCTTCCCTTTAACCCCCGGTACATCGCGTGTTTGATCGCGGTGTACAAGGGGTTAACGTGTCGGGGGCGGTCCGTGACCGCCCCTGACACATTGTGCTGGGTGTCAGCTATGATAATTAGCTGACACCCGGCCGCGATAAGCGGCGCTCACCACGTGGGCGCCGCTTATCGCTATGACGTAATATTCCGTCCATGGTAATTATGGCCCAGGGCACATGGACGGGATATTACGTCCAATGAAGGAAAGGAGTTAAAGTGTTTTAGGGTATCTTTTTACTGGCATTTTCCACATGTTTTTTAGTAATCCATTAAACAGTGAATCAAACTAGCGGTTATAGAAGTCCAGTCATTGACAAATCGCATGTTTTTAGCCGTCCCATTGACTTGTGACTGCAGACTTATCAATTTGGACTTGAAACCCTTTTAAGTCCAGCAGCCAGTCAGTGGTCACTGATGGGCTGTTTGCTGACATTTCCTTTGAACGAACCTCAGGTGCACTGTGGAAATTAGTGGCAATATATAAGTGAACAAAATAAATGAAATGTGATAGTAAGGCCACATGCACACATTCAGTATTTGGTGAGTTTTTTACCCCAGTACTTGTAAGCCAAAACCAGGAGTGGGTGAAAAATGCAGACGTGGTGCAAATGTTTCTGCTATGCTTTTCCTCTGACCGTTCCACTCCTGGTTTTGGCTTACAAATACTGGGGTAAGAAACTCACCAAATACTGAATGTGTGCACGTGGCCTTAGAGTGAGAACTGCAGTCCATTAGCTAAGAGGAGACCTAATAGTTGTCTTCAAATATCTGAAGGGATGTCACAGTGTAGAGGGATCATCATTATTCTTATTTGCACATGGAAACATGAGAAGTAATGGAATGAAACTGAAAGGAAGAAGATACAGATTAGGTATTAGAAAAAACTTTTTGACAGTGAGGGCTATTAATGATTGGAACAGGCTGCCACGAGAGGTGGTGAGTTCTCCTTCAATGGAAGTCTTCAAACAGAAGCTGGACAGACATCAGTCTGAAATGGTTTAGTGAACCCTGCATTGAGCAGGGGGTTGGACAAGATGACCCGGGAGGTCCCTTCCAACTCTACCATTCTATGATTCTATATTCGTTATTTTTCAAAGCTGTGCATTAAGAATGACATTATTGTAATTGTTTTTTTTAATTATTTTTTTAGTAATTTTATGCAAAGAAAAGAAATCTCTTTTGGTTTCCCTGTAGAAAATGCGGACATACACTACTTTAAACAATGTATCCCTTTGTACAAGTATGATCTGCCTGTGGGGTTAGTGGTTGCAATAAAGATAAAAATCCTTCTAATCACATCACTGGAGCCTGTGGCTCACAGCTTTAGCTCCTGCCTGCAATTATTGAGGTTTTGTGGGTTCAAGTCCTGGGGAGAGTCACAAAAAAAAAAAGAAAATTACATTTTTGTAATTGTTTTTTTATTATTTTTAGAGGAACAAAAAAAAAATTGACTTTCTTCAGATCTAGATCTAGAATCCAGGGACATAGAGATACATTGTATATAGCAGTGTATCTCTATGCACCTACTGTATATAATCTGCTTCTGGGTTCACTGCCTGGAAAACAGCTCAAGATTAACACATTCTCCTATGTTTATCATTGTGGGTTGTGGTTTGAAGCTAGAATTTGTGTTTCAGGGAGTCCAGATCACATCAGAAGGAAATAGTTTATTTCACTCCTTCACGACCTACAGGAGCTGTGCCCGTACAATTGACGCCAGTACCTCGGCGTAAGTTATAGTCGAGTGCGTGCCCACTGTTGCCCGCCCTGCCCCGGCCATTTAACACCCTAAATGATGCAATCAATAGCGATTGCAACAATTAGGGGCTTCCTCTCTCCATTCAGATTGGCATCATTGCAAGGGCCCAATGGTCGACTAGACACCGTGAAAAAAAGAGCATGCACAAGCAAGGGATCACCCAATAGTATCATAAAATATATATGAACCCTATTATAAGACAAAATTTCACAACACTGCAAAGAACACTTTAAAAACATTTAAAATTGCAAACAAGAAATAATAGAAACTGGACCCATGATAAGGTCAAGCCCTTGCTGCTCCACAATAAATGCTC
Organism: Dendrobates tinctorius; assembly: GCF_039654945.1. NCBI lineage: Eukaryota > Metazoa > Chordata > Amphibia > Anura > Dendrobatidae > Dendrobates > Dendrobates tinctorius. The sequence continues at coordinate 3,149,453 of NW_027361925.1, forward strand.
ACTCTAAATCAGAGGGACACTGTGAGTAGATAATAAATATAACATGCAGTATACAAGGCTGAAAAAAAAAACAATTTCTGAATTGCTGTTTTAGTTCATTATGCCTCCCGAAAATCAGAATAAAAAGCGATCAAAAAAATGTCATGTGCCCGAAAATGGAACCAATAAAAACGTCAACTCTTACGGCAAAGAAAAAGCCCTCACATGACTGTTGGCCGAAATATGGAAAAATAATAGCTCTCAAAATATGGGGATGCAGTTTTTGCAATAAAAAGTGTCTTTTAGTGTGTGACAGCGGCCAAACATAAAAACCAAATAAAAATCTGGTATCTCTGTAATCACACCAACCTGAAGAATAAAGTCGTCTAATCACTTATACTGCACGAGGAACGGCATAAAAAATAAATAAATCCAATTCTTCACCTGCTGATGATTTTTCCATTCTGCCTTTAATGACCGCAGTAAGGCTCGGCTCACATTTATCCTGCGCTCTATGCTGACCGGGGTTTCTGTGTAAATCTATGAAATACGGGATTCAGACGGAACCTCTGGTGGAAGATTCCCTATAAAGAGGCAGATGAAGGCACAGTGGGTACCATAGGACCTGTGATCCAGTGTCCGTCTTTTTAGGATTGCATAAAAGTGCAGTCAGCCACTCTTTTGTGCATTTCTGAAAGGAAGGACACCGTTGCACATTATAGTGAATGGAAACCTTGGGGGTTACATCAGAATCAGGTTACTCAGTGATTTAGATGGAAATCCCAAAGTAAGTGCTCAGCATAGAGCGCAGGATAAATGTGATCCCAAATGTTATGTCAAATGTTACCAAGAAAAGCCTAATCTAAATACAGCAAAATAAGAAAGTCCCCACTCTGGTTTGTCATCTATTAATGGAAATATAGGGGACTTCCACGTTACTCGTAGTACAAAGGCTCTGGAAAAGCTAAATAGCTCCTTGCTCCACAAAAGAAATTGTACTTCCAAATGCCCCTCTCCCTTCTGAGCATCAGTGTGCATAAACCACATATAGCATCCACATGTTTGGTATTTCTGTAGTGATAAGATCCCACTTAATTTATGGGGTCCATGTCTCCAGAAGCATGAACTATGACACCCCAGTGTAAGGGATCACTTATGAAATGTAATTCTTGATTACCTGTGTGATATTGGCACACTTAGAAAATAATTGCACAACATACCGTGGGGTCCAGTTTTTCATATTCGTCCTTATAAAAATTAAAAATTTGGGGCTAAAACAACGTTAGTGGTAAAAATATAATTATTATCCATAGAGAAGATTTTTTTTCCTTGGAAGTGGCACCCGTATTCCCTGATGTGTGTGCAGCTTCATTAACCCGAGGTCATACAGCTGTGCCTTTGTCCTGCTTTGTTTCTTCTATTGAATATAATTATATCTTCACCGCTCAATGATATAAATTTCTGTGAGGCACATGTTGTGTCAATATGCTCACTGCACCCCTAGATAAATTCATTGGGAGGTGTAGTTTGTAAAATAACATCACTTATGGAGGTTTCTGCTGTTTGGCACTGCCAATGTGACATGACACCCTCAAACCATTCCAGCTAAATCTGAACTCCAATACGGCGCTCCTTCCCTTCTAAGCTTTTCACTGTACCTCAAAAGTATTTTTCGACCAAATATTTGGTATTGGCGTCCTCAGGAGTAATTGTGTAACAAAGTGTATTTGTTCGTTTTCTTCTAATACCCCTTCTGAAAATTTAAAACTTTGCATTAAAGCATCATTTTAGTGGAAAAACTGGTAATTTTCCATTTACTCAGCCCAATATTATACAATTCTGTGAATCGACTGAGGTTTACAAATGCTGAATACTCACCTAGATGAATTTCTCGAGGTTACTTGAAGGGAGGGGTGGGTTTTTCCACTGTTTAGGCACATCAGGTATTCTGTAAATGCGATGCAACGTTCGGTATCTATTCAAGCCAATATTGCGCTCCAAAAGTCAAATAGTGCTCCTTTGCTTCTGAGTCATGCCATGCAACCAAACAGTAGTTTTTCTCCACATATGGGGTATCGGTGTACTCTGGAGAAATTGCATACCAAATTTTGATGCCCATTTTCTCCTATTATCCTTGTGAAAATAAAAAATTGGGGCAAAATCAACATTTTTGTTTGAAAAATATGTATTTTTCCATTTTCACGACTCAATGTTATAAAATTCTGTGAAGCACCTGCAGGATCAAATCGCTCACCACACCTCTAAATAATTTCTTTGAGGGTTGCGTTCCCAAAATCGAGTCATTTGTGGAGGTTTTTCACTGTTTACGTACATCTGAGGCCCTCCTAATGCAACATGGTGTCCGCTATCTAATCCAGACAATTTTGCACTCCAAAGGTCAAATGGTGCTCTTTCCTTTCCGAACCCTACCATGGCTGCAAATTGTAGTTTTCCACCATAAATAGGGTATTGGTGTACTCAGGAAAAATTCCTCAGCAAATTTTGGGTCCATTTTCTCCTGATACCCTTTTGAAAATAAAAATAACTAAAGCAATATTTTTGTAGGAGAAATGTGATTTTTTTTATTTTTACCGGCTGAATATTATAAACTTCTGTGAAGCACCTGTGGGTTCTAGTTCCCAAAATGGGAACTGTTTAGGCACATCAGGGGCTCTGCAAAATGACATGGAGTCTGCTTTCCATTTCAGCAAATTTTGTGTTCCAAAAGTCAAATAGTGCTCCTTCCATTCTGAACTATGCTGTGCATCCAAACAGTAGTTTTTCCTCCACATATGGGGTATCTGAGTACTCAAGAGAAACTGCAGAACAAATTATACTGCACATCTTACCCTTATAAAAATGCAAAATTTGTGACTAAAGCACTTTTGTGAAAAAGTAACATTTTTATTTTTTCCTTCCATATTGCTTTAATTCCTGTGAAGCACCTGAAGGGTTAATAAACTTAAACAACCTGTCAGCAGGATTATGCACAGTAACCTACACACAGTGTCAGGTTAGCACCGTTAAACTGATACCTTGGTTGATGAATTCCGTCTTGTGGTGGTTGGTTAATCTTTATTTTCAGTTTTGAGTTAATGATGTGCTCGTGCTCTGGGGCGGCCTGTTGGGGTCTTCATATGGTGCTCTGATTAGGTATTTATAATGAAGAATGCTGACAGGTCATTTATCCCTCACTAACCTGCTCCCTAGTTTGCATAATGAATATATGTACATACTTTAAAAAAAAAAGCTTCCGCGGGCAGGTGCCAACCATGGTACCTGCTCTGCAGCAAAATGGCATGTCTAATGTTCCAAAATTACATGCGCTTAATGTATTCAACTAGAAAAAAAATATAAATCAATTTGAAAATGGCATTTGCCTCTAAGGCTGAGTTCACACGTGGCGTTTTTTTCGCGTTTCCGCGGCGGTTTTAACCGCGCGATTTTGCCGCGAAAACGTGAAAAATAAGCATCCCATGCATTCCTATGGGATTCCGCAATGCTGTGCTAATGCTGCGGTTTTTACCGCGGCGGAATCGCTTCTCGGTAAAAAACGCAGCATGCTCATTAATTTGCGGAATCACGGCGATCCCGCACCCATAGGAATGCATTGTTCCGCTTACTTCCCGCATGCGGCTGTGCACACCATGCGGAAAGTAAGCAGAACAATTGCGGATGGTACCCACGGTCTGGAGGAGACGAGACTGTCCTCCGGGCTTTGGGTACCATATCCCTGTAAAAAATAGAATTTAAAATAAAAAATATTGTTATTCTCACCTTCCGATGTCCCGCGCAGCCTTCCCGCCTCTCTCCACGCTCCCGTTCCCAGTAAGCCTTTGCGAAAATGCCCGCGATGGCGTCCGTTCTCGCGGGATCGCGAAGTCTCGCGGTCATTCGCGCGACGTCATCGCGAATGACCGCGAGACATCGCGATCCCACGAGAACGGACGCCATCGCGGGCATTTTCGCAAAGGATTACTGGGAACGGATGCATTATGTTTGACGAGTGTGACCAACCTGTCAATCAGTTCTCCAAGCGATGCTACAGATCGCTTGGAAAACGCTAGCATTCTGCAAGCTAAATACGCTTGCAAAATGCTAGTTTTTCCGCGGGAAAATCACGGGAATTTAAAATGCGATTTTCCCGCGGAATGGAATTCCGGAATTCTCGCGGTAATTTCCGCGAGAGTTCCGGTACGTGTGCACTTAGCCTTATGCGCAGTAGCAGCTATCGGTGTATATAGCTGTGATCTGAGAGCTGCTACTGTGCATGCGCCGGCGGAGTCATCTTACTACAGAAGAAAAAAAAATTCCTCCTCCAAGATGGCGCCGCCCACACCTGTGCAGTAGCAGCTCTCTGAGATACCCTCAGACTTTAATTGACACAGCTGGACCAGGGTGTATATAGACTCTCAGTCTGCTTCAGGGAGTCGCCAGTGATATTCATATTTTCCCTTATGAAGGCTTGGAGCTATAGCAGTCGGCTTACTTTCTCTCTGGTGCTGTTGGAGGACATTTGATGTTCTCTCTGGAGTCTGCTCAAGTTAAGTTTCTTCCCCTTGTTTGTCTCCCTAATTATCTTTAGTGTTCAGTACGGACTGACCAGTGCTCATCTTCCCCCCTTCCCTATTCAAGGCCTAGCTCTAGGGATAAACAGGGCTTAGGTTCCTGCTCGGCGATTGGTATGGAATCAATATAGGGATGACAGGGGAGGAAAGTTGATATTAGATCTACCTAGGAGTCTCCACTTCCCTTTCCCTAGCATTTGGGCTTCCTTCCCCTCTTCCCATTGTGTTGCATTTAGTCTTCCCACACCGTCCGTGACATTAGGCTGATGGGTTTAGTAGTGACCGGAGGTAAACTTTTTATTTCCGGTCCAGCTGCGGGCTCACACTGTCATCTGAGAGCGTGAGAACTGCAGTACTCTGACCAGTGGTATTAATCTTACTGCTAATCAAGACTGCTGGTGTTTCTTGCGCTATCATGCCAAACCCAAACAGTAAACAGACTTCCTGGTGAAGTCCGTGTTCAGGGTCCATGCTAGAACAGTAGGTGTTCGGTACGGACCCTGAATTTTTCTGTTTGGGTTCTCCCATCTCTAGTCATAAGTCACTGCAAAAGTCTATAGCAAGGATAGGAGGGAGCAGCTGGGTCATGAGTTGACGAGGGGAATGATTTCTGCAAGGACAAGAGACTTCCTGATTCTACATAATGCAGAGAAAAGAAGAGGATGGGTAGAAAGACAAAATGAGCAATTGTAAGTGCGCAGGTCTATATATTATGATGACTGCAATATATTGAGAGTATAAAACCTTTGATGGGAGGAGGAGTGCTTCTTTAATTTATGCACTGAGCTGAGAGATGTGGCCCTGCCACCTGAGGAGGAACTACTGAGCAATTACGACATCAGAGAGCGAGATTAGAAGTCGGGACAAAGCCCTGTAGTGCTGGAACGGCGGGACTGAGTCAGAGGTCTCAATATCGGGTACTGCACGCTTCCAAAAAGGAAGGCCTATTGTGTTTGAGTTGTATTCAGTGGGTATATGGAGATATCTGTACAGAGCAGATGCACGGCTCTTGTAGCAGCTGAGGAGCCCACGGTCTTGTGGAAGTTTTGATCCCTTTTGGAAAGTGAGAGGGTTCGGAGGCCTCTACCTACATAGACTATTGATTGCAAGTAAACAAAAAATGGGCTATGTATTTCAAGGTATCTTTCATTGAGAGTCTGAAGTGAGTTGTTCTTGAGGTTCAGTCAACACAATTACCAACTGAGCGGATATCTTGTTTGCACCAAATGTCAATGAATGTATGGGGATAACCATCTTGGAAGTCAGAGTTTCCCACAAAGGTTTTGTATAAAGATAAAAAAGCAATTGAGCAATCAGTAGATGATTTTCCCTTACTGTTGATGGAAGGTCTCCATAAGGAGAGTGTAGGGGAGGGATAGTAGGGGAACGGTCTGGTCCTAGTGAGAATCAGTGTAGTATAAAGTATTTTGAACCCAGTCACTATTTATTTTTAGCAAAGTTTACTTATTCTTCAAGCTTTTAAAGGCATGACTTTCCTTCCTTACTTTCTCCATGTACAATGCTACTGAAACCAACATATTTACTTGATGGCACGTGAGAGTAGGAAAAGGGCTGTGACGGGGGAAGGCTCTGTGAGGAAAATGCTTCAAATGGTGCCAAAATAAACACAAAATGCAGTACTTCAAAATTCCTCACAGAGCCTGTTCTTCCATTCCTCCACGGCGAGCTGCCCTCAAGACTATCAAATCCTGACCCTCAATGCCACAACATCACAGACCCAAACAGAGTAAACCCGTTCATAAAAATCCATAGTTTCTGCCAACTAAGCCATATTCAGTCAGTAAAATGCCCAGAAAGATCAACTACTAAGGCTGGTTTCACATTAGCGCATTTTCAGCGCGCGCACGGCCGGGGGTAGCTCCGCCCCCGATCCGGCTCTCTGCCCGGCGTGCCCGCCCCTTGCTTGTAGCGCCGCCTACTAGCGGACAGCGGCGCCTGCGATCGGCGCACCCTATCTTTAGCATAGGGTGCGCAGATCGTGCGCAGGCCGTGCGCTAGTTGCGCTTTGACCTGTGCTGCGCACTTTTGACGGTGCGCCGTGCGCGCCAAAATCAAACTTTTCGGATTTTGGCGCGCACGGCGCACCGTCAAAAGGGCGCAGCACAGGTCAAAGCGCAACTAGCGCACGGCCTGCGCACGATCTGCGCACCCTATGCTAAAGATAGGGTGCGCCGATCGCAGGCGCCGCTGTCCGCTAGTAGGCGGCGCTACAAGCAAGGGGCGGGCACGCCGGGCAGAGAGCCGGATCGGGGGCGGAGCTACCCCCGGCCGTGCGCGCGCTGAAAATGCGCTAATGTGAAACCGGCCTAACACAACCAAAATACTCAAGACCTGCTAATCACAGAATCAGCAAAAGCAACAAAGACAATTATCAAATCTATCCAACAAGACCTATCTGAAAACAAAAAGCAGATTTCACAAATGCGAAACTCAACTAGAAATTTAGATTTCTCTCTGACCTACAAGAACAGCTTAAAAATTAAGGACTCGGAGAATAGATATAGTAAAGCCAATTTGCGAATCAGGGGACTACCTGACACCAATACTGAAAAATCAAAGATGCTGACAGATCTATCCAATTATTAACTTCTTACATCAACCTTCTACACCTGGAGATTTATAGAGCTTACAAACCCTTACCAGCCATCTGAAAGGATGGCCTTCCTCCCACAGACATGGTGGTATAAACCCCACTGCTACACAGCTAAGGAGAAAGTGGAGAAAGCAGCCAGAGATCATTCCTCATTTTCTATTGCTGCTAGAACATTCAGATTGTTGCAAATATAATACCAGGGACTATCCAAAGGTGCAGAGCACTAAAGCCTCTACTTCACAGCTTGCTAAAGAGGACATACTGATCACTTGGCCTTCACACAACAACAAATCCAACACCAAAACTGGACACTGTGCAGAATTGTTAGGTAGTGAGACACAGCCGAGGTGAGGAGGCTGAGCCCGACCACCACTGAGCAAGACACAGAAGTGGAAACCTCAAGACTGGACCAAGAAATATCTGTAGACAGATTTTTCAAAGGTTTTATGGACTGATGAGATGAGGGTGATTCAACAGACCAGAGGAATGAGCCTGTGGTTGGATGAGTCCCAGGCACAAACCTTCATTTTGACTCAGACAACAAGCAAGGTGGAAGTGGGCACTGCTATGGGTTGGGATTATTAAAGATGAACTTCATAGAATCATAGAATGGTAGAGTTGGAAGGGACCTCCTGGGTCATCTGGTCCAACCCCCTGCTCTATGCCAGATTCACTAAACCATCTCAGACAGATGTCAGTCCAGCCTCTGTTTGAAGACTTCTATTGAAGGAGAACTCCCCACCTCTCATGGCAGTCTGTTCCAATCATTGATCACCCTCACTGTCAAAAAGTTTTTTCTAATATCTAATCTGTGTCTCCTCCCATTCAGTTTCATCCCATTGCTTCGAGTCTTTCCTTGTGCAAATGAGAATAAAGATGATCCTTCT